>NW_024704750.1:18147214-18712214 GCF_018977255.1 Callorhinchus milii | reverse complement strand
TGGAGAATACAGTGAGTTGTGAAACCAAGGGCTGCTTCTGACCTGAGACTGACGTAGTTCGCCCACCGAGCACTTCCGGTGAAAATATATAAGCCCAGTTCTCATTTTCTACAGGATGTCCACAAAGACCTGTTACCCCATTCGGCTTATCGTGTCTGTATTGACTCACGCAAGAGCAATGTTGAGCAGTCCTGTTCATCTGCCTTTTTCCCCCCCACACCCGTTAGCTGACTAAGATTAGCAAGCTGTTTAACTATGAGGATGGGGCACAACAAAACAACAGTAAATTACATTTGTATAGTGCCTTTCACATCGTGAGGACATCCCAAGGTGCTAGAGAGTGAAGGGGCAGAAAGGCTGAAGGTCCGGCAAGACACGTGTGAGACCCACAAAGCCCAAAATTCCAACCACTCCTAGTCTGCAGGCCATTTTTGTCTCAAAACTTATGATGGCTTAATTAAAACTTAATTCGGAAGATAGTTCTTTTTGAAGTGACTTAAGTTTCCACAAATCTGGCCAACAACATCAACAACAACAGTTGCATTTACATAGCGGGGTAGAGTCTTGGAGGGGACATTCGAATGTGTTTAAACCAAATGGTTTTCTAGGCTGGGACTAGGTAGAATTTCAGGGTTAGAGAGAAGGTGACTTGCCACGAGACCTTGTCCAGGTTACACATGTCCCAGTGCAGTGGCAATGTGAAACCTGGGACATCAGTCATTGACCCGAGTTCTAGTCTGTGTAACTACTGAGCTAATAATATGGTTCCTCAGGCTTTCACTTCCCTTCTGGGAAACTCTGCGTTTTTTTTAAAGGAAGGCGTTTGTTTTGGACTCACAACGTGAGACCAGCGAGAAGAGGAACAGGAACCTGAATTCTATTGGAAACAGATGTTGGGAATGTTACCACATCTGTTTCCAGCCTTCCGGGTTAGATACAGAGAAAGCTCCCTTTAAACTGTCCACCCAGCCCTCCCAGGTCAGCTACAGCAAGGGTTACATACAGAGTAAAGCTGCCGCTACGCAATGCTTGTGTGTTGTGTGTGCCATGATCTAATAGAATGGCGGAACATGCTCGAGGGGCTGAATGGCCTCCTCCTGTTCCTAGCTCTGATCCCATGCTGCCAGCCCCGGATTGCACATCCTGACATCAGAGAGAGAGTGAGAGAGTGGCAAGTTTCTGAGAATATTCGGGATGCATTATTCTGTTTCTAGGAATCGGGAAAAGGCCTGAAATAGTTTCCTGTTATTGTGTTGTGCAGAGTGTGATGGCCAGAGCTGTAATACTTGGAAATAGGGACGGCTTGGTTCATAAACACAGAACCTTCACTTCTGTAAATGCAGATTGTGGGCGAGTGTGTGCGTGTGAATAAGTCTACATGACTGTGACTCGGAAGCTAGAGGATCCGGCTTCAACTCCCAGGCAGGGCGAAACGTTGGGCAAGTTTCCTTACTCTGCTCGCCTCTGTTTACCTCCCCGTAAGTAGGAACCCGGTTGTTAGTCGATCAGTGGATCGCTTTTCTGGGGGTAACAATCCCTTAAAAAAGATTCCCTCTCCGCCCCCCAAAAATAGGTCACTCAATCCACGACTGTTTATGGGAAACTGCTGTGCGCATTTGGCTACTGCTTCTCCCACAAAATATATAGTCAATTCACTTTACAGTATATTCTGTGAAACGCTTTGCGATGTCTGGAAGTCGTGCTAAGGCGCTATATCAAATGCCATGATTATTAAATATTTTTCTAAAGACCTTTATCAGGCCACTTTACCAACCTTCTTTGATCCAGTGGGAAAAGCCCCAGTTTCTCTCCGCCGATAATCAGCCATGAAGATCGAGTTGTGGGTGAGGACTTGGAGGCGAGTGAGCTGGGAGCTGTGCTGCGGAGAGATTCTTGAGGATAAGAGCAGAGGAGAAAAATCTGCTTGAGCTTAGATACACACACCAGAGAGAGCTCTGTGTGTGTGTGTGTGTTAACATATGCCTGATGTCACTCTCAGCCTCTTGTGAACTCTGGTGTTTATTTTCCCGGGTTACTGTCTCACTGTCTCTTTCTCTAATGCTGCAGGTTTGGAACGACAGTCAGACACACAACCAGCCCGCCTCGCTCGCCCGCTGCCCGGGCCATTCCGTGCAGTGAGATGGGAGATCTGACCCAATGCATAAACAGCAGAGCCTCTCTTCACCTGCTGTTACTCCTTGCCTGTGTCGTGGGAACCTCGACATTGAGTAAGTCACGCTTTGTTTTGTACTGTCATCTTAAGCGTTTTTATACACCTCGTTGCGATGAAGCATAATTTATACCTTCCCCCGGCGGGCAAGTACTGGGGCCACTTTGCACACAGCCAAACACACACACACAAACTGCCGGGAAGTGAGTGATTTAGAGGGAGAAATTCCCTTCTCTTGTTGAAAAGTGTTGCAGATCTTACGCTGAGAAACAGGCAGCAGGACCTTGTAGTAGTAGTAGTAGTAGTAGTAATAATAATAACAATCCTTGAATTTGATATTGTGCCCTATCCCATCATTGAGACGTCGCAAAGTGCTTCACAGAATATTCTGTAAAGTGGATTGACTGTTTATTTTGTGGTCGAAACACGGCAGCCAGTTGCACACAGCAGTGTCCCACAAACAGCCATGGAGTGAGTGACCAATTTTATTTGGGGGATTGTTGGCCACAGGACACCAGGAGAGAGAAACCCCCTTCTCTTTTCGAGTAGTGCCGTGGGATCTCTAATGTCCACCTGAACAGGCAGACGGGATCTCGGTTTAATGCCTCATCCGAAAGATGGCACCTCCAACAATGGTTGCATTGCATTCCCCCCCAACACTGCTTTAGAGTGTCATCTTATACCTAACTTAAACTTCCCTGGTAACAAGTCAGCTATTCATTACGTGTTGGGCCCAGAGTGGAGGAAGCTTTGCCTTTGTACCTGAGCCACATTATAGCGGAACTGGGAGTGGAGTTTTGGGAACCTACAATTAAGGAATCGTTTCAGCCCACACCCACAAACAGCCAGACACCACTCAAAGCCATGACTCAACCAGTGAACAATAATGTGGTGGGTAATTACTGACATTAGAGAAATCTCACCCTCCCATTCGCTCTCCATCTGTTACTGTGATCACAACAGGTTTATCCTGACCTGCAAGACCATTCCCAGCTGCGCTGTTGTAGCTCTCAGTCAAACTCTCTGGCCTCCAGCTGATGTCCTCACTCCTCGTCCTCACCCAGAATCTCAGAGGAAGGCGGTAGAGAGGGGGGCATGTAGGGTTGGTCAGTGTGCCCCAGACTTAAGACAGCTGTGTTAGTCCACATCACCACCCCGCACACCCACACCCATCAAGAGAAAACCTGATCCATGCACATGGTAGGGGCAGGAGCATAGGGTGCATATAATAATAATGTGTTTGAGACGTCTCAAAGAGCTTCACAGAATTTACTGTAGAGTGAATTGATTATATTTTGCGGCAGCCAATTGCGAACAGCAGTGTCCCACAAACAATCATGGATTGAGTGACCAAATTATTATTTTATCATTTTTGAAGGGATTATTACCCCCCCCTGGAAAGCGAGCGATCTGCTAATCGATTAACACCCGAGTTCCTACTTACTGCTAGGTAAACAGAGGCGTCTGGAGTAAGGAAACTTAACTAAGACTTTGCCCCACCTGGGATTCGAACCCGGATCCTCTCGCCTGGGCAGAGACTGGCAGGGAATGTTGGGCCAAACAGCCTGTTTCCCTGCTGTATCACTAAGTGTAACCCTACGAGAGGCCGGCGTTGTTTGGCGGAGATATACTGTACACGGCGACACCCTGATCAGCTCTCCCAAGCAATGAGCTGTTGATTTCCTAAACAAACAGGGAGTATGTTTTTCTGCCCAAGTCATTTTTTTTCATTTCTAGCCACTTCCCCTTTAACCAAATCATCTCCACTGCCCCAGCTCCCCTCCCCGCAAGGAAACGTGTCACTGAAAGGGTGTTAGCCACACTCACACAACATAGCTTAACCCACCACCCACACACATGCACACACATGCACACACACGCACATTCAGGTGGATAAAGAAGATCCGTTGCCATTGCTTGAAAAGAGAAGGGAATGTTTTGAACTTCATATCTGTTTGTGGGACATTCCTGCGCGCAAATTATATGCTGCATTCGCCTACAAACTACGCAGTCACTACACTTCACAGTATAATAATAATCCTTGCATTTGATATAGCGCCTTATCGCGTCGTTGAGAGGTGGTGGTGGAGTGTGGAGCAAGAAGGTTGGAGAGGAAGGGAGATACCAGGACAGGAAGGGATTTTTTTTTAGGTTATTTACATGGAATTTGCATGTGTACGTGGGATGCGTGGAACTCGGTTTAGTTTGTATACTCTTAAGTCTGGTGATAGTCTCTGTGTGTGTCAGACACTCGGCAGACCCCAAAAATTGTATTATCAGTTAGTTGTATGTGGCAAATGTAGACTGTGTTTGTATTGGTGTTTTCAACTGCGTTACATGTGTTTGTTTGTTTGTCTGTGTTTGTATGTTCTGTGTGTTTCTGTGTATTTCCGTGTGTGTTTGTGTTTATGTATATTTGTGTGTGTTTGTGTGTTTATGTATATTTGTGCGTGTGTAATGGAGGGGAAAGAGGGCAGACGAGTGTAGAAACGTGATAGACTGGCTGAACCAGTTTTCTGGTTGCTGCCAGAGGCTAAACTCTAGTTTCTGTTGATTCTTCCGAACAAATATTTGGGATCTGTGAGACGCAGAGCTGAGTGTTAATAAAATCCTTACTCAGTGGACATCAATGGATACATTGGCTCCCCACATCCCTCTCCGTCACTAAGTAGCCTGCTGCTCTCAGCTAATGGACAACACTGACACTTGGTACCTGGTTGACTATAGAGTGGATAACCCCTGGAAGATATATGGTTGTGATATTTTGCTCCCACACCCCCCAGGGTGCAGTGGCTTGGCGCAGTGGTAGCGCTCTCGCCTCTGAGTCAGAAGGTTGTGGGTTCAAGCCCCACGTCAGGACTTGGAACCACAGTCTACAATGTCACTCCAATGCAGTGCTGGGGGGTGTTGCATTGTCAGAGGTGCCATCATTTGGATGAGACATTAAACTGAGGTCCTGTCTGCCTGTTCAGGTGGACGTTAAAGATCCCAGAGCACTATTCAAAAAGAGAAGGGAGTTTCCCTCTCCCGCTGTCCTGGCCAACAATCCTCCAGATACAATTGGTCACTCACTCCATGGCTGTTTGTGGATATTGCCGTGTGCGACTGGCTGTTGCTTTTGGCCACAAAAGTAAATTCTGTGAAGCGCTTTGAGACGTCTCGACAATGTGATAAGGCGCTATATCAAATG
Organism: Callorhinchus milii; assembly: GCF_018977255.1. NCBI lineage: Eukaryota > Metazoa > Chordata > Chondrichthyes > Chimaeriformes > Callorhinchidae > Callorhinchus > Callorhinchus milii. The sequence continues at coordinate 18,706,854 of NW_024704750.1, read as the reverse complement.
CAAGGATTATTATTCTGGCAAACTGAAGGGAATTAAGCGCCCGTACGCTAATGACAGGCCAGGGGTGCAGGTTAGTTTAGCTTTATTTTTATTTCATTACTGTTCCGGTTGAGACTAAAATGAGTACATGGGTAACCTGATCCCGCGGAACAGCTGACTAACCCCGCAGTGGGGAGGGAGGGAGAGACCGGCCGAGGAACCTTAATCACACCAGATAATGAAGTATTGGGGAGAGAATCTTGAGATGTGAGCAGGAAGGCAGCGCGATATCAGTTTCCTGTCTAGACTGAGCACGGAGAGTTGTTGTCTTTTGCTGGTTTTGTGTCTCACCCACACTGATTGCTAAACAATTGTTCCCACCGAATCTATTTTTGCTGTCTCTCTCAGTTTCTCCTCCACTCTGTCTTGCACTTTTTCGCTTGTACTCACACACTGTCTCTCTCTCTCTTTTGCTGTATCTCTCTATCCGTCACACACACCCTCTCTCCGTCTCTCTCTCTCTCTCTCTCTCTGATCTTGCTCGTGCTTATCAGTTTGAGTTGGGTGCACAGAATAGGTGGAGTTGTGCAATCTTGCCGTTTGCAGACTGGTAACTGACTGACAATATCACAGTGTCTTGGTCGGTGGGAAAAAGCGAGAGAGAGAATACAGTAAACTTCACATAAGTCATAACTTAGGACCATATATTTAATATGACATATGTCAAACTTGCATAGAATATAAATTCTTGAACTAGACTCGGACAGACTTAGGCAATTATATGATTTATACAACAACAAAAAATGCAATTTTTATAGCGCATTTCACGTTGGGAGGACATTTGTACAGATCCGACTTATGCGACTTTTACTATTTTGTGGGGGGGGGAGACCTTACAGAGTTGTATCTGGTTTTAAATAGGATCAGGAAAGTAAAGCCAGATCAATACTTTTGGATGCACCAATGCAGTGATACAAAAGGACATGGGTGTACAGTTGCAAAAGGCAATTTCAAAACGAAAACCAGGAAGTTTTTCTTTACCCAAAGAAACGAATAGGTTAACTATAAACTATATACAGTATATAGTTTGGGACCCAACATGTCAAGCAACTGCCAGGCTGGTGGACGGCGAACTAGATGGCCCTTGGTCCTCTTTCCCTGAGCAAATTCTTATGTTATTAGGTTGCAAGCAAGGCCAGGACCCTGGACTCATTTAAATAGCAGCTTGATGCTGTAGCGCGGGTGTTTTATTTGGTCAGCCGGGTGTCTGACACACGCGGAAACCCATCACTGTGCTTAAAATTATCCAAACCAAACTGAGACCTACACGTGGAAATCCCAGAGATAGATTGTTGGAATGGAATTTGCCCTCTCTCCCTGGAGGGACACACCCTGCTTACCTAATTCCAGAGAGTACTAAGCGCAGGTAGGCAAGAGCCAAGGCTTGGGGACTCCTGAGTGGGTGTTGGGGGTAACTGCTGGAGTCCAACCAGCAAAAACCACATAGTTTGCCATTGATATCACAAAGGTTACCTTCCCCTATGCCTGAACCAGCTGAACCAGATCAGCAAGAACAACCAGACAGCTTTTAAGCGCTTTGGGACATCTAGAAGACGTGAAAAGCGCTATATCAAATGCAAGGATTATTATTATTATTTTTACACAGCCAGGCTCCACTGTGTGGCTTTGTGAACCCCATTGGGAGGGGAGAGATTATGTCCGTAACTCGTGTTCTACTTAGATTATCTTAAGATCTATGCAGACCTGTTGCAGGGAATGAGTGAGAGGTTTGGGGAAGGAAGTCACGTGTGTTTTGAGTGTCAACATGCTCCGGTTGTGGAGAGTGACGAGAGCAAGTACGCAGAATGTTTTTTTCCAGTCAGGAAGTCAAAATGTAATAAAAATTTAATCCTCTGGTTATTACGCAACAGTGATCTCTCCGTAAATTATTTGCTGTCCTCGCTGATTGCGTTATTATTAATAACTCAAAACATCTCAAACGGTTTTAAGGTAATTACTGTAAAGTGTTGTGACTGTGTGGGTGTGTGTGTATGCAGTGGCCAATTTGCACACAGCAATTTCCCACAAACAGGCCATGAAGTGAGTGACCATTTTTCTCTGGTCCACTGGCAGATTGTTTTCCGGGCATAATAATCCCTTCATAAAAATGTGTTCACTAACTAACTCCATGACTGTTTGTGGGACACTGCTGCGCGCAATTGGCTGCCAATCCTTCACCCACAAAATTCACAGTCACCGCACTTTACAGTATATGCTGTGAAGTGCTTTGGGACGTCTCAGTGACGCGATTTAGGCACGACATCGAATGCAACAATAATTATTTACTATTATTCCAATGACTGGACGAGGCACAGATGCAGTCTGTTGTCCCAGATGCCCTGTCAAACAGTTGAGGGATATAAATAAAGTGTTTGCCTCACAATGACCCACATGCTCAACGCCCATGAGTGAGTGGCTCCAGACCAGGAGCTATTGTCCTCTGCCCTCTGGCCCTACGTAAGGAGTGTCAATAGACCCCAAGCTGCTAATTCAGCTGCTGTGTGTCTCTCTCGCTGGCCTTTCTGGGAGGCTGCACCTGTCAGTAGCTGTACATCGCCTGGCAGCAGGCGGGAGCTGACACCGGGAGATGAACGATGAACAGCTTGTGCCAGTGGCCAGCTGGGACTATACGTCAGCCATGGCCTTGTTACTGCACCTCCTCATTCACAGGAGGCCAGTGTCTGCCCCCGACACTGTGTGATCTGCAGGAACCACAAGCTGTCCGCTATTTCATCCTCTAGAATATAAATAATAATCCTTGCATTTGATATGGCGCCTTATCACGTCATTGAGACATTTCAATGTGCTTCGCAGAATATACTATAAAGTGGATTGACTGTGAATTTTGAGTGAATTTTCAGTCACGGATTGACTGAACGTATTTTATTTACTTATTTTCTGAAGGGATTATTACTCCCCAGGAAAAACAATCGACTAACACCCAGGTTCCTACTCACTGCTAGGTAAACAGAGGCACGCGGAGTAAGGAAACTTACCTAAAGTTTTGCCCTGCCCGGGAATCGAACCCAGGTCCTCTCGCTTGAGAGACGAGTGCAGTGACCACTCCGCTACAGTTTACACTGAGAGAACGCAGTCACTGGCCTCGACCACCCTAACCAGCAGCCTCTTCCTATTTTTTATTACTCTCTGGTCGGGTGAGATACGACCAGAGCTCAATATAGCTTCCATATGACCTTAGGGAATCTGAACTCAACTGATTTGGCAGTACTGTACAGCCCAGCATCCTGTTTGCCTGTTCCTTCATTGCTTCACACTGTTATGACGTGATGAGCGACGAGTCAACCAGCACTCCCTAGTTCTCTCTCAAATTCCTTCCCTCTTGGCAGGTTCTGTTCCATCTGCGGAGTCCGAGACAGAGACTGAGTCAGTCAGTGCTGGGGTTTCAGGGGAGCTGTGTGAGGGCGAGGGCGTGGGCCTGTGTTCTCCCGAGCCGGGATGAATGTGGGAATCGGATTGCAGCTAAAGCTGGTCTCCAGATGGAATTATTTAGTCTGCAATTTATCAGCATGAACGCAGCGCTGGTGTGTGCCCGCAGTTCCCATGATTAAGCAGAAATAACTGCTGTGTGTGACAGAGAGAAAGAATGGGAAACCGAGAGTGAGTGAGAGACAATGTGAGACAGAGAGAGAATGAGAGAAATAAGAACGGAATAAAATTGGGAGAGGTTCTTTTGAGAAAATGACACTTTTATATTTTTACCTCCCCTGAAGAATTTGTGTATGGGGGGGGGGGTGTGTAGTGGGGGTGGGAAGAAGTGGTCAGTTACATATTAAAATCTTCACTCTTTCTAAAGCGATAGAGCTTTCGATTTTTGCAAAAAAATCCACGACTGTTTGAGGGACACTGCTGTGTGCAATTAATTGGCTGTCGCGATTCACCCACAAAATGCAGTCAATCCAGTGCTCAGTATATTCTGTGAAGCACTTTGAGACGTCTCAAAAGATGTGATAAGGTGCTATAATCAAGGACCTCAGCTTGGGTCCTAATCCCTGACTGTTGGGCGCTTTGGGATGTCCTCCCGACATGAGGCGCTGTCCAAATGTAATTTTTGTATTGTATCAAAGACAAAGATCATTTTTATTAAAATTGGTTATTGACTTCAAGGGCTATTTGTGGGATATTGCTCTGTGCATCATGGTTTCCGCTTTCACTTACAAATTCAGTCTTAGAAAAAGAACGCGGAGATGTTTTCAGATGTTTTGATGCGATAAGGCCCTAAATCAAGCGTAAAGATGGTTATCTCTGCACGCAATCTCGATCTTACTCTGCAGTTTTCTCCACACCTGTTTATGTCTTTACATCTCGCCCTCTCTACGTATCTATCTCTCTACATACCCTTCGTCTTTGCATTGCTTTCTGCACCTGTGTGGGTACATCAGCCTCTGTGTCTGGTCATTGTTTCCTGTCACTTTAATAATAATAATAATGATGATGATGATAATAATCACGGCATTTGATATTGCACCATAACACCTGTCAAAGAGACATCTTCACAGAATAAACTGTAAAGTGGAGTGACTGTGTATTTTGTGGGTGAAACACGCCAGCCAATTGCGCACAGCAATGACCCACTTTCTCACTGTACCTGTCACCCTCCACATCCGCACCTTCTCCCTTCTCCTGGTTCACTCTCTGAGGCTGGGATCAGCTGATCTGCTCCATATCATACTGTGCACATTGGGTGAACCTGTGTTTGTACTGTGGTTTGGAGAGACGGAAAGTTTTTGTCACACGCCATGTCAGCAAAACAGTAAGATCGCCCAAACTCAGACAGGGAAGGAAGCTCGTCAGCTACACTTTATCTTGGCTCTTCACTCTCTGTGTGGGAGACAGACTGATAGCTACACTGAGGCTCAACACAGGAATTAAGGCTGTGCATGTGTGTATCTCTCTCTGTGTGTCTCTATCTGTGTGTGTCTCTATGTCTGTTTGTGATTTTGTGTCTTTATTTCTAGAACCATAGAAATTTAAGGCAGAGAAGAAGGCTTTTTGGCCCATTGGCCTTTGCTGACACCCTCAAGAGCATTCATTTCAGTGCCTATGTGGGTGTGTGTCTGTCTGTCTCTGACTCAATTTGTCTCTTTGTGTTATGTGTGTGTCTGTTGACTCAAATTTATGTCCCTTTTTGTGTGTCTATGTGTCTTCTCTCTGTCTCCATGGATTTCTATGTGTGTCTCTCTCAAAAGAACAGAACCAGGAATTGGATCCAATAGAGTTTTTCCAATGATGAAAGTCTTTGAGAGGAAACAGCTAATTCCCACTGGGTGGTGAATCAGTGACCGGGGGGGGGGTCACACTCAGCCTTGTTAAAGAGACAGTGGTGCGGGGGTGGGGGTGGATGTGGAGAGTGAGAAGAACCATAACTATGTTTAAAAGAAAATTGGACACGTATTTAATAGTTGAGGAATATACAGTACGACTCACCTTAGTCGGATCAATATGAGTCTGAGTTGCGGGCAAACAGTATAACTCGTATAAAAAAAAACAATTTAATCAATAATCTACACTGCAGGTGCAAAATTCAATGCAGCCGATTAAGTGCAGGAGTAATGGAGGTGATTAACACGACGAGTGCAAAGAAAAATCAAAGTGGTTTTGACAGCAAACTGAATGGCACTCGGGCGAATGTACAACTTTATACGATGCGTAAAGCTAAGACGTTAAGATACGCAATGGCAGTGTGAGCTGTGTCAGTGATGCTGTGCTGTGTTTCCCTCTCTCCCCCACCCCCACCCTCCTCCCTTGCAGGGTGCCAGCAGCCTCTGGAGCCAGAGAACGGGGGCTTCTCCTGTCACCCCACCCACTGCGGTGCCTTCGCTGACCAGACCGTCATTGAGTACTTCTGTGAGGAGGGCTACACGCTGAAGGGAGATTATAAATACCTGACGTGCGAGAGCGGGCAGTGGGAGCCGGCGATGGAGATCAGCTGCAGACTCAACCGTGGTCAGTGTCTGCGCTGGTGGCATTATTTTCTGCTTTCTGCTTCATTCACAACACTGTCAGTACTTGCCAACACAAATTGCCTTTATACAGCGGTTTTCACGTCGGGCCTGTTGGTGCTCTCATGGTGTCTGTGAGATGTGACGGCCGGTGACTTGTTTATTTCCTGCTTTTTTCCAGATAAGGATACCAGCCAGAGCCTGGGGGTGCCCACCCTCTCCATCGTGGCCTCCACTGCCAGCTCCGTGGCTCTCATCCTCCTGCTCGTGGTGTTGTTTGTTTTGCTGCAGCCGAAGCTCAAGTCATTTCACCACAGCCGGTGAGTCCGGGAGGGGGAGAGGGGTGTCTGCAACACAGGGAATCCCAGGCTGTGTGTGCCGCGCAAGGTCCCGTCTGCCTGTTCAGGTGGACGTTAAAGATCCCACGGCACTATTCGATAATAGTCCCCCAAACAAAATCGGTCACTCACCTCCACGGCTGTTTGTGAGACACTGCCGTGCGCAATTGTACTGCTGCGTCTACCTACAAACACACGGTTACTTCACGGCACAGTAAATCCCGTGAAGCGCTTTGAGACGTACGTCCGATGCGCTAAGGTGTTATATCAAATACAAGGATTATTATTATTACTATTCTACGTGGGAGTGAAGATTGGGGTAGGAGGGGTGGGATTCAAGACCCCATTTCTTTTGGGAGTCGTGTATCCTGAGGCTCAAAGAGTAACAAATTTTCTCTGTGTGTCTCTCTCTGTGTCCGTATCTGTCTCGCTGTCTCTCTATGTCTGTATCTGCGTCTCTGTGTCTGTATCTGTCTCTCTCTGTGTCTGTATCTGCGTCTCTGTGTCTATCTGTCTCATTGTCTCTCTGTGTCTGCATCTGCGTCTCTGTGTCTGTATCTGTCTCGCTGTCTCTCTGTGTCTGTATCTGTCTCTCTGCGTCTCTGTGTCTATATCTGTCTCGCTGTCTCTCTGTGCCGGTATCTGTCTCACTGTCTCTCTGTGTCTGTCTGTCTCTCTCTCTCGCAGGAGGGACCAGGGTGTGTCAGGAGATCAAGCCTCTATCGTGGTGGATGGAGTTCCGGTCTCGTTGCCGTCCTATGAGGAAGCTGTGTACGGCAGTTCAGGGGCTGTGGTGCCGGCCGCTGACTCCCGGGTACAGATTGTGTTGGCCGAGGGTCCGGGGCTGGAGCGGGAGCCGCTGTGTGAATGCCCCCCGCCCGGGAGAGCAGACCCCGGCCCCCCGCCCGCACACTGTGAAGCCGGTGGTTCCGGACGCTCAGAGACTGTTTTGGTTCACCAGCCCTCCTCCTCTTCCTCTTCCTCCTCCTCCTTCTCGTACTCACACGGCCGTGGGAACGCGTTCCGCCTTGCCCGGGCCTCGGACGCCTCACTGTTAGAGTTGGAGGGCAGCGACGTGCACAGTCTCCTGTCCCTCTCCTCCCCACTGGGCTCCACTGACGGTGAGCGGCGCAGATACAGCACATCGGGCACCATAGGGGCCGAGTGGGGCAGCCGGTGTGGTTGGGGCTGATGGTTGGGGGCGTGCAGAATAGTTGGTTGGCGGTGGGGGAGGGGGAGTGGGGGGTACATAGTTGTTGGTTCGAAGACGTGCAGAGTACTTAGGTGGGTGGGGAATTTTCCGAACAGTTTGGTTTGTTCAGGTTGGTGGGGGGTACTGGGCGTGTGGAGCATTGGTTGGTTGTGGGGGGTGGTGGTGTGCAGAGTGATAGATTGGTTAGAGGAGCAGGAGGTATGGAGTGGTTGGCCAGCGGGAGGGTGTTGTGTTGCGGAATGGTTGGACGTTTGGGGGGGGTGGTTGGGGGGCGTGCGGGGCGGTTGGTTGTGTGGGGGGAATGTGGAGGGGTTGGTTGTGTGGGGGGATGTGGAGCTGAGGGGACTAAGACCAGATCTTGCCTCTTGTGTTGCAGATATTCCTTTACTGAAAGACGCGTGAGGTCAGAGATCACCTCCTCATCTTCAAGACTCGATTCCTTGCCTTCCATTGATTGATTCTCTCTCCTCCCCCTCACTCACTCACTCACTCATTCACACACTCACTCACTCGCTCACTGACTCACTCACTCTCACACTCTCTCACACACACACACACACACACACACACCCTCTGACACAGTGCACTGTACGGACTTTATCTGCGAATCGGAGTAATTGGCACTTTTCTCTGTGCACGTCCCTGTGTGACTGGCAATATGCACAGTGCCTGTCTCGTTGGTTGAGTAAGTGTGATTCTCCGCTGTGCCCTGAGCACATTCCAGCTGGGGTTGTTTGTGGCCATGTTGAGCTGGATTGGGAATGGGATTGGGAAATGGGAATGGTAAAAGCTCTCCGGAGATGGAAACAATTGGCTGCAGTATAGAGTATAAAGTTATATCATTCAGTATAAAGTTAGGGGGTGAGATTTGTCTGAAGATCTCTGTGGCTAGGCTCAGACTGAAGGTTTTAAAATACCCCCCAACAACGTGTTCTGGTAAATCCTGGCTGACTGACCCCCTGTTCCTCTCCTCCCTGCCCCACAAGCTTCACTGCCAAGTCTCTGAGCTTCCCACAGACACTGGTCTCTTTTTTTATATTGACTCTCGCCCTTCCACCCTCCACTGGCTTCTAACATGCTCATCACCTACGGCACCAATGAGAGTTAGTGACACTCAACTGCCTGCTGCAAGGGAGACGAGAGAGAGGTCTGGTTGGGATCCTGAGCAACTGGAATGATGTCAGTCACTTCCCATCATCTCTTATCTCCCTCTGGGGGGGGAAGAGGGGTGGGGAGGCTGTGGTCTCCAAGAGGTGGGAGGGGGAGAAGAGATCAATTAATGATGCAAGTAACCACGTAGCTTGCCATTAACAGCCACAGTGCTTTTAATGGCAAGCTATTCCATTTTAGCTGGTTAGGCTCCAGCAGTTACCCCGCTCTGGGGTTCCCAAGCCTCGGCTTTTGCCAACTTGCGCCTAATACTTTCTGGAATTAGATAACCAGGGTGCGTCCCTCCAGGGAGCGAGTGGCGCCAACAGTCCATTCCAACAATCTATCTCTGGGATTTCCACGTGTAGATGGGATGCATGGTTTGGTTTGGAATACTCTTAAGCTTGGTGATAGGTTTCTGCACGCGTCAGACCAAAGAAAATCACTTTAGTGACTCCAACACGCTTCCTTTCAGCCTGTGAGTGTGCGTGTGTGTGTGTGTCGGGAGGGGGTGGGGGGAGGGTGTTGGTGTAACAGAAAGGGATTGCGCTTTGTGTGGAATTAATATTTTTTCTTGTTGCCTTGCTGACGTGCCTGGTATATGTGTGACTGGCTGGATTGGCCTCTGCTGTTTTAGGAAACACTGTGTGTGTGCGTGCGCATGTGGGGATTATTGGCTGCCGCTTTATAAGAGAGGAGGGGGACACCATCCATTGCTGGTCTAAAGTGAAGGACAGGCAAAAGGTTCACTCTCTTCCCTCCCCTCCTCCTTCCCCCCCCCCCACACACACACATGGCAGTGATACACTAATATTTCCTACAGTAACACCCCCACCCCCCACACACACATACACAGTAACTAGGAACATCAGCAGCCTGTAGCAAGTCACCGGGTGACGGAGGGAGAGCAGGTAGTCTGAGTTTGGGGCATCAGTGGCAGAGGGTGGCAGTAGCACAAACATGCGCGTTCAGCAGGGAAACAAGTCGGGGAAGTAAATAGCAACCGTGGCTGGGTGGAGTTCCTGAGGCTGGTCTCGTGAGACAGAGCGAGAGAGAGAGACTCTGTCATTCCCCACTGTATGTCACAGAATAATTTTACATTTCAGAATCCCATTATTTCTAACCGAGCGGCACGTGTTTGCCAGACTGCGTGAGGATGCATTCTAAATCTAGCTCTTTTTTTTAGACCAGTACTTTCTCTTAACAGATCCGCTTCCCCTGGTCTGCCTATACTAGGATGTGTGTTTCATTTTAATTTCCTCCTGAATCTTGTAAAAACAAATTAAGCGCTTTTTCTCCCCGTTCCCTCAGAGAGAGAGAGTCTGGCAGCTGTCGTACAGCGTTGCCATTGCTAATGCATTGACAGGAGCCTGGTTTTATGCTGTCTCTTGTCTGCATACAAACGGCACCAACATGTGTGAGAGAGAGATAACAGAACACTTTGCATCTTTTGGGGTTTTCTTTGCTTTGAAGTTTCCTCTGAAATCTTGTATATTGCATTGGGTGTGAACATAGTATTTTAATATTTGTACAAAGTTAATTTAAGGTTAATTGTACTATGTATATAACTGCATTTCTAAATAAATTTACTCTAAGTGAACGCTACGTGAGAGACGTGTGTGTGAAGGTCCTGAATGAATTCTTGTTCCACATGTTAGCTCAGCACTTTGCTTTGAGATGAGAATTATAATACAGTAATATAATCCTTGTATTTGATATAGTGCCTTATCACATTGTTGAGATGTCTGAAAGTGCTTCACATAATATACTGTAAAGTGGAGTGACTGTAATTTGTAGGCCAAATGCGGCAGCTAAATGCACACAGCAGTCAAGGATTGAGTGACCAAACTATTAGTATTATTTCGAGGTATTACGCCAGAAAGCGATCCGCCAATCGACTAAAAACCAGGTAAACAGAGGTGTGTGAGGTAAGGAAACTTGCATAAGGTTATGCCCCACCCGGGAATCAAACCCGGGTCCTCTCGCTTGTGATACGAATGCCCTAACCAATATGATAGGACTCCATGTATATAAGGATTAAGGTGATTCATCAAATTAGTATTTCATCTGGACATTCTCGTATTGATTGGTAATTTTAAGTAGGGTTGGCTACGTTAGACCAGCAGTGCCAACCTGTGACCTCCCGAACATTCGCACGAGTCGAGGTAAGTCCGTGTTGAATGGAAAGTGTATTTTCATTTTTTCTTATATAAGAGGGATACCATTGGCCTCAGAGTTCTGGGTTATAATAATAATACTTGCATTTGATACAACCCCTTATCACGAGATATTTCAAAGCGCTTCACAGAATGAAGTAAAGTGAATTGACTGTACATTTTGTGGGTGAAACAAAGGGAAGTAAGACAAGACTCCCAACAACTGCAAGGATTATTATTATTCAGTGACTCACTTCTGGAAAGTACAACTCTAAACATTGGTTGACAGATTCAAACAACTGGCTACTACTCATCATTTGTCTCATACTGTACCAGGAATTCAAGCACAAGGCCAGCTAAAAGAGGAAGTTTGCAACCAACCACATAATATACATAAAGCATAATTGAGTGTATACACTCCCCACGACTCAGTAAGTAATTTCACAACATCCTGCCCATGGTTAAACACCGGTATTCATTGGGGCCAGAGGCCCAATAGCAAGATTACATTGTGTGGCAACATACTAATGTTCTCTATAGCATCAGACTCCTGTCATTTATAGGAGCAAAGCAGTTAGCATTTCCCAAAGCGATCTGGAAAAGCATATATTATCTGTTGGGTCAATCATTGAACACTGAAATAAGGTCAAGGTTGCATTCTATAGACACTTTTCTACGCCCCTCCACTCTGTACTTAGATGTCCACTTGCCAGGGTTGTTGACAATCTTACTCAGCTAAGGCATAAATCTCTTAAATGAGAATGTTAATCTTGCATTATGAGGCTAGGTGGATGTGTATGAGGGAGGTATAGTACTGCTGGAGTCTAACCAGCTAACATCAAGTTATGCAGTTTTAGCTGGTTAGTCCCCAGCAGTCTCCTAATGCACTCTGGGGTCCCCAAGCCTTGGCTCTTGCCAACCTGTGCTTAAGGACAAAGATCAGTGAGGAAGGTCAGAACAGAGGGAGAGTATTTAGGAGGGAAGGCAGGAAAGAAATGGAAAGTGATAGAGGGGAAGCTTCAGGAAACAGTGAGTGATAGTGGGAGAGAGCGAGCATCACACATGTCTCGATGCCTGAAAACTGGTACATGTGAGAAGCCATTTGCAGAACAAAGAGTTACTAAATCCACAAAGATGAGGTAAGTGGTTTAAAAAAATCTTTATTGGTAATTAAGTACAGTCATCAGTTAAGGCAGTAAGTTTAAAAGAAAGTGAGCATTAGTTAAGTCTAAACTAATGCAAATGAAAGACAGAATTTAGAAAAAGTCTTAGTAACAAAAGGTAATCCAGGATCGTAAAAAGTTAAGAAATACATATATTGTTGTTTGTTCTACTGTAGTTCAAAGTTCTAGGCTTTGCACTATTGCAGCATTGTACAGGGCAGTGTATTCAGGCTCGATGGCATCTTTCATTGCTTGTCTCAGCTCCTTCAGGATATGTACAGACGACATTTCTCCTGGATTCAGGATCTTTTCGAAGAAAGTGGCCCACAACTTGCTGTACGGCAAATTCTCCCTGTAATGATAGTGTATTTTGTACATCTCATTAGATTCTGCAATGTATGGGAGGTGAGATCTAGTAAGGAATTAGTGAGGATTACAGAAAGACTTTAGCAAGAATCAGCATGAAGAGTAAACACTCACATTCAACAGATTATTATTTGTAGAATCACGCTTCCTAACATCCAATTCTTGGATGCATTAACAGAGCAGTACAGCAGAGATGGATTCTATCCAGCCAATATCAGGGGCTTCTAAATACAGCAACTGCAGCAATATTTGTCCTGTGTTAGCAGGATCCATATTTCAAGAGCAGCATTGGCAAGGCTCCCTCTCAGTTCATTTAGCTAAAGCTGTCTGGCACGTTTTCCTGCTGCTTGTCCAGCTAGGACCACCCTACCCATCAGGGCTTTGACTTGCAGCGTTAACAGTAGCTGAGTGGGAGGATTCCCAGCTCCCAGTAACTGGTCTGTCCTTCCAGGTCCTGCTGATGAGCCAGGCTGACTGTGTTGTCATCAGCAGTGCCCTGGAATACTGCGATCCCACCTGGCTCAGGAACCGGACGAATGAGACCGCCACAAAGGGCTGGCTGTGGCAATTTGGCAAACGTCAAATTGGAGCCAGTCCAGTTCCAAGGAGACCCTGCTTACCACCCCTCCACCAGGATAGATTCATTTAGCTGAGGCTATAAAGTTGAGAACATCTCAAAAGCATGTTAAAGTTTCTGAGAAGTACAGCAACTATTTATAGATGAACACAACAACTAATCTGCACAGTAATGTCCCACAGACAGTTGTGAAGTGTATGTGCAATTTATCATATAGCACAAAGCAAGAAGCATTACCTGAAAGATGTCAGCACCCACTGGGTATTTTTTTTGCAGATATTCAGCTGCTCTCCGAACAGCAGGAGATGCACTGTGTTAGCAACACCAAGGAGATCGATCTAGAATAGCCAAATGGGTAACAAAAAGGTTAAAGTACAGGCTTTCATACAGATTTGCTGCTTTCTCCACACTCAATTTTCTTCTCAGAGACAAGGTTCATTTTCCAGCTACAAATTAGGATTTTACTTCTACATGGACAGAAAATATTAATCTATTAAATGGACCAAACCCCTTTGGACTAGATATAATCCTTAAGAAATCTGTTCATGAGAAGTTATATTGAATTACATAAAACACGAAAGCATAGAAACAAGATACCAGCCCAACTAGACTCTACCACTGTCTGTAATGCTGCCCGAGCCTCCACCCCTCTCCGGACCCTTCTTTTCTCCCTCATGTAGCACGTGGACTGGCTCTTAAAGCATTTCCAGTGGGCTGGTCTTACAATTTAAAGTAAACTTGCATTAGCGTCAGCAACTCCATGAATATAGTGAAGAGTAATTTCCACATTGGTGTACTTCATTCTGAAAGGCCAATGCAACTGACAGCAACTTCAATCGATAAAGAAATTGTTAATTTATCCAAGTTCATTTGGCTTGTAATAAACTTTAATTGGCTTGAATACAGTACTATCAGTAAGGTTTTTCTGAGTAGCAACCCTTTGCCGAGCTACACTAATTGTGGAATTGGAATCCTGTTTGGACTTGATTGAATACTTGTAAGTTTCCCTTTCTAAGGCACGTGTGATAAATCACAGACCTAATCTTTGGAGCAGGTTTAGCAATAAACCGCACCCAAACCCAGAGTTGCACATCACATCCCCACCCCTCAGGTCTTCTCCAACCACACTCTTCTGTTTGCACTCCCCCTAACACCCCAGGGTAATCAGGTTACCGATCCTCCACCCCATCATCAATGGCCAAGCCTTCAGATGCTATACCCCATTCTCCAAAACTCTAATCCAAGTGTTTTTTGGTAGGAAAATGAATGGGACTTGGGTGGATGTACGACTTGCTTTATGATTTGTAACGACACGAGTTTACCTGTAAATACAACTTCTATTGAGTCAGCAACAGACAGAATATATCCACTCCACTATCATCCATTTGCTGCAGCTTATTCTGCAGTGGTTTAGTGTAAGAGAGATTGTGTAACTTCTTGCGGTGCCTCTTACCTGGTACACACTACTGCACTCAGACAGCACTTCCTTTGTGTGCAGTGATTGTACCATTGGGAAACCAGCAAATGAGGCAACGTCAGAAAGCTGTCTCAGGTCCAAGCTGTGAGTGAAGTCCACTAGTTTTACCATACCAGCGATATTAACACAACTCGTAGAGGGTTTGCAGAACCTAGGGAAGAAAGCAGTTTACATTCAACTTAAACCTACAAATCTGCCAAGGCAATAGTCCTCCTTGGAGACTCCAGACTTAATATAGCTGTGAGCTCAATGTATTCATTGAAATAGGTAGCCTAAAACATTGCTATACTCAGATTTATTCTTGTCTACACAAACTAGCAGTTCACTTATTAAATTAATATTGATATCAATGATTGCAGTTTCTTACATGCTTTTGTGAGGCTGAAGTCTCCATCTTGCTACTTTTCCCGTGGACAATGTTATTTTTTATCTCACAGTTTCCTAAACACAAACTAGGAATCAGGGCAATGATTTGTGTGACTCTCAACCTGCCAGGAACATCCTAAATAACCTGGAGAGAAGGCTGGGCTCCATGTAGCATTTCCCGTGACGTGGTCTACCTGCGGAGGTGGAATCCACTGACAATGGCTCCAGGAATAGACATTTCAGGGGAGATTAACATGAATACTGCTTTGACTTCATTGTTGGGAATCTGCCTAAAGTCTTAGTTCATAAATTATATGCATCCGTCAATGCTTCTATCCATGCCAAAACCAACTGAAGCAAAAAGGAGTAATTTTCAGTGATGCTCTTGCCTCTCCTTTAACCAGCTCCTATATAAAAGCTTTTGAAACCCAAGCTGTTATTCGCTCAACTACTTAATCATTTCCTGCTACACTTCTTAACCTTGCCGTCCTTAACTATGAACTTTCTTCCATGTTTCTCTATGTTTTTTTTAAAAAAACTAACCAGTCACCCAGGAACAATGTTTCAGGTTGCACGTCTCCATGAACAATCTCAGCTTGGTGTAATTGTTCCACCAGGGCCAGCAAATCGAGTGTCAGAAATAAAGTCAGCTCCACCTGCAAGGTCGACAAACCCTGGAGCAAGTCCTTTAGTCGAACATAGATCCAATGAGAACATCATTAGGACACAAAAAAAGTTGAATCAGAGAATTCTGAATGCGAAGCTTTGACTCACATCAGTCTAACTTAAGGCTAATTTAATAGCATACATGGTTTAAAAAGTCAAACGTTAAGAAATTGTACAAAGCAAGATGGAGTGACATGCATCTAATGCTGTGGGCATTTTAAAATGAGTGAGTAGTGTAAATAATACATTTTAATACAGCATTTTCACATCGGGAGCAGGTTTCAAAGTGTTTCACAGAATTTAATATAAAGTACAGCAATTGTATTTTGTAGCAAAAGCGCAGCCAATTTTTCCACAGACCCACAAACAACCATGAAGTGAATGACCAGTTTTATTTGGGGGGGAAGGGCCAGGACACTCAGAAAATCCCTTCTCTTTTCAAATAGAGGCACAGGATCTTTAACATCCACCAAGATGTAGACAGGACCTCGATATGATATCTCATCCGAATAGACTAGTAATCCATTTACATACATACAGGGGTGTTGTTAGTGCAGCCTAATATGAGACTGGGAAAAATCCAGCCCAGAAACTAACCAAGTGGTACACTGGAAGGAGAAAAATAAATATTGGCCCACACCTATTTAAAGCAGGTCTTACCTGTATGGTTTTGCAGTTCATATTCCAATCCACCGTCACACAGCCATCTTCAAACAGATAGCAGCTACATTTGCTGCTGAAATAGTTGGAAAACTGGGACCCGAGGCGTTCCTTCAGCTGCTGGTTAATGTAGAAATCCCAGGGTACAGTGTGGGAATCCACCTGTATTGTACAACCACAATGTTCATTCAGGTGATGGTTACATTCCCGTTTGTTAGTTTGTAACCAGAAGCTTAGTTACACAAACTAAACATTTCCTACCTTTATAATTGCATTGCACACCAGTGAGCTGGTACTCGACCCATAGAATCGTCTGCACTGCTCACGCCCCACAGCCTGTTTGATCTTAAAGGTTTCCGAGCCTATTGAGAACAACACAGTGAATGAAACCAGCACAGAAATATATACTGGTTGAGACACCAACGAATTTAATCCAACACTAGATATTCTCTTTTGGAGAAAGGCCAAAAGGCTATTAAAAGAGTGGAGTTCTAGAAACAATCCTCAAGGGAGCTGATGGATAAGGCTGGTTTCTACTCATTTATTCTCATTATCATTTTTGACAATTTAGGGGAGGAAATTACCAAAATTAAACCAAAGCGTCAGTTTAGAAACCAGAGAAACAGAAATAGCTTTTTTTAAAAAAAAATCTTAATTTCTACAGTGAGCATCTTGCCCAGTTGCAAAGAATTTACCAAGTGCCATAGCAACTGCCTGGCATGCTTCATACTCTAGAAGAAACTGGTGTTACTCTCAATGTGTAAATATTATAGTGAACAAATAAGTACTAGAACTGTTGCACAATCACTTTTGGCATTTGCAATGCCCGTGCCTGATTTTTTAAACATAATTCAGGTCATAGAAACAGGAGTTGTCCATTTAGCCCTTCAAACCTGATCTGCAATTCTACAAGATCAGGGCTGATCTGTACCTCAAGTCCAATTACCCACCATTGCCCCAAATGCCTCAATACCCTGTCCTAACAAATATATACCCTGACTTAATTGTTATTAACACTTCAATGGTGAACTTCCATTTTGTTAGGCCATCTAGTGGTACGATCTAGTATTGCGGTTTCCCCATCAGGATATGAAGAAAGAGGTCTGTGAAGTCTGACAGCATCGCTGCACATGACATATTCTGGCCATATTTTGCAGCACTAAGTATATTTAAAGTATACATGGTATTGACCTTTAATTGCTCCCATATGTCTAGCATCTCCCATAACACAGTCCCAAATCTCGTTGGCAATTCCTCAGAATTCTAATACTCTTCATACACATTTACAAAACATTTGTACATAAAGATAGCAAGTTTAAAAAAAGCCAAGAAGCGAAGATTATTTTGAGCTGCCGCCACCACCACTGGTGAAACAATCACTTAGGAGGTTAGAAAGGTTAGAAATGAAAAGCAACTTTCAATATAGTACTGTCCTCTCACTGCTTCTTAAAAGTACATTGTGTGATACCAACTAGGGTCATCCTGTCAGATGAGTGGCACATGCTCTTTAGATAACCAAATAGAACATATTAACATTTGTAATGAAGCAAACTGATAATAATAATCTCTGCATTTAATATAGCACCTTATCACGTAATTGAGACGTCTCAAAGCGCTTCACAGAATATACTGTAAAGTGGATGGACTGCATTTTGTGGGCGAAACACGGCAGCCAATTGCACACAGCAGTGTCCCACAGACACTTGAGGATTGGAGGGATTATTAACACCTGGAAAATGATCTTCCAATTGACTAATAACCATGTTCCTACTTACTGCCATGTAAACAGGGGTGTGTAGAGTAAGGAAATTTGCTTAAGGTTTTGCTCTACCCGGGAATCAAACCCGGGTCCTCTCGCTTGCACGCGAACCACTGCGCTACGGGACTCCAGATATGTTCACTGAACATTTGCAAAAGGCTTCCTGATCCCCAGCATCAACTCAGAATTAGCCAGAACAATTACAGTGAGATTGTTCACATTTCCAACAGTTAAATAAATCTAGCTCAGTTTGGTCTTCATATTTTCTATGCCTCGGGCAATGTGTGCAGAGCACGTTGCAAGTCAGTCACTTACCCAGGTTCAGCACACTCCCATCTTTGGGATGAGGTAATGGACTGCTTTGAACATGGAATTCCGGGAAAGAATTCAGGGTTTTGTGGAGTGACCCCAGCAGCTGCTTCTGTACTTCCTTGCTCCACGGGTCATCTAAAAGTCAAGATGACATTCAATACAGCAAGATTTCAGAAACCAAGCAGGAAATAAAACATATCCTTGGGATAATAGCCAGTTCATACTTTGTGTATGTATAATATATCCTTGATTTGCCAAATTAGTTGCCAAGATTTAATTTGAATCCAGACCACAAAAGAACAAATTTTAAGGACACATCGTGTCCCAAGTACTGTATATAATTTGGGGCACATGTCATGCGACTGCCAGGATGGTGGAAGGCAAACTGGATGGACCTTGGGTTTTCGTTTGCCTAGTACGTTCTTATGACTTGAGCTTCTTTAGGTTCTATTCTAATGTCTATTACACCAATGTTAAAACAGCTTCCTCATCGTCTTAAGTTCCTAACTGCAAGCTAATTTAATAAGCAGCACTCAATCAAATTAAAAATAAAGGAAAAGTAACAGTTATTTATGGAGACTCAGTTAGTAAATCTACTGTCCCAAGTGTGAAACTAGTCATCTTAATCAACCAATTCATCCAGATGTATTCCAGCTGTGAAGCCCAATTTGCTGTGAGTTTTAAACCAATAATAATAAAATCATCCTCATACGAAAAGCACACTTCATGTCAGGAGGTCATCTCAAAGCAATGCACAGAATATACTATAAAGTGTAGTAACTGTGTTTTTGTAGGTGAACGCAGTAGCCAATTGGCACTCAGCAACGTCCCACAAACAGTCATGAACTGAATGACCAATTTTATTTGGGAGACTGTTGGCCAAAGCCACTATGAATTAAAAGTCCACAACCTTCTGACTCAGAGAGTGCTACCAACTGAGACTGGCTAACACACAAGCCAAGCACAATACATTTTGGGCACATCTCAACTGAAAGGACTTTGGGTTTCTAAGCCGATTTGAACTTTTCAGCCTTGCTGGCAAATGCTTCATGCACTATGCTGATCGAGACTCAACAGTAAAGAAACACGAGTTGGAAAAGTGAGTTGGTTTTGACAGATGCTAAGTAACAGCAGCCCCAAGATAGCAGCTAAACGGAGAGAATACCTGAGGTGACATTCACGTGGAAGTTCTCACAGGAGGTGCTCTGCCCCAGATCCAGTTTTTCACACAAATTCAAGTCCCTCATTGTGGAGAGTCCCCCCATTGAGGACGACGACGACACAGCAGACGAGGTGGTAGCTGCAGAGGATTGACCGTCCTCATCACTCGCTTCCTGAATAGGGCTGTGGTGCCAAGAGACAATTAACACCTTCGGGAGCATTTACAGCACAAGACAAACTGCCAGCTCCCCTCATCTGCCGACTTTTAGTGTCTCAGCCTGGTTATGGGAGGTACCAGTTATGTTGAAGAAACTAAAGTTAAGAGTTTTAGATTTAAAATGTACTAATATTATTTGGAAAACACTATCTTATTCCCATTTAGGGTAAAAACAGGGTAATCTAGTGCAAGAGATTGCTGTTTACACAATCAGGGTCGAAATGCCGCACTCCGTCCAGCATCTTGGGACATCCTCCCAATATGAAAGGCGCTATACAAATCTAATCTTGTTGTTGTTTACGAGGGCTGCAGAGGGTTCACTTTCTTCAGCTCATATAAAGGGCTTACTTTAAATAGACGTTGTAAGATGCATCTTGTATGCAAAGTTATGCTGTTTTTATTTCAAAATTAAACCAAGATTCTTTGTTGCCTCAGTGACTAAATACACCATCTGCTGCAATACTAGGTCATACCGAAACAGAACGTCCCAGGTTCAATCCCTAGTCTGGCAGTGAGGCTGCTAATTGGTCTCAGATATCCTTTCCCAGGATCTTTAGACATTAAAAGGCTCTGCATGAATAATGAAGTTGAAGGGCAGGTGCGAAGGACATCATTTTTCCAACAGTCAAACTATTCAGTATCATAGAGCTATAAGAACATAAAGTGCAATGGTAGCCACAACATGAGCTCTTCTGGACGTGTAGTACATTGAGAAAGAAACGTGACCATCTTAGCAACTATGTTGGATGGTTTTACAGATGAAGAGCTTTCACAGAACTGAATAGCAGACCATGTGGTTCCTTACCTCAGTTTCTTTAGGTGCAGCGGCTGGTCAAACAAGGACTCCTTAAGGGGAGACAGTGAACTGAAAGCACTTTTAGAGGCATTTATGGAGTCCCATTTGACAGCGCTTTCCTGATCCTCGTTCAATCGGTTGCAATGGAATGGGGTTGAAGCCAGGTGAGCGGCTCTTGCAAAGTCGCATGTGTTTTCAGGATAGGGGCCAAGGGTTTTGTTTGGAAGATCGCTGCTCACGATCAGATCCTCATTCAGTGGCTCAATTCCATCCAGATCAACCTGAAAATACAGGCCAGTTACATCCCTATACAACCAATATGTACAAAACTGCAACTATTACATGGAGTCACTGCGCTTTGGGACATCTTGAGGACGCGATAGGGGATTGTGTCAGGTGCAAGGATTATTATTGCTGTTGTTAATGTTATTGTTGATGTTGGTAGGCCATTGGCAGGCTGGCCTTCTGCCACTCTGCCCTCACCTCCTGTAACTCCATCCAACAATCCCTCCCCCTCGACCCCTCCCTTGCCTTTTTCAAAGCCCATCTTAAAACCCTCCTTTTCAACCGTGCCTTCAGTTACCCTCCCTCCCCCCTGCCCTCCACCCTCCCCAGCTCGGGTCCGAAACACTGATTGTTCAGCGCCTTGAAACATCCTCCTGACCTGAAAGGCATACCCTCTGAAGAGTAGCATTGCCTGCTATTGACAGAAAGTCGTACAGACCAGGCTCAATTTTCAATCAGGGTAGCAGCTGGTGTGCTACATTTGACTGTAGTACTTTGGAAAGTGGGGGGGTTGGGGAGAAAGAGAGAGACTTCCTTACTCAGTGTCCAACTGTGAAGGGCCGTATATAAATGCAAGCTGTGAGCAATTCTTGCTCCGACTTAATATTCAGTAACCCCTGCTGTAAAGTGTGGTTACAGACATTTGATGGAGGATAGGATTGGACTCCAGTGATAACTATATAGGTGTAATACTTAGTATCATTGCCGTAACTTACACATTGTGCAACAGAGGTCTCCACAGGTATAATCCTGTGAGAGGAGAGAACTCCTGAGAGAGGCCTTCGCACACCAGTCTGCAATTGTTTCGTTGATGATCTTAAGGAATAAAACGAAGGGAAAAAATGTTTAAGTAATATGTCTGAACTTTTGTGAATGTTTATAGTCTAGGCTAGGATTTAAATAAAACTTTAGTGCACTGGCACGTCTACAAATTTTAGCTGGTTCTGCACATCAAATACAAAGCCTGATATGACAGTAACAGCTCATCTGATATTTGAAATAGTTCCGTTAGTACAGCATTAATTCCAAAGTAAATGGAACAATTTTGTTTAATTTTTTAAAGAAACAAATCTGTTCAAAAATGTCAGTGTGGCAGGCAGAATGTTATACCCCTCCCTTTATATGGACAGACTGCTCAGTTAAGCATCAAGTTTCTGTGCTTTGGTCAAATTTGGGAATAGTTCCTTGGCACAAGGAATGTTGGCTCACTAGGACTCAATGTGGCTTACTGGTAATAGTCTCAATTTAGTCTATTTTAAGGTTGGCACAGACTGGTTCATAATTTTCCTCTCCCATGAAAGCACAGAGTAAGACAGATGGAGCTTGAGAGGGAAGAAAAAAATCTTTCACGCCTCAAACCAGCAAAAGAACCACTTGCAAACCTTTCAATTATACCAAGTTCTGCTGTGATAGGCCACAATTTATAGATATTTCTGGCTGGCTGATCAGCAAGTCTCAGAAAACCTTAAAATATGCCCAGTAGAATACCTCACTACTGTAGAACTCTGTCCATATTCCAAAGAGCCTGAGGATATGGGCATAGAAAAATACTGCTGGATAAGTTACTCACTTGTTCTCACTTTCTTCACTCTCATCAAAAATGGTGAAAGGCACTGACCCCAAACCAAAGGATGAGGGGAGTAGAACTGAAGTAGATTTACACTGGTCTTCTCCTTTGCCTGAGAAGATAAAACATTTCATTACTATACATCACTTATCAATGCACAAGGTACGTTGTGTTAATCAGCATGCTGTGGTCTCATTATGTATTACATTTTTCAAATAATGCATTATTTTGGTTTGTAGATAAAATAACCTTCCAACACTTACTAGCTAAACTCTCACATGAGTCATCACTACCAACACTCTCCTAAGTTTTCACAACCAACACTCACTTAAGAGCAACCACTGGAGTGAATAGTCACTCACTCAAGTGTTGTTCCAGAAAGTCACCAATACCAGGAAAACTGTACCTAAGTGACCACCAGGAGGTACAAATTGGAGAGAAAAATAGTTCACATGGAGCTTTTCGCTCCCCTGTATGAAGAACACTACATAAATGCAAGCTGTTGTTTTACATTGGAGTATATCTTAAAGCATTGATACAACTGACTGGGAACCTGTGCTTTGGGGGTGGGCGGGGGGGCAGGGAAATGAGTCTTGATGATCGTTTTGAAGGAGGGGAAAGAATGACAAGGCAGAGGGACTCCAAGGTGGAGTTCCAGAGTGAGGGGGCAGAATGGCTGAAAGTTATTTAAAATTTTATAGATACTCATTTTAATATAACATTTTAATTATTATTTTATATAGAATAGAATTTTAATAAATGTCATACTTTTAATAAATTTAGGATTGAATTTAAAACGATGAAAAACATGAAGCAGGCCTGTGTTTGCTGGGCCGAGGGAGCAGGTGGGGCAGAAAGTTGCAAGGCCAAGGCTGGCCAAGGTCACGGAAGCATTTGAAAGTGAAAATGAGAACCTTCATTCAATCAGTTAGGAAATTCAGTGAAGCTGAGCAAGGATTGCAAGGGACAGTCCTTCCACAACTTGAACCAAAGGGTGAATTCAGTCCAGATTATAAGATAAAAGACTCCCTTTCCCTGCTGACTCCTGAACATGTTTACTCACCAGAATTCATAAACCGGGCTTCAAATTCCAAGTCTTTATCATTGTGTGCACAAGGTATGGTAAATAAACTCTGTAACTGGCTTTCATTCTCTGCTCGAGAACTAGTAACTGAGACCTGGAACATGTCATTTATTGCATCTGGAATTAAAAAAAGGTGAAAGGTTACATACCAGAGAAGAGCAAGCCTGAGTGCACTTGACAGAGCAGTGATCAGTCAAAAAAAAAAAAATCCAAGTATAGGAGTAGAAACTCCACTCGACATATTGTAGTTTGCCTGAGGCACTGAGCAAGACAGTCTCACTCATGGTTGTTAATGAATGCTATGGGCCAGACTTCAATTCTGCTATTCCCGTGTGAAGAACTCAGTTGAAGTGGAACTGAATATGTAATGTCTGCAAACTTTCACAGGTCAAATCCTTCAGACTATGGGCTGTAACTCACTACCAACTCCCTCCCAGGAATGATAATTTGACAGGAATTACATTTGCTGCTTTTTCAATAATACTGAAATCACCCAAACATGACGTAAAAGCAGGAACACCATGTAGTCCTTGTTTATCATCTGGTAACTGACCCGCAGTGTGCTGGCACACATGGAGCCTCAGAAAGTTTCAATAAAGATTTAATGGGCATGTTGTACTAAATCAGTATTCTTTCCAAAGGGAGAAAGTCACTGTGTTCAGTGCAAACAACTTCATGCCTTCTCCTCCCCTAAGTATGATGATCAGTGATGGGCTTCCAAATGTATCAGATACCTAGCTGATCAAAAACAAGTTAGTCACTTTTCTCATATCATTGTGCTCTTTCCCAGCTCAAAGAAACAATTCCCCATAGAGTTCAAATATAAATAAGAGACAAGATTACATTTGTAAAGCACCATTCACGCCGGGAGGACGTCTCAAGGCGCTGGACAGTGTACAGCATTTCAGACCTGAGCTGGGGTCGGGGTGGGGGGGTTGCGGGAGAGGGGAGGGGAGGGGAAGGGGGATGGCCGGTGGCATGGTCGAAGAGGAGGGTATTGAGGTGAAACAAACTACTCATTAAACGGGCATTCCATTTTGAGGTACTATATTCTTACCCATTGCCTCCTTAGTATACAGAGTAGGAGATGGTTGGACAAGCTGTAAACTTGGATTCCCTGACAGAGTGTGTTGATCCCCAGAAGTAGTTGGTTGATAGTTTTTTATGCAGTTTGCACCTAATAAAAAACAAATGTATTTCACAATTATTTTTCCATGCCTATAATAATATTATGCCTGTAAAGACTTCAGGCAATTGATATGATTAAAATAGGAAAACAATGTATATTTGTGCTGGCCTTTGACACTGAAAATGGACAATTATTTTTAAAATGCATGTTTACAGATTTTGTACTGTTGGGTTTTCTAGTCAGATGGAAGGAAATGCTCATTTAAATTCAAGTGCAGATCATAAATCAAAGGGAGAACATTATTTCACAACATAAGAAGTTAGTGTAGGGAAATGCCAAACTATCAGATGTGAGTTTTCTAAGCTAGCCTTCATGCAAGCAAATCATATTTTATATTTATTATACAATACTCAATTAGTATAATATAATTTTTAAAAATGTATAATTATTATAAAATATTCATATTACACCCACCCATTATAGTTGATGTCCTGCAATTAGGTGTAAAGTTTGATGGATGTGAACTCTTCACTTTCAGTGCTTGGTCATTGAATCTGTGAAAACAGGTTGAGAGGTGGACAATCAATAATAATAATAATAATCCTTGCATTTGATATAGCGCTTTTCACGTCGGGAGGACGTCCCAAAGCGCTTCACAGAACACACTGTAAAGTGAATTGACTGTATATTTGTGGGCGAACGCAGCAGCCAATTGCGCACAGCAATGTCCCACAAACCGTCGTAGATTGAAAATGACCAATTTATTATTGTTTTTGGTTTTGGAGGGATTATTAGGCTCTGTGTGGAGTAAGGAAATTTGCCGAAGGTTTCGCCCTGACCTGCCTGGAATTGAACTCAGGTCTCTCGCTTGCAAAGCATCACTGGGCAGTACAGTAAGTCTTCAGTAACCTCCACAAGTTAACATATGATCAGAAAAGTAGCCCACTTCTTGACCCACTTCTCTCAGACCATGCACAGAATGACCCCGTTAGAATGAACCCTGATATAGCTCAGGTGCTTTCAGAGGGCTGGTGTCCTATGGACCTGTGCTATAATGGAAGCACGGGACATCTGGCTTCCAACACTGAGATCTGCCCCACATTTAATTTTACACAAATACTCCTCGATCCCTAAATGTCAATGTCAAATGTCAGATCCCAGACACACGTTCAACTCCACAAATACTGTACTATTGTACTATAAAATAGCTACCCCACCTCCAGCAGTTACTCATACTGACATATGCCCTCAGCTAGACTGACCACACATTAATTTCTTGTATGCGAGTATTGACAGCGATTTCTTGCAGACTAGACTTTAGGGGGCACACTAGTCAACTCTGATCTGTGCACAACCAAATAATATTTGTGCCTTATTGCATTGCTGAAACATCTCAAGGTGCTTCACAGAATTACTGTGAGGTGTAGCGACTGCATTTCTAGGCATAGACAACATACAATTTGCACACAGCCATGAAGTGAATAACCTATTTTATCTGGAGGAATTGTTGGCCAAAACACAAGAGTCTTCCTGTTATAGGCTACCCTTTGAGCCTTCAAATTAGATGCTTGTTTCTGAGGATTCAGCTCTCGGGTATTATTCAGTGGATTTTAAGCTCTTTTGAAAGTGCACTGGGTCAAATGTCTCCTTCACAACCTGCCCATATCTGACCCTGTACTTGTAAACTGACTAAACACCTCGATGGCTTAAGAACACAACCCACTAGGACTTGTTTACTGTTTATCTTAGCCCATCCTATTATGGAACTTCGAGCTAACGATTGGAAGACAACAAGTGAAAACAAATGATAGACAGAAGATCAAGCTCTTGTGAAATTCAAATCACTGCTTACCCTTCATTTCTTTGCATTTCTTCAACTTTCACTTGGGATAGCTCTGATTCTGGAACAAGTGGGTTGGATGTAAATCCTGAATAAGATGGCTGATGCGATGTTATGTTCTGGATGTGGGACTGACACCTTTCTGGAAAGGCCACGTGAGAGGAAACATTCTGATCTGTGTGGATGGACTGGTTACATGCACCCAACATGGATGTGGGATTGGTAATCTGGAACACAACACCCGTAATAAGAAATAACAGATAAATCAAACCCTGCTTACAAACTATCCTACAGCAAACCTAGCATAACTCTGATCTGTTTAAAATCATACAATCGCCTAAGTCGTACAATTGCCCAGGTCCCATTCAAGGGTTTATATTCTATGCAAGTTTGACAAAACTTGTATTTTGCAAAAATCATATTGAATGTGTGGTTCCAACTGATATGACTTGTATGACATTTACAAGTACAATACAATTTATATATACACCGTAAAACTCACATAAGTGGTATCAATCAGGACTGGGAACATTTAATATGACTTACGTGAAGTTTACTTTCTCTATTCTGTTTAAAGGGGTTCACATATTTATTCTGAAAGTAATGGTTTGATTTCGCCTTTCATCACTAACATGAAATTTTAAAAAAAAGAACTCTCAGCAGGCAGCATCTATGGAGAGGAAAGTGAGTTAACGTTTCAGGTCGATGACCTTTCGTCACAATACTTTCCTCTCTCCATAGATACCTGACCTGTTGAGTGTTCCCATCAACTCTGTTTTTATTTCAGATTTCCATCATCTGCAGTATTTTGCCTTTTTTTAAAAAAAATACAGATTACACACCTCTCGCTCGGCTGGTTGGCTTTGTGGATTAAGGGAGGCCTGCTGATTTTCTAGTCTCCTTTGTGCCATTTGGATTAATCGCTCCATCTCCTCACTTTGTTGTTTCAACTCACACAGCTTCTGTTCCTGCTCTGTAAATAAATACAAGTCAGTTCATCTCCTCTTTCTAGCTGCTTGGTATACTGAGCAAACTTGTCAACTACTCCTTAACTAGGAATATATTACAAGTAGTCAGAAACCTGTGTGGGAAGAAACTGTAGCAACCAGTTGTCTGAACATGCACATCTCTAAAATGTATTAAAGTTTTCTATTCTGTTGTACATTGGATATTAATTCTATTGTTTAGATCTGTTCTATTTCCTCTTCCTCTGCTCGTCATCCATCTCTAAAAGGTACTGATAAGAGCCCAGTTTGTAAAGGGATTTGACAAGACTACATCAGCGTGCAAATCTGTCTAGCTAGATCTGTCTGTGAGAGGAAAGATTCCAACAGTTTAGCTTTAGTTTCCAATGGAACAATGAACAAATGCAAGACTACATGCAATCATTCGCAGTAGTAAAATACATATTGAAATCAAAAGTAAAATACATATTGAAATCAAATGATCTTCTGAATTACATTTAGCAGAGGCAAAATGGATTCCATTCTTTCATTATTGCATAATATTGACTATTTGAATTCATGTTCAACTCTCAATTTCTGAAGTCATCGGTAACATCATTTTTACGGGTTTGCACAGAAGCACTGATACCTTGAGTGGAGCGTTTATACTTTTTCTTGAATTCCTCTGCTCGGAGTTCTTCAAACGAGAACTCGCACAGTCCAGCATTGACCTTTTCCTTCAGGTACATGGACTTCTGTTTCTGTTCCTCCTCGCAGTCCTGTGCTTGTAGCCTGATAAACGGATTCACCGCTTCAGAGGGCTTACGAGAGCTCAACACTGGGGTGAACCAGGGCTCAATCGTACGTGTGGTCCTGCAACCAATCAATACAAACATTCTGCTTAGATTTTAATCTAAAAACAAAGCAAAGCAACGCCATAAATTCTCCTCCCTTAGTCAATAGCAAAACTTGCAAGTGGACATCAGATGAACCAAGTCTTCTCAAAACAGATAAAAGTCTGAGACATAGAAAGAGATGTTCATCTCTTCACTGCAGGCTAGATTCAAACACAGATCTTAAAGGGGAAAGCTGAAATTAATAAACATAGCAGAAACATATCACTGCATACATTTGTTAAGGTTCAATTGTAATGATGGTATTTTCATTTTTCAATGAATTTAGTTCATAATTAATAATTTTTTTCAATGAATTTAGTTCATAATTAATAATAATTATTATTATTAATTCATGGCACATTACTATTAGTTCAATTCATGAATAAACACCAATTAGCATCAGTGTGAAATTACTATTTCATTTCCGTCAATGGGTTACGGTTTGTGGTACTAACTCCGACTTCAAGCAAGTCATATTAAATGTCATGGTCCCAACTGATACGACTTATGTTAAACTGTATTTCATGAGGAATCCCAATAGAATGCCCATCAATCCACGGGAACTGTGCTTCAGAAGCAGAACACATCAGAGCAAAGTTCCTGCGGGTTGTTACTTATTGCCCTTTTTGCTCAGCTCAATAATTTAAAGAATCAAATGAAATACTGCAAATTAGACCCCAATATGACCAAATTCTGTTAAAACATTGGAATCAGTTGGCACCGCACTAGATCTTGCATTGACAAACCCTCAATTTTATGCATTAGCCTCACGTAAATGCTCACTACCCTCAAACGTACACAGTCGCTGGTTGAGCAGATTCGTCCACAAACAGCTGGAAATTGGGTTTGCTGGCTGACAGCAGTTGAGAATAGGGAACAGAGGGCACGCTGGGGTGTTGATGCACCTGGAGGCAGGGAAGGAAAGCAATTTAGTTTCAGCATCTGGTTAAATTGAAGGAATAATTAATGACCAATCTAAAACATTTGATCATGAATCATCAATATTATTCTACTCCAATAATTGAGTTACTGAATTATTAGTAAATAAAAATATTACTTTAAATTTTCGCCCACTTAAAAAAACACCCTTAATCCACTTTGCAGTATATTCTATAAAGTGCTTTGAGACGTCTCAAAGACGTGATAAGGCGCTATGTCAAATGCAAGGATTATTATTACTGAATTTTTTCAAAAGGATATTAGAAAAATTATTGAAAGGTTGCATTAGAATAAGATAACAAAAGGGATCCGAATATTCCAGCAAGCAAGACTCTAGATTTAGTAATACAGACGAAACAAAGAGCAAGAAATTCACAAGGACAATTCAATTGGCCAAAGGAATACTGTGAGAATAGTGCAAAGCGAATGGAAAATCTACAGGCCCAGAGCCAGTAGCCCAAAGTGATGGTGTACCATCACTTTGTAAACATTGTGCACCATAACCTGAATAAGAGTTGATTTAATGTATCATACATAGCAAGAAGTCAGTTTAAGAATGATCTGAATAAGACTGACCAAGGTTAGAATTTTGACATTTAACATCAAAGCAAAAACAAAATTTAAGATAGCCCTAGCTGAAGAAGAATGCAGAGATTTTAAAAATATATTTTCAATTCTAGCTGGAAAAGTTCTGCAGATGCTGAAGTAAATATTTTTTTTTAAAAACCACCCACGAAAAACACACACTCACTGCACTTTTATAGTATATTCAGCAAAGGACTTTGGGACTCCAGACGTGAACGTCACTATACCAAATGCAAGGATTTATTATTTTATTACTATATAATTAATTTTATTATTACTTCTGGAACTAAGGAAAAGGCGCTATACAAATGTAATTTTGTTGTTGTTGAGGGAAGATGAAACAGCTTCAGCTGTTCAGATTTTTCACTTTGGTTTTACTGTAGCACAAAGACACACGACTGCCCAACATAGTAAAAGGAACACATTTGCTATATTTACATCTTGCTTTTGGTTTCAACCGTTACACTCCCTATCCCAGAGTCATCATCAGTAAGTGCCCTCTAGGTTGTCCCATACCCTTGCAGTATTCCAAGGGCCTGGCTCCAACTCGTTCTCTTTAGCTGTGGATGAGGGTAGTGCAGCCTGTGGCTGTGGAGCTGGCATACGCTGGTCTCTAGACGGGTTACTGAGCCCATCCTCACTGAACACTTTGAAGCTGCAGCCCTGCTGCTGAGGGGGAGGCACGTGTAGCTGCAGCCCTTGTTTTTGTGCTGAAATAAAAGAGGCAATAATGGAGTTGAAGTTTCCTTGGACTTTTACTGCCAGCTCAAGTGGAGATTCCAAATTTTGCATACGGTACAATTGTGTCATATCAACAGAACCAACACTCAATTAGATATATTTTAAAGCACAGAATTTTCTGTAAAATAAATGCATTTATCCTCTCTCCTGAAGGAATTGAATCTTACTGGCTATATTGTCATGGGCACCAGCAGACCACAATATCTCAACTAAGGCTAGTTTTTATGTGTAGACTAAATAGTTAAGTGTCAGTAGGCCATTTAACTATTGAGGTGATGGCATCAGGCAAACAACACCAAGCTGTTCTCATCTGATGATAATAATACTTACATTTGATATAGCGCTTTATCATATCTTCTAGACGTCTCAAAGAGCCTCACAGAATATTCTGTAAAGTGAATTGACTGCATATTTTGTAGGCGTAACACGGCAGCCAATTGTGCACATCAGTGTCCCACAAACAGTCGTGGATTAAGTGACCAACTTATTATCATTATTATGTCACACATACTCACTTTCACAGCAATGAAAAGCAATCAGCAAAGAAAATCCTAGACTGATTTTCCCCTCCTTAACCCAGGGGCACTGAGGGCAATTGTAACAGCCCAAATAGCTGTCACGTTTTGATCAGCCTGGTATTGTGCATTTCCTGGCAGTGAGTAGGATCCCAGTTGTTAATCGATTGGCAGATCACTTTCTGGGGATAATAATCCCTTCAAAAAGTAAATTGGACACTCAATCCATGACTGTGCACAATTGGCTGCTGTGTTTCGCCCACAAAATACAGTCACTACACTTTACAGTATATTCTGTGAAGCGCTTTGGGACGTCCTCCCGACGTGAAAAGCGCTATATCAAATGCAAGGATTATTATATAAGAACATACCCTACCCTAAATGCAGCTGAAACCCTTGGGCATGCATTTATCATCTCCGCCTGGATTATTCAAACAGACTCCTCGCTAATCTCCCCAGCTCCACTATTCAAAAGATCCAGCTCATTCAGAGCTCTTCCACCCACATACTTACCCAGACCAAACTCCATATCTACATCTCACCAGTTCTGTCCAGGAACCACTGACTCCCCATCGCCGAACTGATAGACTTCAAGATCCTCAGACTCATGTTCAAATCCCTTCACCCCCTGGCACCTCCCTACCTCTCCGATCTCCTGACTCTCTAATCCACCATCCGGCAGCTCTGCTCAAATGGCACTGGCCGCCTGCTCATCCCTCGCATTCTCTGCCCCACCATCGGAGGTCGTGCTTTCAGCCACTACGCCCTGAGACTCTGGAACACTCTCCCTCAATCCCTCCACCTTGCCCCCTCCACTCCACTTTTTCCAAGTCCTGCCTGAAAACCTTCATCTTCGACCGTGCTTATGGCCACCTAACCCGCCCAGCTCGGAGTCAGACTCCGCCACTGTTATGCGCTCTGAGATGCTACCCTGCGTGGAGGGCGCTATATAATTGCAAGCTGTTGTTATTTTCGGTGAAGCGCTTTGAGACGTCCCGACAATGTATTAATACGATATATCAAATGCAAGGATTATTATTATTAAGGTCTCACTTTTCTCTATCACCGAAGGTGCATGACTCAGGCACGGGCAGAAAAAAAGTTTGAAGGAAATGAAGTATACAATAAAATGGCAAAATTGGTGTCAATTAACAAGGCACTTACTCCAATAACAACTCTAAGCAGCTGATATGATCATACTTACAACTCATAGAACTGCCAACCCGGCTAACGGGTGTGATAATTTTCTTTCGACCATGGCCCTTCAGCTCCCCAAGTGTAGTTCTTTGTAGTTCAGTGTCAGGAAATGAATCTTTATCCACTCCTTCGTTGATGTCCAGCATAACTTGCTTCGCTACTCGAGCCTGAAAGTGTCTGAGGAAGACAATAACAAAAATACAATCAACATTCAAATACCACTCACTGTTGTCAGTTTATTCAGAGCCATGCAACACGCCCTACAGTGAACTCAACAGCAAGTTTAGACTTACAGAAATGGTACAATACTCCAGAGAGTTATATGAAGTCCAACTCAAATTGCTAATAAGTACACTTTTCCCAAGGTAACTTAGCAGCTAAAAAGGTTTAAAGGCAGTATTAACCAATTTCTCACACAATGAGATTCAGGCACTTGAAACCCCGCAAACAAAAGGTCACCAATTACACATAATGTATCACAAAGATTTAAAAAGAATGTACAGCACAGAAACAGGCCATTTGACCCAACTAGTCCCCAACAGGAGGACGTCTCAAGGCTGGACAGTTAGGGATCCACATCCGAGCTGGTGGAGGGTGAGGAGGTTGGGGTAGGAGGGCGACCAATGGTATAGTCGAAGAGGAGGGCCTTGTGACAGGTCTTGAAGGATGCAAGGGAGGGGGCGAAGTGGGAAGGTGGACAGAAGAAGCGGTTAATGGTGAACGGGAGCATGGGGTTGTCCTTGGTCTCCAAGATCATCTTGGAGTAGGATGATTTGGCAGAGGCGAGGGCGGAGCGGAGGCCTTGGTATGGTCTAACCAGATCTGCTGATGGACTGTTAGGTGTGATTCAATCCAGGTACGTTTGGTGGTATGCATTTGTGCTTTGAGGGATTGGAGGTTGCTGGTGTACCAGGGGGTTTTACGGGAGTAGGAGGCGGTTCAGCAGGAGAGGAGTTGTGGAGAAGAGCGCGAGGAAGGTAGGGCGTTGTGAGAGGAGGGCCAGAGAGGCAGGAGTTCGGGTGACTTCAGAACAGGGGAGGAGTGGGGCGAGATTTTTTTTCCCAAGGGTGGTATGAGTTAAGGGTGATGAAATAGTGATCGAAAATGGCTTTGTCAGTGATAGTGATGTCTGAGACGGTGAGACTCTGGATGGTCACCAGATCAAGGGGGTGATTGTGGATGTGGATGACAGAGTTGTTT
Organism: Callorhinchus milii; assembly: GCF_018977255.1. Classification (NCBI taxonomy): domain Eukaryota; kingdom Metazoa; phylum Chordata; class Chondrichthyes; order Chimaeriformes; family Callorhinchidae; genus Callorhinchus; species Callorhinchus milii. The sequence goes on along the minus strand of NW_024704750.1, from coordinate 18,673,557 downwards.
TGGAGGGAGAGGTTGTGGGAGGAGGAGGAGAAATCAGCAGAGGTAGAGCAGAAGGGGTTGAAGTGGAGGTTGAGGTTGCCGACAATGAGGAGGCGTTCGGAGCAGAGGGAGAGCTGAAATAACATTTAATGAGGCTACATTTGATGAGGTGGTGACGCTTACAAGTGTTCAGATTTAATCCATTTTAGAGCAAATTACCTGTGATGGTGAAGTAGCTTTTCAAGTGGCTCAGCCTTCAGCTGAATCCCCTCTTGAAGGACAGCATCAGCCTTTTTGTTATTCCCCAACAGTTCATACCGCTCAGCCCAGGCAATGTAGACAGCAGCATATGAGACACCAATTCCCGTGCTTTTCAGGAAATTAAAGATTTCCAGTGGCTCAACACAGCAGTCAACCTGGAGGAGATTAACATTAACTATTAGGACTGATAAATTAAGCCATTTGAACAATAAAGAATGAGTGAAATATATGCAAAGAATGAATGAAATGTCTAGGGTACTGGTGAATCAGACAGCATCAATGCATTCAAAAGAAAGTTAGACCTTCGCATGAAGGAGAGGGGAATAGAAGAGTATGGAGGGAGTAAGGAATGAATGGACCAAATTTAAACAAAGCACACTTACAAACTTTAACCAGTGACTGACGTATCGAAAGTCGTTATAGTACCGCTGATCCTTTATGAACACTTCCAAAGCTCTTTTCAACAGGGCTGTAAGGTTACTGTCTGATCCACCATTGGGGAACATTTGTTCTTTCCATTTGATGTACCTGTTCCATTAACCAAACAAATAGCATAAATAATGGAAATAGAGAGAACAAACTGTCCTAGCTGTCAACGTACTTACTCAATGCTCACAACAGCCTCATTTGTGGAGTCCTGTAGCTCAGTGGTTAGAGCACTCGCTTTGCAAATGAGAGACCTGAGTTCAATTCCAGGCAGGGCGAAACCTTGGGCAAGTTTCCTTACTCCACACGCCTAATAATAATAATAATAATCCCTTCAAAAACCAAAAAACAATAATTAAATTGGTCATTTTCAATCTACGACTGTTTGTGGGACATTGCTGTGCGCAATTGGCTGCCGCGTTCGCCCACAAATATACAGTCAATTCACTTTACAGTGTGTTCTGTGAAGCGCTTTGGGACGTCCACCTGACGTGAAAAGCGCTATATCAAATACAAGGATTATTATTATTATTATCTCATTTAGTAATAATATTAAATCCTTACTGAGGCCTAAATCATAAACTGAGGCCCTCCTGATTGGCTCGCGTCAGCGCCTCCGCACCTCAGGCGCTGAGAGCATCAGCATCCAAGGCTGCACTCTCCACCTCTCAAAGCCAGTCAGGAAGCTCGGTGTTCTGTTCGACCCTGAGCTGTCCTTTCTTCTTCATATCCGCGCCACAACTGGCACCGCCTTCCATCACCTCCGGAATATCGCCAGATTACGGCACTACCTCACCCCTCACGCTGCTGAAACTCTGGTCCACGCCTTTATCACCTCAAGGCTGGACTATGGGAACTCTCTCCTCGCCGGCCTTCCCGGCACCTCCCTCCACAAGCTGCAGGTCATCCAGAACTCTGCAGCTCATGTACTGTCCTGCACCAGGCTTCGCGACCACATCACTCCCACCCTCGCTCGTCTCCACTGGCTCCCCATCCCCCAGAGGATCGAATTCAAGATCCTCATCCTCTCCTACAAAGCCATTCACGGCCTTGCTCCCTCCTACCTCTCCGACCTACTATCCCCCTACTTACCTGCCCGTACCCTCCGTTCCTCAGGCTCCAGTCTGCTCCACATCCCCCGCCCCAACCGCCCTACCATCGGTGGCTGGGCCTTCAGCCTCTCAGACCCTAGGCTCTGGAACTCTATCACCCAGTGCCTTCGCCGCTTCCTCCCTTTCCTCCTTCAAGGCCGGTCTCAAGACCTTTCTCTTTGACCGTGCCTTCAGCTCCCCTCTCGACTCTCTACCCCCTCCTCGCTCCCTCCCTTCCCTCCCCCGACCATTTCCCCCCTGCTCGGGTCCTGACCCAACTGTACAGCGCCTTGGGACGTCCTCCCGACGTGAAAGGCGCTCTACAAATGGAATCTTGTTGTTACATTTGATATATAATAATAAACCTTGCATTTGATATAGCACTTTTCACATCATTGAGATGCCTCAAAGCGCTTCACAGAATACACTGTAGAGTGAATAGATTGTATATTTTTTGGGCGAAACCAATCCACCAATCAACTAACAACCAGGTTACTACTTACTGCTTGGTAAACAGAGGAATGTGGAGTAAGGTAACTTGCCTAAGTTTCGCTCTGCCCGGGAATCAAACCCAAGTCCTCTCACTTGCAAAGTGAGTGCTTTAACCATTATGCTAAAATTAGGCAGTCTGTGCCATATATTCACACCATCAAGCTCTTAATATTGAACAAATTGTGTATTTAAATCCAGGATACTCCATTACAAGATTTGGGCATTTAGATGCCAGCTGAGGACAATACACGAGAATTAAAAAGTCAAAAGTATTCAGGAGAGAAAATTGGAGGAAACATTGTCAAGCATCTGCCAGGATAGAGGCAGGCGAACTAGATGGACCTTGCTCTTCTTTCACCTAGAAAATTCTTGTGAGCTAAGCTCATAACTGGCAGACCGAACTGGTAGCTAGCGAACAGTACAGGTATTGATAATTAAATTAGTTCAATCAGTGCAAGAACTGGCACTGGTTATTTTGCAAGTTTTATAATACAACTCGATTCTTAATCCATCGTCTCCACCCAGCCAGCTGCATAGAGTTTTGAAAAGTTTAGATGTGAAAGTAACTACAGAAAATATTAATTGAATTTAAAAGGAATATAAAATATATCCATAACTGAGCTCTCACCTGTCCCAGACATCCAGTGGGTCATCGCCTGAATAAAATCGTATTTCTGCTTCAAAAGCCCTGTAAAATAATAATATAAAAATAAACAGATTAGGCAATTAAACCTATTTCAACAACAACTTGCATTTTTTATAGGGCATTTCACATTCAGAAGGACATCCCAAGGCTCTGGACAATGAGGGGTTTGCACCCGAGCTGGAGGATTGTGATGCCTGGCAATCCCAGAAGCTAATAATCCCAAAATTTCTTTTTGCAGGTTGACTTTCATCAACAAACTGGCATTTATAGCAAATCGGCAAAACCTAACTTTAAAAGATGCAAAATGTTGACACTAAGTCATTGTTGTTGCTATGAAGACACATGATCTGATGCTTCATCACAGTGGGCATTCAATAACCCACCTTTAATCATACTGTCACAGTACTCTTATCTCTTTTCTTTACATGTGAATTAGGTGCACTCTGAAAGGAGTGATCCTTCACTTCTCATATTATTTGTAGGGTCCGAGCCTGATCAGAATGATCTCACAATACCCACTGTACTTCTTATAAAATAATCCTATTTATTCAAACAAGTACAATCAACTTCCGAATGCGACACAACTACTTACTGTTTCTGCTCCTGGATGCTCATGTGACTTGGACCATCATGTGTAAGCAGTCCTTGAAGGGTACTCACAACCCTGCCTTGTTTCAAAGGTTGTACGTTCTCCTTACTCAGCTCCCACTCTGCTTCCGCCATCATACCAGGTCACACAGTGTTCACAAACAAAAGTCTGCAAAATTAAACTAACAGGACTTTACAAACAGGGCAGCGAGTGATGGCAGTGGGAGAAGCACCAGGACTAAAGCTCGAAGGACAGCCAAATCAATAACAATAAATTACCGCCTTCACATCCCAAGCATTGGACAGTTAAGGATTTGCACCCAAGCTGGGGGTTGGAATCAAGAGGGGTGGGCGGGTGGTCGAAAGCATGTTTAAAGAGGGAGGTCTTAAGACAGGCCTCGAAGGAGCCATGGGAGGGGATGAGGTGGAGGGGCTCTGGGATAGAGTTCCAGAAGGTGGGGGCAGAAAAAGGCGAAGGCCAATGCCGGCCGAGCGGAGGGAGTGGACAGGTTGGTATTGCCGTTAATAGGTCACAGAGGTAGAGAGGAGCACGACCATGGGGGTGGGGGGTGGGGGGGGGCTTTAAAAGTGAGGACAAGGATTTTGAACTCCATCCTCTGGGGGATGGGGAGCCAGTGGAGCCGGGCGAGGATGGGGGCGATCGGTTCGCTGAGCTTTGTGCGGGAGAGGACACGAGCCGCAGGGGGACTGAACGCCAAAGGAGGGGGGGGGATTCACGCGGTCGAGCAAATACCCAGGAAAAACCAAGCACGCGATCAGCCACTCTCGTGACTTAACCGCCGTCCCCCCCCTCTCCTCGGCCGACGCCTTAACCAGGCCGTACCGACTCACTTCCACTCCAAAGTTGATCGACAACAACGCCACCAAATGACCACAAAGAACGATGACGACATCAACAAAGTGACCTTGACAGAGCGCCCGCCAGGAGGCCCTCCCAGAGCGCTGGGTACGCGGGGACTCGGGACCCGAGCCAGAGCTGGGGCGGAGGGGTAGCGGTCGGAGGGTGACCAAAGGCGCGGACGAAGAGCAGGGTCTTTGATGGCGGCAATGGAGAGCGTGTGACGCGGAGGGGCTCTGGGATGGAGTGCCAGAGGGCAGGGCCGGAGGGGCCTGACCGCTGATGATGGGGGGGGGACATGGAGCCGGGCAGTCCGAACAAAGCAAAGGGCATCGTTTCAGTCTCCATTTGGAAGAAACGAGGCACAATCCCCCGACCCCACTTACTTACTTACTTACCTCACTGTACAAAAGCCCTCGTTGGCCCTGCGACTGACCGACACCACCCACCAGCTCTCGCTTTCTGCGTCCGGTGGTTGTGAAGGGGAACTCTCGTCAGTCGATCAGTTCGGGGAGAGAAAGAGGGGGGATATCAGTCGGTCTGTTTATCGGTCGGTCAGTCAGTCAGTCGAGGAGGAGGAGGGAAGGGATGAGGCTCTCCGCGTCCCTCAGGCCCAACGCCGCTCGCGGGAGCGCCGACCATTTGAATATTTGAATGCAACCGCCGCCGCTCGAGCTGCCGCCCACCCCGCAGTGCCGCGCCCTCTCATTGGCTGACTCGCGCTCCCCCCCCCTCCCGCTGCAGTTGTCCAGGGAGTTGGGCAGCGCATCCACTCGTTGGTTTGTAATCAGTTTGGGAGGGAAGGAGAGAGAGAGGGAGGGAGTGAGGGAGTGAGGCTGACCGACTGACCGACTGACCGAAGGCACGGCCGAAGAGGAGGGTCTTGAGATGGGCCAAAGATGGGGGGGGGGGTGGGTGAGGCGGGCGGGCGGGCGGAGGGACTTGAGGCAGGTCGGAGCCCCGCTGAGCGGAGGGGGCGGGCAGGGTGGTAGGGGCTTTTAGGAGGTGACGGAGGTAGGGGCCATGGAGGGGCTTTGACGGTGAGGACCAGGACCTTGAACTGTATCCTCTGTGCGACGGGAAGCCAGTGGACACGGGCGGAGGTGACGGGTGACGGGGGGCGCGGAGCCCGGTGCGGGAGGGGGGAGACGCGGGCTGCGGAGTTGTGGATGACCCGCAGCCTGTGGAGGGAGGAGTCGGGGAGGCCGACAAGCAGGGAGTTTGCATAGTTGCAAGAGGTGCTGACGGGATCGAATCAGGAGGGCTTTGCTCTTGTTGACGTTCAACTGTAGAAAGTTAGCTCTCATCCGGGACTTTATGCCTGACGGACATGCCATGAGGAGTCGAGGGTGGAGGCAGCGATGTGGAGTTGGGTGTCATGCACATACATGTGGAAGTTGACCCCATGTCTGTGGATCATGTCACCAAGAGGGAGCATATAGATATCGAAAAGGAGGGAACCCGGGACAGAGCTCTGAGGAACACCGAACAAGACGGTGCGGGGGCTGGAGGAGAAGCCGTTTGCGGAGATGAAGTGGGAGGGGGTGTGAGAGGTACAATCTGAACCAGCAGAGAAGTCAAGGAAGACGAGGAAGCAGAGGAAGCCCTGGTCGCAAATGGACAAAATGCCATCTGTCAGTTTGACCAAGGCTGTGGGCGGCACAGAAACCCAATTGGAGGGTTTCGTGAAGGGAGTGGAGGGAGAGGAAGGAACAAAGCTGGGAAGCAACGACTCATTCAAGGACCTCGGAAAGGAAAGGGAGGTTGGAGATGGAGGTGGTAGTTTGAGAACATGGGTGGGTGCAAGGAGTGTTTTTTAAGGATAGGAGTGATGATGGATGTTTTTAAAGGGGTGGAAACAGTACCAGTGGACAGGGAGAGCTTTATAATGTCTGTGAGTAGAAGGCAAGGAGGTGGAGCTGGGAGGTAAGGAGAGAAGTAGGGATGGGGTTGAGGGAGCAGGTGGTCAGTTTCATATGTGTTATTGTGGTGGTGAGAGAGGAGCAGGAGACAGGTTCGAAGGTGCGGAGGGAGTGGGGCTAGTGGTCGGAAGGGCAGAGGCAGCTGAGTAGATTTTCTCAACTTTGGTTTTGAGGAAGTCCAGCATCTCCTTGCAGTTGTCGTTAGAGGAGAGGATGGCCGAGGCGTGAGGGTGGGCGAGGCCTGACAGTTAGTGCTTCAAATGTACAGATGTCTATAAAGTCCTGTTACCCTCATTTTTTCCATACAGTGAGTGCACTGACCAACAACTGAACCATGTAGCAGAATGATGATGATTGTATTTAGGATGTGCTTAGTTGTATTCAGTACAAATGTTGTACTGAATTGTTGTAAAAATGATCTGTCACATGGATAATAATAATACTTGTATTCAATATTGTACCTTATCACGTCGTTGAGACGTATCAAAGCGCTTCACAGAATATATTGTAAAGTGTACTGACTGTATATTTTGTGGGCGAAACCCGGCAGCCAATTGTGCACAATAATGTCCAACAAACAGTTGTGGGTTGAGTGAGCAAATTATTAAAATAATAAGTAAAATAACTTAACTCGTGAAAGCTAATAAAGACTTGTTAATATCAATGGGTGAGAGATGCTCTGTTCCTTAATGGATTCAAGGATAATTAGCACTTTGAATCTGCAAGAAAATGTCATATATTTCAATTCCCAAATAGGGATGTAGATTTAAAACCAATTGTTAGTTGCACTTTCATTTCCCGCTTCAATCTTTGCTCTTTCCTAAATGACCATGTTGTTTAGGAAGCTGGGATGATCTTTCATCCATTTCTAAGCCTATTGCTGCCACTTCTTGATCAGACCACAACATCACAAGATGGCTTCTGTGTTGAGAGAACATCTGTCTTAACACCAACCAGTGGATTATGGAAATGTTTACCTTCCTTTGATTTTTTTTAATAACGGCATGTTTGAATCTTTCTGCAAATGGCTGTTGAGGCCAAGTTATAACCTCACCTTTTGAAAGAGAATTTGTTAACAACATTTGTTAAATATTTGAAGAAAAATGTTAAAGATCCCATGGCACTATTCGAAAAGTTTCTCTCTCCCAGTGACCTGGTGAACAATTCCCCAAATAAAATTTGTCACTCACTCCATGGCTGTTTGTGTGCACAAATTGGCTTCTGCGTTTGCCCACAAAACACAACAATCACCACGCTTTATACTATTTCTGGTGAAGCACTATGCAACAAACTCTTGATGTGAAAGGCGCTATACCAGATGTAAGGATTATTATTATATTATTATGAAAGTACAGTTTGTGAGGGGTGAACTTCGCTGGGTTTACGGTGTAGTGTATGGAGTATTGCAGGTGCACAGTTGGCAGGGGAATTGGGAGGTGAAACTTTTAAGATAGGGTGTGGTATTGTGGGGGTGTAGCTTGTGGGGTATTGGGGCTCATAGTTTAGGGGGGGTGGGGGGATGGGCGGGCTACTTAAAATGCCTTCAAACTATGCCCTCTGGAAGTTGAAGTATTTCCCTGTTCAAAATACCCGATGATTTAAATCGCCCACAAACATACAGTCAATTCACTTTACAGTGTGTTCTGTGAAGCGCTTTGGGAAGTCCTCCCGACGTGAAAAGCGCTATATCAAATGCAATTATTATTATTATTATTATAATTATTATTATAATGTCTGCCGGACATTATTATTATTATTATTATAATGTCTGCCGGAAGTAGCAGACATAATGAGTTGAATGGTCCTTTGCCATTCCATGTTTTCTCACGTTTCTATGATTTTATTTGCAGGGAAATGTTTTGTTATAAAATAAAAGCCTGCTCACGAGCTGGAAAAAAAAGGAAGGAAAAGTTTTATAAACTGTTCCAGTGGGTGTCCGTATGGCCATTCAATGAACATGGCCAAGAGATTTGCGTCACTACAATATGCCGATCAAGTTGTGATTGGGATAGAGTCCAGCAGGGTGCACTGTTGGCTGTTCTTGATGTTCACTGCTCAGATGCTTCTCTTCTCTCACCTCAGTACAGTAAATGGAACCAGTACCGACCCTCTGCTGCACAGGATGTTTGGAATCTGATCTCCCAGTGAGATCCTCTACTCGGTGCATTGTGCTGGTCAGTCATTGCATTTGATATAGCGCTTTATCATGTTGTCGAGACGTCTCAAAGCGTTTCACAGGATATATGTATGAGAACGAGAGCCTATTGGAGAAGGTGATGATAAGGTTGTATGGTATATATGTAAGCGACAGTTATATCATGGTCAAAAAATCCAAGGAAGAAAGAATATAAGTAGCTTCTTTTAGGAGCTCCCTCTGATGGTTTTGTGAGTTTATGCACTACTTACCTGATAGCGCAGAATTAATAATAATAATAATCCTTATGTTTTGTGTTGCGCCTTTCACATCAGGAGGACAAATTAATTGATCTGAGATGGCAGTACAGATGTTGGCTTTGACGTCTCTAGGTTAGGGAAGGGCACTCATTATAATATTGCAATGGAGTCCATTAATTGCTAAAATAACCATCTTCCTGTTGCGTCTCTATAATTTTTTTAAAAACGTAAGAACATATGAAATAAATCAATTATTATTTGCAACCAATCCATGATGAGACTCCCATCAAGACTCCACACGCTCTTATTACCTAGCAGTAAGTAGGAACCCGGTTGTTAGTTGATTGGCGGATCGCTTTTCCCTGGAATAATAATTCCTTCAAAAAAAATAATAAATTGCTCACTCAATCCATGATTGTTTGTGGGACACTGCTGTGCCTATTGGCTGCCGTGATTCGCCCACAAAATACAGTCAATTCACTTAACAGTATATTCTGTGAAGTGCTTTGAGACGTCTCAAAGACGTCCTCAGGTCAAGGATTATTATTATTATGAGTCCACTTGGAATAAGTCTGTGTGTGTGCAAAAAGCATCAATGCATTTATTGATGCATCTGTGAGGAGAAGGGAATGGGGGATGTAGGAGACAGATGTGTATAATTGTGTTAGAATTGCCTGTTTTAAGTGCTGTATCTTTCTGTATAATTCTATGTAACTATCTAATTATTTGTATTGTACCTAAAATGCAATATATAGCATTAAAGCAGATAGTCTGTTTCATCATAGTTTCTTAAGTGGAGGTTATGGAGGTAGAGAAACCTAGCCTGCTTCCCTTCACGGACATATTACTTTCCTTTCTTCATCCTCGGCACCAGCAGGATCAAAGCAAACACCAGACAAAATTGGTCAGTCACTTCTTGGCTATTTGTGTTCACAAATAAGCTACTGTGTTTGCCTACAAACACCCAGTCACTACATTTTAAGCTTTGAGACATTTTGACAATGTGATGAGCCCAATATCAAAGGATTATTATATTATGATTGAATTTGGAATACAAACATCTCCCTGCGTTCTTAACGGTGCTGAAAGCTAGACTCAAGCAAAGTGTGTGATTTGCAAACATTTAACTGGCAGAGAAATTTTGGATTTTTTTTCAACGACCAAATTGAAGACCTGTAATGGGAACTGAGCATTCAAAGGGTTAAACTGGATTTGGCCAAGCTGGGCATATCTAAATGTTGTGCTGACCTCAGCTCATAGGAAGGTTAGGCTGCAGCTGGGGATTGGGTTTCAGCCCCAGGGGCAGGACACGTGTAGACAGACATTGAAAACAATGCAAGCCTTGTACTTCATTCCTTCATTAATCATTAGGGACCCTCTGTCACTAAAAATAACAGCGACAGAATTTTTAGTTTGTCTGGACAAATATTATTAACTCTATCAGTTGTACGAGAGTACAGTGTTTCCATGCTATAACATTTCAGATACTTTATCATTTCTTTGCTCTTTCTAGAACTCCCGGAACCAATCCCAGTCAGGGGAGGGTGGGTGGGGGCGGGAAGGGAGGAAGAAGACTCACTTTTCTGCCATTGACAGTCTCGGCCTCACCTCTAGAAGGTGGGTAAGAGCAGGCTGAAGTGCTGCATCCTTAAGTATTGGCCCTGCAAGCAAAATACAGTGCAGTATGTAGCTTTTGCTCAATGCCTGCATCTGCCAGATCAACTGCACTGCTACCCGCTTCCTCCGGCTTGTCCTTTGTCCCCTCCATCATTGGAGGCCACACTTTCAGCTACTAGCTTTGGAGCTCACTCCCTCAAAGTACCATGTTTGTGTCCCAATGCATAATAATACCACAGTGGATTGTTCTTATGTCATTGTCAATTTGCCAGTAACATCTAGTATACCAGCCAGTACCGATAATGATCAGAGACCTCTCAACAAGACAGGTAATGCGTTGTTTTGCCTTTGTGACCTCAGGGTTTCAGATCCTTTCCTATAGAAACAGAACCATACAAATTTACAGCACATAATAAGACCATTCAGCCCATCATGTGTGCTAACTCTTTGAATGAGCAACCCATTCAGTACCATTTTTCCCCATGCACATTGCACATTGTTCTAAATTAGTAAAGATTCCTACTTATAAACAGTATGCAATGACCAGTGCTGTTTACAGCACATCTCTTGCTAGCTGTAAAGAGAATGAGCTTGGCTATGATTCCCCTCCCTGTGGTGAAATACTCCTGTTCACGCTTCCTGTTGAGGCTTTCATGTGAAGAATGTTTTTGGGGAAGTACTGGAGAGCAATCTGTGAAACTATCCCGTAACTATAGTGACTGACTTGATAGTAAGGAGCAGAAACTGGAGTGGAAAATCCCTCTACTTGATGCACGGTTCAGTACAATATGATGGCATGGTGGTAAATGCATTTATTATGGGGCATCTGTGCCACTGAATTATGGGGATTCTCCACAAGAAGGGCGGAGGAAGGGAGGGAAAAGCAAAGGAAGACTCCTCTTCAGGTCATCTCCGATGTCACTTTCTGCTTTACGCATGATAATAATAATAATCCTTGCATTTGATACAGAGCCTTATCACGTCTTCGAGACATCTCAAAGCGAATTGATAACCCAGTAGTTGGCCATTTTCCAATCGCCGTCGCCTTTACTCAGCTGGCTCCTGCTTGCGCATTGTCCTCTCCGCCCCATCACCAGCAGCTATGCTTTCAGCCGCTATGCCCCAAAACTATGGAACTCAATCCCTCCGTCTTGCCTCCTCCTTCCCTGTCTTCAGAGCACACTTTCCTTTTTGATCGTGCTGTTAAGCTCTGCCACTGTTAAGCGCTACGAGATGCTGCCCCGCATAAAGGGTGCCATATAAATGCAAGTTGTTGTTGAAGTTGTTGTTGTAAACTAATTTCTGTTGATAGAGCAGCGTTGGCGACAGTCTGGGAATAAGTGGTTTACCAAAGGCTGGCTTCTCACCTGAGCATTGTGTGAAACACGGGCAGATCTAAGCAAAGGAAGGGCTCAGCCACACTTCTAATAGAACAATAAATCTCAACAGAACTAAAGAAAAGAAAAACAGGACACACTGGACCAGTGTGGGAATAGCGTGGATCACGATGTCTGGTTTTAAACAGCATTTTATAAACAAAAGAAACTGAGGAAATAGGATGAGGAAAGTGATCGACATGAATGAGACCAACTTGCTGTTAAACTGGGCTGCCTCCCATTGTTTCTTGATTTCTTCTCTACCATTAATAAAGCTTCTGACTTCAGTGAAAGTAGGGCGTACTGAAACCCATCTCCTTCGGGGATAACAGTGTGGCCATCACACGAAATGTGTTCAGCCGTGACAGTTGCCAAGTGTGACTGTGATTGCAATTGCACTTGCTGTACGGCAGGATGCACCTGACAGTCTTCCTTCCTCTCTGACGTGAAGAATACGACTTCCTTCAAGCATATCCCCATTTAGCTGTTCTGAGTGGACTAGGGAAGCTGATGACAATGGATTTGGGAGTGCTGGGATTGATAATACAACACCAGTCTTTCCCTTCTGGCCTGCAAAAATCAAGAAAAAAATCACAATGATAGCACTCTATCCTGATCGTTCCTTTTCTTCCCCTTCTCCCTCTCATTTTCTTCTCAAAATCAAAATCAACCTATGATTGTTTTTCAACAGATTATCTTGGAGTCCTGTAGCATATTGGTTAGAGCATTCGCCTTGCAAACGAGAGGACCCAGGTTTATTCCCAGGCAGGGCGAAACCTTAAACAAGTTTCCTTATTCCACACGCCTCTGTTTACCTAGCAGTAAGTAGGAACCCAGTTGTTAATCGATTGGCAGATCGCTTTTCGGGGTAATAATCCCTTTTTAATAAAAATTTGGTCAATCAATCCACGACTGTTTGTGGGACACTGCTGTGCGCAATTTGCTGCCGCATTTTGCCCACAAAATATGTAGTCAATTCACTAGTATATTCTATGAAGCGCTTTGAGACGTTGGGAGGACGTCCCAAGGCACTGGACAGTCAGGGATTTGGATCCGATCTGGGGGTTGGGATCAGGAGAGGTGGAGGGCAGGATAGAGGTTAGAAGGGTGACCAAAGGCACGATCGAAAAGGAGGGTCTTGAGACTGCCTTTAAAGGAGGCGAGGGAGGGAGCGAGTGAGATGGAGTTCCAAAGGTTGTGGAAGAGAGATTGAAGGAGTCTATATGGAGTTAGCAAGTCACAGAGATAGAAAGGAGCAATGCCGTGGAGACGTAAAATTGGAGGAGGAAAAAAGTTTAAAAACGACTTGTTCTTTCGAGAATCCCTGAGTTGCGTGAAACCAATAAACTGTGCAAATCCCAAAAATAATTGTCTGATCCTTCAGGGGTTAAATTAATTGCTGCACCAGCCAGACCCTGGAAGGAGTCATCAGTCTCGGGGGGATATGAAGCCCGCCCTCTGCCCTGGGCTGAAGCTGTGTTTACACAGCTGAAATGTTGCTCATTCAGCTGGTTGTCAAATGTCTATTGTTTCCCTGCATTCAGGCAGGAGTTAGCCTGCCATTGGCCATGATTCAGTGTAATTCTATCAGTCACATCGCTTCACACTGTCAGGTTTCAGGCCTCACAGCGGAGAGCAGATTAATTTGTTCATATGTTTTTCCAAAGCAGATTTGACCATAGTGTTACAGGTTCTAACACTGTACACCCAATTTTCTTTACTGTGGAAATCTATAGGGCATAGAACAACTCAGTGAATGGGGCTGGAGGGGACATTTAGTATTCTTTTAAAATGTCTGAGTTCATATTAAACAAATCTTCTTGACAATTCACTAGTGTCTGTAAGTGTTCAGGTGATGCACAAACCAGAGTTAGCTTTTGCTCACCAACGTCCAATGCTCTTCCTCTCCTCACCTTGTGTATGTTTTCTGGGACCTGATCCTAAATTCACATGTTGTTGTTGATCAATATAATAAAGAACGTTTCTGGTTCTGTTTCATTATTATTAATAATAATTCTTGCATTTGATACGTCGTTGAGACCTCTCAAAGCACTTCACAGAATACAGTGTGAAGTAGATTGACCATGTGTTTTGTGGGCGAAATGTGGCAACCAAGTGCACACAGCAGTGTCCCATATGATCTGACACAAAGAAAGATCACTCAAATGTGGTATTGGAAGTTGTCTGTGGAATCCAGCAGAAGGGGAATAGGTGACATTGGAAGGAGAAGAGGGGGGAAAATCAGCAAAGTTTAAAAAGTTTAGTAATAGAGTTAAATAAATAGGTACTTTGGGGAATAGTTTAGATTGTATTCCTGATATCCTTATGTAAGCTCTCCGAAACCTGCCCTGCATGAAGGGTGCTATATAAATTCAAGCTGGTGTTGTTGTTGTAATCCTCAATGTCATATCAATAGAATCTGGAATGGTTCTTCCTGCTGGAGTTATAAGAATGGTACAGTATTTATTTCAAAGCTAGATGGGAGAACACAAATACTACAGCACAAAATTAACCCCTTTCAAATGATTCAATTTGTTGGGAATTTATACCCGACACTCTTGTGGATATGTGGCTCAGATTGACTCACTCTCATAAAAAGCAGTCAGTGGTGAGTCTAAAGCTCCCTGGATGGATTGTTTGATTGTTAAAGGACATTTTGAAGGGTGAAAGTGAGCCGTGCAAACATGGGAAGAGGCATGGTTCAGTTCTCACCCTGGGCTGAGTTAAACCGATGTCAGCCACAGGACAAGTAGGGTCTCATGTTGCTTGGGATAAAGAAGGAAAAATTCAGCCAGGATTCCTGCTCGTGCTATCGACTGTGGGGCTGAGGATTGGTCTCTGATGCACCCAGCGTTCAAATACTTAACAGGTCTATATTGCAAGATTTACAAAAAAAAAGATATCTAATAGTGAATCAGAGATACATTGTGGAAATCTACTGACACACTGATCTCGCAGTGATGTCTCCTTGGTCCATACTCGGAGGCAAGGTATGGGTCTGTGGACAGGGATTGACTGGTGTGCACCTGGCACCTGCAGAAGTACTTATTACTTTCTCATATTTTGCCATCCTCTGCCCCTGGAGTGTTAAATAGAAGTGCATTGGGCTTTTGGTGCCTAAGAATAGTGTATGTTCTCTGGGTGGATTTATCCCAGAGTAGCAGTGCATCCCTGTGTTTGTTTAAAACCTTCCCAGGTGCATTTCAATATCCCTGTGGCAGCTGATAAATTCAATAGCTACTTGTCTGAGAAATATTAGCATTGGATCTGGATTTCTGTAAAGTGTTGAGCATTACAAATTCAATAATTAACTTACACTGTTTAGAAGAATCAAGTTTGGGATCTGAGTATTATTCTTGGATCAAGAATTCCCCATGCTGGGAATGATGGAGATATGGTTCGACAGATTGAAATTCTAGTATCCTTGGATCAGGTATTTGTTTACCAGAAGCTGACTACTTCATGCATTAACTCACCAAGGAATTTATTTTTAGAAGAAACTGTGAAGTCTTTAATTCACTGGTGTTGATAGACAGCCACTTACTCCCTCTATGGTCCCTCTGCTCAGGCTGTTACACTCAGTTAAAGAGGCAGAGTTGGCATGTGGTTGTTTTCAGACAAGCTCTGTTCAAGGAAAGGGTACAAACAGACTTCTTCATCCAGATGTAAGCACGGCTATATACCCTGATGTTAGCATTGATCACCGCTCCGTACGTTATTATCTGCTAGGCGCAGTTGATAGCACTCTTGCTTCTGAGTCAAATGGTTGTGAGTTCAAGTCTCACAGTCGAGGCTGACACTCCAGTGTAGTGTGATGGGACTATCTGAAGGCCTTATTTGCCTGTTCAGATAGAAGTTTAAAAGGGAGTTTCTCCCGGTGCCCTGGACAACAAGTCTCCAGATAAAACTTGTCATTTACTTCATGGCTATTTGTGGGACATTGCTGTGCGGAAATTGGCTGTTGCGTTTGCTTACAATTACACAGTCACTATGCTTTACAGTTAAATCCTATGATGCGGTTTGAGATGTTTCAATAATGTGATAAGGCACTATGTCAAATGCAAGAATACATAGATGCAATCACTACTGCAGTAATCACTGCAGGAAACAGGCAGTGCATAAGGGAGCTGGATAGAGGGTTATGCACATGCTAATGTATCTTTAGAGGTCAGAGTTTTATAGATCCCAACCACTGTCTTGTATTAGGGCTGCACTGAAGGAGAACCTTTATATACCTTTTAGTGGTTACATACGAGGTAAGATACTGGGAGGTGACATGGTGGAGGAATCCAGAACAAGGGGGCATAATCTTAAAATTAGAGCTTGGCCATTTAGGAGTAAAATCAGGAAGCACTTTTTCAAACAAAGGCAAGTGGAAATCTGGGACTCTCTCCCCCAAAAGGCTGTGGATGCTGGATCCATTCAAATTTTCAAGACTGAGTTCAACAGATTTTTGTTAGGTCAGGGTATCAAAGGAATATGGAGCAAAGGTGGGTAAATGGAGTTGAAGTACAGATCAGCCGTGATCTAATAGAATGACGGAACAGGCTTGAGAGGCTGAGTGACCTCCTGTTTCTATGTTCCTACGTTCTCGTGGAAAGGTATCCCAGTATGAATCAAGGAAGTTGGGAGGAGAGAAGAAACCTCAAGATGATTAAAAAAAAGCCAGGGACTCTTCGACCATGCTTACAACCACCTACTCCCCACCCCCACCCAGCTCGGCGTCAGACTGTGCCACTGTTAAGTGCTCCGACATGAAATACAGGTTGTTGTTGTATTAAGCCAAACAATATCAGCAATGGGTGAATGTTAGCAGATTTTACTCAGACCCCCAGAATAACACTATTTACTTTGCTACGAATGTCAGCTGGAGGTTGCATTCAACCTGTTGGACTTGTACTCCAAACTCTGAACAAGGAAGCTTCAAACGCCAGTTATTTTTCCCACGAATAGTCATTATTGAAATAAGAGGCCTTAGGGCATCAATTACTCCAAGTTCTTGGACACCAGTGTAACTGTAATAAGGTAGCAAATTAAATAACTCTGCTTCCAATTTTATTATCATAAATTTTAATAAAATTAAACAATTCTCTGTTTATAATGTATTTCTCTGTTTTGAATACTGCTTTCATATTATTTCTATAGTTTGTCTCCAGAGTATTGAACAATCTCCCACAGGACTTCAATTCCAGACAGAGTGCAAGGGAGAATTAATTTGGCTCACGTCAGTGGAGCTGCGGTGAAGATAAAGCCCCAATGTTTGCGTTACTCAGAGTTTAATAGAGTTACAGAGGGAAGCCAGCCCCTGGAGTCCGGGAACTGGTCTGAGTCCTGAGAAGCTACAATTTCTTGTTGCCTGTGAAACTCAGAATGGTTGCGTTTTGATCTGGCTATAAGATTTGTGAGAGTGTGCTTTCTTTACTACATCTCACCCTGCTCCTAGTATAACCACACTTAACTTTTCCTGAAATAATAACTTGTATTTATGTAATGTAAAATAAAATATAATAATCCTTGCATTTGATAGAGTGCCTTATCACGTCTTTGGGAAGATTCAAAGTACTTCACAGATTATACTGTAAATTTGGGGGGTGAAATGCGTCAGACAATTGCACACAGCAGTGTCCCACAAACAGTCGTGGATTGAGTGACCCAATTTTTTTTTGAGTGATTATTACCACCGGAAAGCGGTCCGACAATCGACTGACAACCAAGTTCCTACTTATTGCTGGGTAAACAGAGATGAGTGAAGTAAGGAAACTTGCCTATGGTTTCCCCCTGCCCGGGATTTAATCCTGGGTCCTTTCGCTTGCAAGGCGAGCGCACTAACCACTACACTATAGAATCAAAGAATATCACAGCACAGAAGGAGGCCATTCGGCCCATCGTGCCTGTGCAGGCTCTTTGGAATCGGTCCCACTCCTTTCCCTGTATCCTTGCAAATGTTTCCTCTTCAAGTACCTATCCAATTCCCTTTTGAAAGTTGTTATTGAATCTGTTTCCACCACCATTTCAGGCAGTGCATTCCAGACCACAACAACTCTCTGTGTAAATATATTTCTCCACATCTACCCCCTGGTACCTTTTTTACCTTAAATCTATATCCCTGCTTACCGACCCACCTGCCAGTCGAAACAGTTTCTCCCTACGTATTCTATCAAAAGCCCTCATAATTTTGAACACCTCTATTAAATCTCCGCTTAACCTTCTCTGCTCTAAGGAGAACAGTTCCATTCTATAAAGTTACAATTTGTTAGTGACAGACCGCTTTGTTTCTGTGCGTAATTGCGTGCTACAAATGCATAAAATTTTAGTAGTGTTCGATTGACAGTATTTTCTGTGAGTGAAACGTGGCAGCCAGTTTGCGCACAGCAATGTCCCACAAACAGCCTTGGAGCGAGTGACCGATTTTATTTGGGGGATTTGTTGGCCAGGACACGGGAGAAATGTAATTCTCTTTTCGAACAGTGCAATGCAATCTCTAAAGTCCAACTGAACAGACAGACGGGACCTCGGTTTAACGTCCAATCCGAAGAATAGCATCTCCGACAATGCAACACCCTCACCCACCACCCACCGCACCGTATTGGAGTGTCAGCTTAGACTATGTGATTCCAAGCCCTGACTTGGTGGCTTGAACCCACAACCTTCTGACTCGAAGACGAGCGGCGCCTCTGACACAATAGGAGACGTTGACACCAGCTCCTGCCAGGCTGATACAAAATCACTACTCTGCCGAGAGACATGAACTTCCCCGACTGCACTCAGTGACACACTTGGCAGTAGCTTTCTCCAACAGGTCACTGGAGAGAGAGGCAGAAGGCATTGGTCTGTGTTTTCGTTTTGATGTTCTATTTTTTCTAAAAAAAACCCAGACATTTTTAAAAATTCACCATGGGAAACAAACTAAGTGTTTCATTCGCATATCTAACAAGTTACTGCTGACAATTTTTTCATGCCACACGTATAATAGTGTTCGAGCGAACAAGTTAAGATCCTATTGTGTCTTGAGCCCGGGTGCTGGGACCCTGCCCACAGTCACAATGTGCTGACGGATGGGTTAAACGTCATTTAAAGGTCGCTGCTTGCCTCATGAGCAGTAAATATTTGCTTTAGGAAGTAAGTCACTTGTGTTTTTCTTCCACTCCCACAGCAATGGATACTAAAAAGAGTGTTTTTTCTTTGACTACATCGGAATCGCAGTACAAAACAAGGAAATGCACAACACAGCTATGTCCTTGCTCCCAGGGGTCAGACTGATGTCCTGAGTGCAGTACAGTAGTATGCTAATGTTTAGCTCTTTGTCTTGACGACAGTATATGAAAGCCAGTAACCCTGGATTGAGGGAACAACAACAATGACAGACAGGGGTGCTCTGTTTTCTAAGGCCAGTAAACAAGTCTGCGGCTATGATCTAGGTGACATTGATAGACAGCCCATAGAACACAAACATAAGTATCGGCTTGCAAATGCCCACCAGTTGCAGTGGGTCAGCCTCATATCAGAGACCCAGACAGCGGGGCCCAGAGCTGCTAATTATTGGCATTACGTAATAGCCAGATCCTGTGACAGCGCTCAGGTTGGCTTGCCTGGCATTTTCTCACTGTTTTTACAGGTAACGCCCCATACTCAGCATCGGGTTTCACTTGTGATACCGATATCCAGCCTTGAATGCTAAGTGCCCTCCGATTTTCACCCATGTAGCTCTTGTCTATATATATAAATTGCCTGCCGTGTTTCACCCACAAAATATACAGTTCACTTTACAGTATATTCTGTGAAGCGCTTTGAGACGTCTCAATGACATGATGAGGCACTATATCAAATGCAAGGATTGTTATTATTATTGTCATCAGGGATCCTGATTTCTCTGCTGTCCTCAGTGACCAAAGGCCTATTGGAGCGTTCACTGAGTACCGTCACATTGCCGGCTAGTATTTGCATTATTAAAGCACCAATTTTGCATTTTTGGCTCACGTTACGTGAATTAAAACATTCCCCCCCTTTCCCCCCAGCTTACTGTGGTCACTGCTCTATTTGTCAATCTTAAAGAGGATTTATCTCTGGGTTAACCCCCACTCCATTTCAACTGCATATCACAGTTATTCTCTCCTCTCTCTTCCCTCTCCTCTCCCTTCCCTCTCCTCATGTTTAGTCAATTAGCCTGAAGATTTGACATTGGAGAGAAATGGTGACTTTCTGCTCTGCTTTTGGAGAGGTCATGTTTCTTACATTAATTTTTCAACAGATTTGTTTTTCAAGGTCACTCAGACAATTCCTGCTGAGTTTCTCAAGTGCTTCCGAGGCAGAACACCTTGGAGCACTATATTTTCCATCACTCAGTCAGAATGAATGAAGGGCAGCTACAGCAGAGGCTTGTGTAGGTGAGTAAGATACTGTATCTATGCACAGATTTCAAGGGGATGCATTATCATTTATTCACAGTGAAACCTTCTGTCTGGTCACTTAACCTGGAAAGGTCTTGGATGTATCCCCAGTTTATATTGAATTACTTGATCTCAGCCAGGGGTGACAATACAGGTAAGAATATCAAGGGATATGGGGTAAAGACGGGTATTTGGAGCTGAAGGTACAGATCAGCCATGATTTAATCAAATGGAGGGACAGACTCAAGGGGCTGAATGGCCGACTCTTGCTCTTATGTTCTCAATACACCATTATCGGAGGAGGGAAGAAGAGTGATATTTCTTGCTTCTAATCACTATCCAGCAACACCTCATTAAAAGTCAGAGTGTGCAGCTCAGATCAGCAGAGGATCAGGTTCTGGTGCTACATGCCTCTCAAGGCTTGCACATGAAAGTCATCCATTTGGGCCTTAATCAGAGGAGCTCAGTTGAAAGCTGCTTCCTGCTGCATTTCATCAACCAGCCCTGAGAACCATCTATTGCTGAATTAGCAGATGGAAATACATTAAGACAAAAATATCAATTTCGTTAGCCTGCAATTGCAAAAGCACTGGTAAAAAGACCGACTAGAGTTTGCAGAAAAGAAATCAGGTGGAGTTAGCATGATTGTCTTTTGCTATTAATCTATAACAGAACCAATACTGTGATGCTCAAAATGTCCGAATGATGGGCTTATCGCTATAGTCTCGAAAGTGACAGGCTGACATGATAGCCTGGTGTAAGGTACCTGTGGCAGAATGCTTCCCTCACTTCTGCAGTTGAAGGGCACCACTGCAAAGTTTCATTTTGCATACATATAGAGTGTATGATATCATCGCATATGTGATGTCGTAACATCATGTGCTCCACGTGTACGGTGGAAACGTTAGCATTTTCAGGAGATCAGACCTAATGGGATGAAAAATACAGTCTGCTGCGATCTCACTAACCAGCCCCCAAAAGCTGCAATGCTTGAGCAATATAATATTGTATATTATGATAATAATTTTGTATATTATAATAATGATTCAAATAATAATCATCCTTGTATTTGATACAGTGCCGTATCACGTCATTGAGATGTCTAAAAGCGCTTCACAGCATATATTGTAAAGTGGATTGACTGTATTTTGTGGGTGAAGCACAGTAGCCAATTCCGCACAGCAGTGTCCCACAAACAGTCTTGGATTGAGTGACCAATTATTTTTGGAGGGATTATTACTTCCCAGAAAGCTGTGCGCAATTGGCAACTGCATGATTATTATTATAATTATTATTTGTATTATTATTATTGTTAGATCAGCTGTATTTTCACTACATCTTTTTAGAGGGGTAGAGTTTTCAATTCCACTGCTTTATTTGAGTACAAAATAAAACATTTTAAGAAAAGCTGCCGAACAGGTGCCAAATGGTTCTTTGTTGGCAATGAGGTAAAGTAATGATCCAAATTTCTGAGATCCCTTTGTTTAATAGCAGGTAGTCCGACACTGCATTGGTGACACCCATGATAGTATTGGGTGGCATTGCTTATCAGTGATACTTGAGCACTCTTGGCTCTGCCAGCTCACATGATACCTGTTGCTGATATTATCCACGCTCTCACAGTCCATTACTAGACCACGCTTGGTGCTGTACAGTTGTTTAGTTAATTGCTCATTTTGTTCCCGATGTGTTTTCTCAGAGTCAGGCATTAGAGTATGCATGACTGCTTAAAAACAACACTCGCTGCCGAGTCCCTGAGGTAATCCACTCCGGGTAGTCGTACAGCAGTCACATGATTCCTTGCCTGTCGCCACATTCATAGGGAGACCTATCCAACCCTTTGTTAAAGTGACAGCGTTGAGTGACAGGAGCTGGGTTTCAGATGAGTATTGCCGTTGCTTTATGGTGGAACAAAACCTTATCGTCCTGCCCTCCACCCCTGCCCCTGCCCGTCTCAGAATGGTCTGAATATTAGCTAAATATTAGATACCTATCTCATTGCTGAACAGTAAAATTAGGCATCTCTCTGCTATATCTTTAAAATACCTTTCCATTCTAAAAGGGAGCGAACCTGCCACTAGTTTTAGCGAGTGGTATGGTATAGACACTACTGTTCTAAAAAAAAGAGCCCTGCTTGTTAATGCTTATTTCTTCCTTTAGAAGGAATTGTTTGGCAATCCTTGTTTATTGTTTGGCAATCCTACTTTCACTTTGTCTCGGCTTCTCCTCCCCTCAGTCACATGTATTGTTCCTTAGTCCTCTTCTTTATACCATCCATGTGCTCCCACTTGGTAACATCATCTGCAGCTATGGTGTCTACTTGTATGTGGATGGCATCCGACTCTTATCTTTCTGACTCCCTAGATTCCAGAACCAATGCTATTCTGACCAATGCCAACATCAATGTGCATTAGACAAATACCTTAAGAAGAGTGAGATACAGGTTTATGAGGAAAGGATAAGTCAGTTGACAGAAAGGATTGCTCTTGAGGGAGCCGGCATAGACACGAAGGGCCGATTGGCCTTCTTCTGTGCCATAAATTTCTACAGTACCTTATCCTCCCAACGTGAAAAGTGCAATATAAATGTAATAATAATCCTTGCATTTGATATAGCATCTTATCACGTCTTCGAGAGTCTCAAAGCACTTCACAGCAGTGTCTCACAAACACTCATGGATTGAATGACCATGTACACAAATGACTCTGACGCAATACTCTGACAAAATTTTTCCTAATCTCCCCATTTGCTTGTTTACTAACATCTTAAATTGACGCCCTCTAGTTACTGACTCACCAACCAGTGGAAATAATTTCTCCCGATTGACTATCAGAAACCCTCATAATGTTAATGACCTCAATCAGGTCACCCTTTCAACCTTCTTTGTTCCAGTCGAAAAAGTCCCAGTTCTTTCCGTCTCTGTTCATAGGCCAAACTCCCACTCTGGACCGCAGAAAAGGGTAAGAATTCTAGTTGATTTTTCCCTATTTGACCCTGTGTTGCTGAGAACAATTATAGCCCAAAGCTACACTTTATTAGGTTGTGGTTTTTTTCCTGTTTAATTGATGGCACATTTGCAGTTTTCATTTAATCTACCATGTCAGCTGTGTTAAACTATTATAAATGGGATAACATTAGTTCTGATCACATTGTGGCTTCACTTTACAGTCTATTCTGTGAAGCGCTTTGAGACATCTAGAAGACGTGAAAAGCGCTATATCAAATGCAAGGATTATTATTATTGTTGTGTAGTTTATCTGAAACTTGAGATTATGTTACAGCCTTTAAATACCTTGAATTATTTTTTTCTGATGTCCATCCTTCTTTCCGAGGTGTGAATGGTTAGTACATTAGTTCTCCGGATTGGGTCCCACTGCTGCTTCACTGCACATGAAAATCTCATGTACACTGAATACTGAAATTGCTCACTCACTCCATGGCTGTTTGTGGAATATTGCTATGTGCAACTGGCTGTGCGTTTCGCCCACAAATTACACAATCACAATCCACTTTCCAGTACATCAAGTGAAACGCTTGGAGATGGCTCAACGACATCATGAGGCGCTATATCAAGTGCAAGGATCATTATATTTCTAAAACCGCATAGCTTGCCATTGAAAGCCCTGTCTGGGAAGCTTGCCACTGCTTATCCAGATTATATAAATCATGTCCCAAGTAACCTTACACGCAAGTGCGCAACATTGCATGTGTGTATAACTGGGTATTTGTTAATTATCCCACAGTCCTGTGTCAACTCCAATGCAGATAAGCAGACACATGGATCATCACCATTCTAGTGTAATGTAAAGGTAGTATTAGCCTGTATTTACAGGACATTGTGAAAAGTCTTTTCTCTGTGATCAGGGCTCTGGTGGAATGGTTTGGGTTTGAAAGATTAGCAATTGAAACAAATCCCAAACTGGATGGTGTGAACTGAATGGATCTCCAGTGGGAGTCCTGCGGTGGCTTTCAAAAGCAGGAGTCTGTGTTGAAGAGATAAAATGAATGAAGTAGTATAGTTGAGAGATGCGAATAGTTGGCGAGAGGTGTGAATGGTTGGCATTACTCAGTTCCTTAGGAATCGCACCCTAACTCCATCTGCTCTATGAACGTGGGCTGATCTCATCCCGAAGATATTTATGACCAGGACCAGGTGCTGAGAAGTATTTGAAAACCAGCGGGGGAGTGAGAAGGATTAGTGAGTAATCACATGAGCAAACATCAGGGTGAGATCATTTGAGAGTTTGCACTGAGGAAGAAGAGTGATGAGTCAGGCTGTATAGAGAAACACCACAGGAGACAACTGATAACATTTGATTACAGGGACAGAGTGAATGGGAGAGACATGGTGATTTACCACAAATGTTTAATTGATGCAAACACTGAACCCCTACTGGTTAGGCTCCAGAACAGGATTGACTCACGTTCCTTAGGTGCACTACAGAGACCTGATTGTTCACAATATGATTGATATGTTCTTACAGAGATTTGCACTTTGCAGGTTCAGTTCAGCACTGTGTTGTATTTTTTTAAATGAAGCAACCCACCTGATTGTGAAGAAGATGTTTCATGCTTTGTTTTATTTTAAGTTACCATTTTACTGATGAAGTGTGATTCCCTACTGGGAGCTTATTTCCCAAACCTCAGCGCCTGCTATGTTATAGCACTTGTTCAGGTGTATTACTCATTTTTGTTAACTGAGATTGAGAAAATATATTTTGATTGTGTCTGTTACAATCCTGTCATGAAATCCTGTAAGGCAGTGGTGAGAGCACCCGACTCGCAAGAGATTGATTCACAGGCAGTGCGAAACGTTAGGCAAGTTTCCTTATTCCACACGCCTCTGTTTACCTCGCAGTAAGTAGGAACCCGGTAGCTAGCATAGGATAGCCATAGATCCATAGTTCAGGAGAAGAGAAGAGGAAGAAGGAGACAAGTCATCTCACTTAGAACCATTATGTATCATCAAAAGAGGACTCACAATCAGTCTGGGTTGGATTTAAACCCAGGCTCCAGAACTGAACTAAGGAAACTAATTAAACCCAGTGAGGCTCTTTTTCAATTTAGTTTTTTTGACTCGGACAGTTGAGAACTGTACTTTGCAGTTCAAAGAAAATTTTGGCAATGTATCTCTGAAACAATGTCTCACTGTACATGGATGTAGTATCTCACAGACTCTGCCAGTTTCTACATGCAGTCAGTGTCTTGCTTGCAGTCAGGCAGACTCTTGGAAGGAGACAACACACTGTTGAGACTAGTTGTGTTTAGTGCGGGGGCCTCTTTTGGCAGCCTTAGACTTGGAGACGCCATCCAGATAATCTCATAAAAAGAACAGAATACAGTAGCCCTTGAATGATGCTCCACATGATAGAAGATACACTATTTGTAACCTTGTTCCTTCATTCAGATGGAAACCATATTAAAGCATTGCTTTAGATTTTGCTCTGGGTGTTAGCCTTCTGTACCAGGGCAACAGTAGTGTGAGCAATACTGTATTGACATTATAGGGAAACATTCCTAGCTATTTTTCTCCGGGTATGTGATAAAGTTATGATAATGTCGGGTTGTATATAGACTACAGGTGGAGTCCTGTAGTGCAGTGGTTAGCACGCTCACCTCACAAGTGAGAAGACCTGGGTTCGATTCTCAGTCAGGGAGAAACCTTAGGTAAGTTTCCTTACTCCATGCGTCTCTATTTACCTAGCAGTAAACCGGAACCCGGTTGCTAAGTAATTGGTGGATCGCTTTCCGGTGGTAATAATCCCTCCAAAAAAATAATAAGAATTTGAACACTCAATCCTTGACTATTTGTGGGACACTGCTGTGCACAATTGTCTGCCACGTTTCGGCCACAAAATATACAGACAATTTACTTTACAGTATACTCTGTGAAGCGCTTTGAGACGTACAACAACGTCTAATGCGCTATATCAAATGCAAAGATTATATTTATTGTTATTATTAGTCGGCTATAAAATGAGCGAGTTGCTGCAGTACAGTTGCCCTCTCCACCCAATGGCGTGCTGTCTGAGCACACAATGTGTATTCAATCCATGGCCCTCTCTCTTATCTCAACTGAGGAACACTTGATGCTGCAATTCAAGACTATGTGCTCCTCTCTTCCCTCAGTCTCAAATCCCAGATACAATCTTGCTGAAACCTAAGGCAAGTTTCCTTACTCACATGGCTCTGTTTACCTAGCAGTAAGTAGGAACCCGGTTGTTAGTCAAGTGGCAGATCGCTTTACTGGGGGTAATAATCCCCCAAAAAACATTTGCTCAAGACTCTTTGTGGGACATTGCAGTGCAGAATTGGCTGCTGTGTTTCACCCACAAAATGCACAGTCAATCCACTTTACAATATACACTGTGAAGGTCATTGAGATGTCACAGCGACTTGATAAGGTACTATATCAAATGCAAGGATTATTATATTGTTATCCACAGGTCTTTAAAATCCATACTAACTGTGACTTCCTGATTTATCTCTCACTCTCCCTTACTCCTTTCAACCTTCATGTTGTCCTGCACAGCTTGCTTTCATCCTTGATTTGCTTTCTCAGTGAAATGAAAAGTTGGTGAATCTTGGATTAAAGTGTAATGAACCTAAGTGAGTTTATTTAAATCCTAGCACTTCTATTGCACACCAAAATTCCTTTAATATTGAACCCCAACATTGATTCCTTTTTATGACTTCAACCAAGCAAGAAAGACAGATTCAAATGGAACAGTTTCCTTGAACTTGGAACAAATTCATCAGCTTAATCGCCAGGTAACACTGCTTGCTAAAATACGCAGGAGAAGAACTTCAAGTGCAAAGGCAAGCAAGCTTCAATTTACAATTCCACACAAACACAGTACTTATTCTACTCCGTGTCCTGCTTGTATTATTGATGTAGTTAGTGTAAGCACTATTCTCCTCCATTCAGTACATCTAACAAACGCGGCCCTGTGTTCTAATAAATAACTAATTAAATTATTAAAAAATATGATTTAATTTTGCATCTTTAATGTCATGGTATTTATGGTTTCAAACTGCATCATAGTTTTATTTATGAGTACACAGGGACACATTTGTGTAACTTAACAAACTGGGTTGAATTAAGTTTCAAGTGTTCTGGGACACTACCCTGGGTGAGGGGAGCTATACAAATGCTTGTTGTTGTTGTAAACAAATGCAGCAGAATAGTGTGGTGTATTTTCAAATGGATGCTTTACATGGAGCACTCGGAGGAGGAATAACAAAAGGAAGGAGGGGTTACCAGTGTTTAAAGGGGAAAAATATTATGGACCATTGAGATGTCCCAAATCTACTCGTGGTATTTAACCTTAATCGATGACTGTTTGTGGGACACTATGTGCACAATTCGCTGCCACACTTCGCCCACAAACTATATAGTCAATTACCTTTACAGTATTTTCTGTGAAGTGCTTTGACAGTCTCAGCAATGTGACAAAGCACTATATCAAATGCAAAGATTATTATTAAATCATCGGAAAAAAATTTCAAGTTAAGTTCAGTTTGACGCAGGTTTTCTCCAGTTTATTTTAAGAACTGCAGCACACAGTCTTCCAAATTATGAATGACTTTAAGAATTTTCTTTAAGGCCTCACCTGAAAGAAGAGGAAATTAAGTGACACAGAGTACAGAGAGTTCTTTCTTGCTCCTATGTCTTGTCCATACGGTCTTAAAAACTCTGGTGTTGCAAAGGTACTGCTAGATGTGTCAATGGAATGTATATAATAATTGTAATAATAATCCGTGCATTTGATATAGCACCTTATCATGTCTTCGAGACGTCTCAAATTGCTTCACAGAATATACTGTAAAGTGAATTGACTGTATATTTTGTGGATGAAACGTAGCAGCCAATTGCACACAGCAGTGTCCCACAAACAGTTGTAGATTGAGTGATTCTATTTTTTTATATATAAGACGGAGCAGTGTAACCAGGTTTACAGCGTCAGGTACAACTTATGAGTGTAAACTGTGTGTAAACTTGTACGTATAATTGTTTGTAACTTGTGTTTGGGGAGGACTATTGTATCGCTTTCCTAATCGTGGGGAAAATTAAATATGTTGCTCGCTGGTCCAGATGGGGCTAAGCCATTCAGCTGCCTCTCTCTCTCATATCAATGTTTACTTTGGCATTGGAGAAAGCACTACCTGTTCAGCAGAGTGAGGTTAACAGTAGAAGGTTAACGTTAGGAAACAATAGCCTGCTAACACTGTTCCTCTGTTGATCAATGGCTGTTCTGAGTCAGTGGGAAAGCATTCACTTTGTTATTCAATGAATATATAATAATCCTCGCATTTGCTATGGCGCCTTATTGCGTCATTGAGATGTCTCAAAGCGCTTCACAGAATATATTGTAAATGGGTTGACTGTGTATTTTGTGACTGAAACATGGCAACACAACAGTCCCACAAACAGTCGTTGATTGCGTGATCAAATGTTTTTTTTTTGAGAGATTATTACTCCCGGAAAGTGATCTGCCAGTTGACTAAGACTAAGAACCGGGTTCTTACTTACTGCTCGATAAATAGGGGCATGTGGAGTAAGGAAACTTGCCTAAGATTTAACCCCGCCCAGGAATCAAACCCAGGTGCTCCACTTGAACCTAGGTCCCATCTGCCTACTCTAGTGGTTCAGGAACATGTTACAGAAGAAATAGGGAGTTCTGTCCTTGCCTTAAAATGTTCCTCCGTCATCTGTAACATACACAAGGAAACAATAGCATTCCATTGCAATTAGTGGGACGTTGATGCAGATTGTCGCAGATTGACTCCCGTGGAGTCCTGTAGCTCAGTGGTTAGAGCACTCGCTTTGCAAGCGAGAGACCTGGGTTCGATTCCCGGCAGGTCAGGGCGAAACCTTGGGCAAGTTTCCTTACTCCACACGCCTGATAATAATCCCTCAAAAAAAACAATAATAAATTGGTCATTTCAATCCATGACTGTTTGTGGGACACTGCTGTACACAATTGGCTGCTGCATTTCGCCCACAAATATGCAGTCAATTCACTTTACAGTCTATTCTGTGAAGCGATTTGAGACATCTAGAAGGCATGAAAAGCTCTATATCAAATGCAAGAATTATTATTATCATTATTGTCATGTTTGTCTGCATAACAAAAGTTGCAACACTTCAAAGACTCATTGTGTTCACCCACTAAATACACAGTCAGTCCACTTCACAGCATATCCTGTGAAGCGCCTTGAAATGTCTTGATGACATCCTAAGGCTCTATATCAAATGCAAAGGATATTATTCCTATAATTATTTGTGATTTTTTTTGTCAACGTGATGTATCCTACAATTATTCCTATAGAAGGTGGGCAAAGTTCGGATCCTGGATTTCTTGTTTAAATTGCACTCTTTTATGGTTAAAAACAGCCCTGCCACCTTGATAATCTATTTTCAGGGGATAATAATCCCTTCAAGAAAAATAATTAAATTATAATTTGTTCCCTCCACCTATGATTTTGGGACACCGCTGAGTGCAATTGCCGCATTCGCCCACAAAAGATAGTCAGATCACTTTACAGTCTATCCTGTGAAGCACTTTGAGATGTCTCAACGAGGTGAGGATGCTCTATATCAAATGCGAGGATAATTATTATTTTTACTGTAACACTGTCTTTCTCCCAAATTATAAATTTAAATAGCGAAGATTGCCTTGGGTGTTGCAGTTAATCCCGGGTTTCTGGGATCGAGCAAAATGCCAGTGAGCTGATGCACTGGGGAATAATTTACTATGAAACAGTCTGAATCCAGCAAACGGACTCCTTTTAGTGGGATACATTAAAGCTCAGCGAACAACAACAAAATTACATTTGTAAAGCACCTGTCACGTCGAGAAGACGTCCCAAATAGAATTGGGGTAATTAATTGATCATTGATGTGTCTCTTACTTTGTATGTCATCACGTGGACAGCTGGCTCGAGCACACCGCTCATTGATCACTGTCCATACGTCTTTAATAGTTAACGGCCAAGCCACCCATTTGACTCAATATTACCACTGAGTGGATGGAATTGGTTGAGCGGAGTCTCCTATTGCTTTTGTTACACAATCTGATCTGGAGGGTTAAGTATCGCCTTGGCCTGGGTCACAAAGTACACAGGTTCCAGGCTACTTACATTTCAGACACGCACACCGAAAAATTACACCAGCTTATCTCGAACTTTCTATTTTGTGAGCAAATCGTTCAGCAAAAACTAAAGCCACTCGCTTTAGCCACTACCTGTAAGATACCGAAGTGAGGTTAATTTTTGGATAATTAATAATGATAATTCTTTCATTTGATATAGCGCCTTATCACGTTGTTGAAATGTCTCAAAGCGCTTCACAGGATAAACTGTAAAGTGAATTGACTATGTATTTTGTGGGCGAAACGCGGCAACAAGTTGTGCACACCAGTGTCCCACAAACAGTCATGAATTGAGTGACCAAATTCTAATTTTTTTTAAGGGATTATTACCTCCAGAAAATGATCCACCAATCTTACTTCCTGCGAGGCAAACAGAGGCTTGCAGAGTAAGGAAACTTGCCTAAGGTTTCGCCATGCCCGGGAATCGAACCCGGGTGTGTAGTGTAAATGGGGTTTTCTCTGTCCTCCTGTCCTGAGGCCAGAACTTTTGCTACTTCTATATCACACTCCAGCGCTGTTCCCAAGTTACCATTTAACACAGTGAGTGTCAGTGGGTTGTTTGTCCCTTAGGGACAACTGAGCTTAATCCTATTGTCACCCAAGGTTCGTAGGCAGGAACCTTACAGCAGAGTGAGCCATGAAGGAGGGCAATGAATAATAATCAGGGAGCAGGAACGCTGGTTGATTTTTCTCTCCGAAGTCGAAGGACACTGAGGTCAATGTAGCCTCAGCTGCTACCCAAATGAGATGGAGCTGACTCAACAGGTTTCTGTAACATGGTCTGGTCTTAGGATAAATCTCCTTGTTTTGTGTTATGTGTGTTTGACAGTGTCCTTGGCTTAGCCCTTGTATGGGTTGTTTTGCCATATTCCTTGTGTCTCTATTTCATTCTTCTTCACGCTAACAGATATTCTGCTCCTAACACGGCTTTTCTTGAAATGACTAGATGCTCAGCTGCTTTGTTTATTTAATAATAATAATAACCCTTGCACCATATCATGTTGTCGAGACGTCTCAAAGCACTTCACGGAATCAAGCGAATTAGCTATGTATTTTGCGGGCGGAACGCGGTCGCCAATTGCACACAGCAGTGTCCCACTAACAGTCGTGAATTTTATGATTGAGTGACCAAATTATTATTTATAATTTTTTTAACCCGGAAAAGCGATCCGCCAATTGACTAACAACTGGGTTCCTACTTACTGCTAGATAAACAGAGGTGTGTGGATCTTTACTGTCATATCAATTGCTGTATATATTTTAAATTGTATTAATAGTTATTTACAAATGCACAGACAGGGAAAAGTTACCAAACAAAGGAGTTAATGCAAAACTCCACTACCCGAATCCTCACCTGCACCAAACTCCAAACACCCTTCACCTCAACCTCACAATGCTTTACTGACTCCCTATCTCTGAATTGACTTCAAAGTCCTCAGCCTCACATACAAATCCCGTCATGCTCTAACTCTCTGACCTGCTTGTACCCCACTCCTCTACCTGCCACTCCGCTCAAGTAGCACAGGCCTACTGTGTCCCCCCAACTTCCAACCACATCACCATCGGTGGCTGTGCCTTAATTTCTGGAACTCCCTGACTTTATCCCTCTGCCTCACCGTCTCTTTATCTATCCTTAAATCCTACCTGAAAGCCTACCTCTTCACCTCCCTCTTCTCCCTTGCTTGGCTTCAACCCCGCCACTGAACAGTACTGTGAGATCTTGTCCTGTGTGAAAGGTTTCATGTGATCTAAATACAAGTCATTGTTG
Source organism: Callorhinchus milii (assembly GCF_018977255.1). Taxonomy (NCBI): domain Eukaryota; kingdom Metazoa; phylum Chordata; class Chondrichthyes; order Chimaeriformes; family Callorhinchidae; genus Callorhinchus; species Callorhinchus milii. The sequence goes on along the minus strand of NW_024704750.1, from coordinate 18,641,597 downwards.
TTATTGGGTTCGATTCCCAGGAAGGGTAAAATCTCAGGCAAGTTTCCTTACTCCACACACCTCTATGTGCAATTGGCTGCTACATTTCGCCAACAAAATATACAGTCAATCGACTTACGGTATATTCTGTGAAGCGTTTTGAGATGTCTTTGAGAAGTGTTAAGGCCCTGTATCAAAATGCAAGGATTATTAACAAGAACAGCAAATTACATTTATATGGTGCCTTTTTTCAGCGCTTTGGGACATCCTCCCAGCGTGAAAGGCTCTCTATAAATGTAATTTTGTTGTTGTTATTTTACATTGGGAGGATGTTCCAAGGCGCTGGACAATCAAGCTTTTGCACTCGAACTGGGGGTTGGAGTTAAGAGGGGTGGAAGGCAATGATAACATCAGGATACCAGACTGGGATTCTGTGTGTCTGGGGAAACTGCAGACGTGACAGAGTGCTCGATGCAATGAAGAAATGAAGACTTTGCATGTAAATTTTTAATCAGCGCAAAATTAAAGTTTTTCTAAGCGGCAGACAAACAGGTCAGGAGAATGAAATCAAATCTTGGGCACAGGTCGCAGATAGATTTTCAGAAGTGGTGAGTCAAGTTTCAGTCTATGCTTGGGGTAGCGTTACGTAGAAGATCATAAGGATGTAACCTTGCCTCTGACACAAAGTAACCTGACTGCAGGTTACTCTCACTCTGAAATTGTGAGATAAGCTTCATCTCTTTTCTCCCATCTTAAGGATCACAAGAGAGGTACAGATGAACTAGACCATTTGGCCAACACACATGGAGTAATAAGCCACAGAAACAGGCCATTCGGCCTAACCGTTCCATGCTGGTCTTTATACTTCACATGAGACCCCAACCCCTCTTATTCCATTCAGCTAAACCCCACTATTCCCCATTTATTTCAGCCTCACTCAGTGGTTGCCCTCTCGCCTCTTGAGTTAGAGGGTTATGGGTTCAAGCCCCATTTGGGGGTTGAAATCACAAGCTGACACTCCAATGCAGTGCTGGGAATGTTACATTGTCAGAGTTGCCGTCCTTCACATGAGATGTTAAACTGAGGTCCCGTCTGCCTTTTCCAGTGGACGTTAAAGATCCCACGGCGCTGTTCAAAAAGAGAAGTGAGTTTCTCTCTCCCCAGTGTTCCTGACTAACATATCCCCCAGATATAATTGGTCACTCATTCCACGTCTCCATGTGGGTCACTGCTGTGTGCATTTGGCTGCCATGTTTCACCCACAAAATGTACAGTCATTCCACTTTACAGTATATTCTGTGAAGCCCCTTGAGACGTCTTGATGACGTGATAAAGCACTATATCAAATGCACAGATAATTATTATTTCATCCTTCTTGAATAGCCGACCCACTCCACCTGGGGACAGTCTAGTCTAGTCTGACACTTCAGGGGGGAGCTTCACTGCTTGATCAGAAATGCTGCCCTTCAGATCGCACAGTCGACTCACTCAACCGATTTACACAGCTCATCCCCTGTGTGTTGGTTAGTAAAAGCATTCAGACTGACGAACTGGTAATTGTACCCAGCACTTTAGTAGATAAAACTTGCAGTGGCAAAAAGGCTCATTAATTTAATGCTTACTCAGTTCTCTGGATAACTCAAGACCCAGAAGCCAGTCATTCTGGCTTAGTTCTCTCTCCTCTACGTCCAAACATTATGGATTCTGGGTTTATACTGCAGTGTAAGGGGCTTTGTTAGATGAGATGTGAAATCAAGGCCCGTCTGCCTGTACTGGTATTTCAGGTTATCATTAAAGATCCTAAGGTGCTGTTGTGAGGAGGAGCAGAGAGATTCTCCCAGTGACCCAGCTACTGTGTAGTCCGCCTGAGTTCATTTGGAACCGGCACAGGAGCTGAAATTGAAGCTTCCAAATGCAACATATCGCATTCTGTTTACCTCCTCCTCGATTATAAATAAAGTTAGTTTGACAATGGGATGGGAGAGAGGGTGTGTGAACACACTTTAAATGTTTAATCGCCACTCCTGTACAGTGTTCCGTAACAGGAAACAATATTAGGAATGTGCAGTCGACAGGCTCATACGCAGCAATTTTTACGGATACAGGCAATTCTGTAGGGCTCCCCCACAAGTTTAGTGGGTACATTGTGCTGTTTGAGTGTGACACTGAGCCTTGTAGGACCAAGAAGGTTCCAAGTCTGATTGAGTGAGAGCTAGAACTTGGCTCGGCTGTGATGCTGCCCACAGTTGAATAACAACAACTTGCATTTATATAGTGCCCTTCACGCAGGCAGGGTCTTGGAGAGTTTAAAAGGGAATGCCAGCGCTCACAGCCAGCACTCACAGCCTGGACACACACACACACACACACACACACTTGGGCTGCTGGCACTACACTCTAGAGCGAATAATAACAAGAAAGGGTAAGCCTCTCAATCATTCACTATTCTAGTCCATATACACATACTGTCCAGCAGGAGTCACAGATAGCAAAGGATACCTGATTGATAACACCCCCTGGTTGAGATTAGTTAATTCAGCACAGTCCAAAGGGGAAGGTTTCAGATCTGCGACATCCCCTCTGTGTGGCTCAGTGCTGGACCAAGAGGCACCTTTATCCACAAGATAATCAGGGGAAGCCCAAATGTCTCTATACAGTGCAGGATGTCCACAAAGTTCTGTTACCCCATTTTTCCCCCTACAGTGCACTGACCAACAACTACATGTGGACAAGTGATGATAATTGTATTTAGAATTGCTTCATTGTATTCAGTCCAAGTGTTTAACTGTATTCAGACGTCCAGAGGATTGGTGTGAGTGAGCGAGCACCAACATTTTCATGGCAGATAATGATCCGTCATCAGGCTCGGGGTGACATCTTCCGTAACATGGATGGAGTGACGAAGTGAAATGCATCTCTAACAGCTTGTTTCAGCTCCGCCGTAGTCTTGTATCGCTGTATTGTAACAGGACTTTGTGGACACTGTACTCTGAGACGTCACTCAAGGTGAAGGGGCTGTATAACTGCTCTGTCTCCCAACTCGGGGCCAACCACTGAACAATTCTATACCACAAATGCAAGCTTATTTATGTCTCGACAGCTTATGTAATACTCTTATTTATTTTGCTTGGGTGATTGTAAAAGATCAAAGGTTTTAGGGTTTTTTTCTTCTAATTTGCTCACGCACATTTTGACGGCTTTTGATGCAGATTTGGTAAACATTTGACAGCGACAGTTTATTGGATTATTTCAGGAAGGTTAGAGTTTTACATTTTACTGTTGAACCGCTCTTCAGGGCTCAACACTTAAAGCTATACTGTCGCTAGTTGAAAATAGAAAAAGAAAACGGTCATTTTTAGAGCACCTTATCGCATTGAAGTGCCTAAAGTGAATTACTATCAAGTGTAGTTAGCAGCATAGACTACAAAAGTTTGGAATATATGATGAACCTTTATAAAACACTGGTTAGGCCTCAGCTACAGTACTGTGTTCAATTCTGGGCACCACACTTTAGGAGTAGAGTCCTGTAGCTCAGTGGTTAGAGCACTCGCCTTGCAAGCAAGAGACCTGAGTTCAATTCCAGGCAGGGCGAAACCTTGAGCAAGTTTCTTTATTCCACACGCCTGATAATAATCCCTCCAAAACAAAACAATAATAAGTTGGTCATTTTAAATCCACGACTGTTTGTGGGACACTGCTGTGCGCAATTGGCGGCCGCGTTTCGCCCACAAATATACAGTCAATTCACTTTACAGTATATTCTGTGAAGCGCTTTGAGACGTTGAGAAGACGTGAAAAGCGCTATATCAAATCCAAGGATTATTATATATTATAAGGATGTCAAGGCATTGGAGAGGGTGCAAAGCAGATTTACCAGGATGGTACCAGGAATGAGGGACTTCAGTTATCAGGAGAGGCTAGAGAAGCTACGATTATTCGCCTTGTAACAGAGAAGGTTAAGAGGAGACTTAATAGAAGTTTTCAAAATTTTGAGGGGATTTGATAGTGTGAACAAGGAAAACTATTTCCACTGGCGGGTGGGAACCCGAGGTCACCGATTTAAAATAGTTGTTAAAAGAAACAGATGGGAGGAGAAACTTTTTCACACGACGAGTTGTTCGGATCTGGAATGCATTGCCTGAAAGGTGGTGGAAGCCGATTCGATAACAACTTTTAAGAGAGAAGTAGATAATTATTTGGGGAGGAACTAAGTTTGCAGAGCTATGGGGAGAGAGCGGGGGAGTGGGATTGAATTGGATAGCTCTTTTCAAAGAGTCGGCATGGGTACGATGGGCCAAATGGCCTCCTTCTGTGCTGTATAATTCTGTGATTCCATGAACTGTTTTTATAAGACAACCCGGCAGCCATTTTGCACTTAGCAATGTCCCATAACTAACCGTGAGATAAAATGACCAGTTGATCTGAAGTATTGTTGGCTAAGACACCAAAAGAAACTCATCTTTTGAATAGTCCTACAGGATCTTTAATGTCCACAGGTGTACAGGAATGAGTTTAACATTAAAGCCTCTCAACATATTCCTTCACATGTGGAAATCCATGTTTAAGAGTACCCAAAGGCAGACTGAGAGTTCCATACATGCCACCCACACATGGGAATCTCCGTGTTTGGAATGGAATGCGCACTCTCTCTCTCTCTCTCCCTGGAGGGATGCAACTTTCTTGCTGAATTCACAGAGAATTAGGCGCAGGTCGGCAAGAGCCAAGGCTTGGGGACCCCAAAGTGTATGTTGGGGTAACTGCTGGAGTTTAATCAGCCCAAAACACATAGCTTGCCATTGCAAGCACTGTCTGGCAAGCGTCTGGCTTGCAGGATTAACAAACTGTTAGCGCTTTGGCTCGCAGGATTAACAGGAGCTGAGTGGGAAGAATCACTTCCCCCAGTGTCCACTCCTAAGACCTGCCAATGAGCCATGATGGCTGGAGTACTACAGCTCTCCTCTCATTTCTGGGTCAGAAGGTTGTGGGTTAAAAGCTAACTTCAGAATTTGAGTTCATCCTCTCAACTAAAACTGCACTGCGGTACTAGGGGAGCTCTGCATTGTCAGATGTCCTGTTTCACATGTAAACTGAGGTCCTATTTGTTTGTTCTTCAGCCTGACATTAAAGATTCTAATCAACAACAGAATTTCTCCCAGTCTCTTGTACAAAAATCTTCCAGATACATAGGTCGTGCACTTCATTGCCGTTTGTGTGAGTTTGCTGTCGGTAAATAACTGCCACTTAATTACAAAAACACTATACTTGACAGTAATTACTGTGAAGCACTTTAAGACTTTCAACAAAGTGCCATAAAAATGCTAGTTCTTTAAGTGTCATTCCACTAGAGGCAGAGTGGCAATGTTTCCGACAATCTGTTAGCCTTTTACATTGCAGTTCTTGGAACTGGCTTTAACAGCCAGAACTTTAGATACCATGCAAAGTTCTGGAGACCATGTGCGCCAAATGACATTGCTCAGGTTCAGTGGGCTCTCAACAGCATTGTGGAAGCACAAATATCATGTTAGTGTGAAGATGTTAATGTGAAGTGACATTAGTTTGTGTATGTGCGTGTGTGTGTGGGGTGGGAGGTTACAGTGTCTGCCTTACGTGTTCAAATTTATAAGGGGTTTTGATAGAGTAGATAAAGAGAAACTATTTCCAATGGGGAGGGAACTGTTTCCATTAAAACCAGAGGAACGCAGGTTTAAGATAACTGACAAAAGAACCAGACGGAAGATAGAGGAGGAGTTTTTTTTACTCAGAGTTGTTATGATCTGGAAGGCACTGCCAGAAAGGGTGATGGAAGCAGATTCAATAATAACTTTCAAAAAGGGAACTGGATATTTACTTGAAAACAAAACAAATCGCAAGACTATGGGGAAAGAGTGGGGAAGTGAGGACTAGTTGGAGAGCTCTTTTAAAGAACCGGCACAGGCACAATGGGCTGAATGACCTCCTTCTGTGCTGTAGGATTTTATGATTCTATGCGATGTACCAATGGCAGAATCCTGAGAAAAGTCTAGAAACTTGAACGTAACTTTGCACATGCGTGAATGAATGTCTTCGTGTTATTATGATGTTTACAAGATGATTCCCTCCCCCCCATCTTCCCCTTCACCCCTTCCGTGGCCTCCTGTTTGTGCCACTGGAATTCTAAACACCAAAGCTGACCCCATTACAAGGGTCAGTGTTTGAACACAGCTAAAACAGGATATCTACTGAGCGGTGATCAAATACTGCCCCCAGGACTAAAAATCAAAGTTCAGAGGGTTCCAGACAGTCCAAAGTAGGGCTGTGTTTTTTTTACAAGAAAGGACAGGGTCTTTAGCGAATGGCAACAGTTAAGGAACAGCTTCTAAGTTTGCAGTGAGCAAGACAAAGAAACTGAGTGCTCAACGAGATTCGGGTTATTAAATATTTCTGGGCAGGGAACAGAATTATAAAACAAATCGTGATTAACATACTTTAGGAGATGTATCACGTACAGGGTGTCCACAAAGTCCTGTTACACCCACCACCANTTTTTTCTCTACAGACCAACAGCTGAAACATGTGGAAGGACAATGATAATTGTATTTCGAAGTACTTCATTGTATTCAATACAAGTGTTTAACTGTATTTAGAAGTCCAGGGCATCAGTGTGGCAGATAATGATCCGTCCGCATATTCAGTGTGACATCTTCCATAATGTGGATGAAGCATCGAGGGCAAAATGCATCTCTGGCAGCTTGTTTCAGCTCCTTCATAGTTCTCATATCTCTGTTTTGTAACAGGGTGTAACAGGACTTTGTGGACACCCTGTGCAGGAACGAGGCTTGGATGGGCAATCAGTGATGCATGTGTGTAATACACTTCCTTGTCACGAGGTGTCAGATGTGTAAAGAACTCCTCTTGTGAGCTTGTTTATCAAGTGAGAGACCGAGTATAGAATCATAGAATTACACAGCACAGAAGGAGGCCATTCGGCCCATCGTGTCTGTGCCAACTCTTTGAAAAGAGCTATCCAATTCAATCCCTCTCAAAATTCCTCTCGTGAAGCTGTTAACTTGTTTTGGGGTGTGTTATATTCCCTCTGGGACTTCACCCTTGTGGTTATTCTTCATGTGTTGGAGTGTATGTATGATAATAATAATAATAATAATCCTTGCATTGATAGAGCACCTTATCATATTGTTGAGCATCTCAAAGCGCTTTGCAGAATATATTGTAAAGGGGATTGACTGTGTATTTATAGGCGAAACTCACCATTTTGCGTTTGTGGTGGGGGTGGAGGGGAGAGGGAGGGCTATAGTTGAACACAATGCTGTCTCTTTCTCTCTCATACACACACACAAACATATTCACACTTGACGGTGGGGTTTGGGGGGTGGGGGTTGTCTCTGGATCAGTGGTGAGAATCCTTACGTATTCTCTTCCCTAGCCCAGGGGTGCTGAGGCCAGCTGTAGTGTCTCCTTAGCACCATGTCCAACTGGAGTCACCCAATGTTGGCCAGAATGGAGCATGCCACTTGCCCTCTGTTTGCGTGACTCAGTCCCACACCTGATGCATTTACCCACCGAGCCATCGAGGGAACAAATTCATTAGCGCCTCCCAATATGAATGTATTATTTTTTTCTGAGTTTTGATAAGAAACTGCATTGGAAATGTCCAGGTTGCACTACATAGTATCTTTGTCAGTGCACTGTACCACGAGACATGGATGCCAATAACAACTTGAGCTTGTACAGTCCCTTTCATACAGGATGAACATGTCAGGTGCTCACAGTGTGATGGAGAGAGGAAAGGATTACAGTTGAATACAATGCTGTTGTTCATCCTAGTCTACCCCTACCCCTGTACCTTCCACCCCGGTTCACAACAATATGTGCTGCTCGGTTTACAAGCAATTAATTGACCGAGCATGTACAGCCTCTCTGGTCTGCATCCACAGTACTCTACCTGTCCTTCAGGTGGATGTTACAGATCCCATAACCCTATCCAAACAAAGAAGGCAGGGAATTTCTCTTAATCCTCCAGGTATATCAGTCGTTGGCTTCTTGCGGGACCTGGTGTTGTGCACAATGGCTGCCACATTTGCCTCCAAACACATTGACCACATTGACAGTAATTACTGTAAAGAGCTTTGAGCGATTTCAATCTGATTAAAACGCGAGTTCTTTCTTCTTCTGCGTTCAAAAACATTTCTGCTAATCTCTAGTCTGGCTCCTGTGGATTGCTGCAGACATGTTGGGTGCTTTTTAATGAGGGTCAGAGGCGATGTGGCAGTGAAAGGAAACTCTGACCTGATCCTTGACCTGGGGCTCCTTTAGCATCACTACTTGAAATAACCCTTTCTTTACCGCTCCATTTACTTGAACCAAACAAAGGAACACGACCACCTATAGAATGTGTAAAGTTAATTTGGTCCGCAGGTCTATTCAATTCAGTGCCAAACGACACAGCCCCTTTCTAAGATAATAATAATCTTTATACTAATCCTTGCATTTAATATAGTGCCTTATCACATCGTTGAGACATCTCAAAGCACTTCCAACAAGTGCATTGACCGCGTATTTTGTGGGCGAAACTCAGCAGCCAATTGCGCACACCAGTGTCCCACAAACAGACATGGATTGAGTGACCAACTTTTGTTTCTTTGGAAAGTTTATTACCTGGAAGGTGATCCACCAATCGACTAACAACCAGGTTCCGGCATACTGCAAGGTAAACAGAGATGTTCGGAGTAAGGAATTTGCCTAAGGGTTCGCCCTACCCGGGAATCAAACTCGGGTCCTCTCGCTTGCGAGGTGGCTATCACTAACCACTGCGCTACAGGGTAATTGAGGGAATGTGGCACAGCTTGTTTGTGGTTCGCAATCGCTCTGCGTCAAACCAACCATCACAACGGCACCAACAAGTTCCTCGTATGTAACATAACCCTAGCATTAGTGCAGCGACAATGGACAGCGCTCTCCCTTTTCCATCCCCAATCCATTATTATCATCTCAGCCCCTCATTTTCCTTCCCCCAACACCACAACCTCATTATGCAATCTGCAGTAAACTGACAATTAACCATGCAAGCCTGTTATTGGCAGATCCATGTGCTGACTTCAGAAAGTTAGCCACAACTTTTTCACATATATAACACGGTGTATGAGTTGTGTAAATGAATCATGTCAAGTTAGCCTCTTTAATGGGGAATACGGTATTTTTCTCCTCATTTTTTCACTTCCTCACCTCAAGGCATTGATTCCTTGGGAACATGGCAATGCACAGGAGCAGAAAATGCCATCCTAATTCATCTGGTTGGCCTGTAGATCCTCAGTACCTCCCCCAAGTGGTCGCTCTTCATGCCTGAGCCAGACAGAAAGTGCTCGGAGGCTCTTTTGAGTGCTGAGAGAAATCAAGGCTGAGCCCAGTCATTTCTTTATTGACATCCAAACTGGTGCACTTTATAGCAGCAGTCACCATGTCAGCAGCAGTCACTATGTCACCATCGGTCACTGTGTGACCATAATAATCCTTGCATTTGATAAAGCGTCTTTTCATGTCATTGAGACATCTCAAAGAGCTTCACAGAATATATTGCGAAGTGGATTAACCTCATTTGTGGGTGAAACGTGGCAGCCAATTGCCCACAGTATTGTCCCACAGTCTTGGATTGAGTGACAACATTTGTTTTGATGGATTATTATCCCCAGAAAGCAATCTATTAATTGACTAACAACTGGTTTCCTATTTACTGTGTGTGGAGTAAGGAAACTTGCCAAAGGGTTCTCTCGCTTGCAAGTCAAGTGTGCTAACCACTACACTACAGGACTCCACAAATGTCACCGTATCACCATCAATCACTGTGTCAGCAGAGGCTCAGGACACTTTCAGTGTGTATGTTCCCCTCCCAGGCGCAAAGCACAGACTGTAGAACCCTTAATCCCAGCCAAACTGAGATCAGTTAATTCAGCAAAGACCCCCAAATCGAAACACTGGCGTTTAGGACCATGATAAACTGGGAGATGCATTCACCCTCGAGTACATCGCGGTAACTTGTCAGAGCCTCATTACTGTAATTTGGAATGTTTGATACAGTGGAAGATGTTGGATTAAGAGATGTTTATCGACACAAGTTTCACCCAGAAGCGAAACATTGCCTCATGATTTTAAAGAGTAACAACATTACATTCAACACTGCAACTTGTAACGCACGTTGACAAGGACATCATTGCTTGCCATAGTTGGTTTCAGGTTAAAATTAAACCCTACGAACAACAATTACCAGGGTTTGCAAATGATACAGAATCATTCTATCTTGCCACTTATAAGCATTTAAGCTCAGAAAGTGGGAGAAGTTTGGGGGCACAGATAGAAGGGGGACCTCTCATTCACAGTGAAAGTGTTAGCTTTGTACGTTTAACTCACTGCATGACCTCATGGGCAGAGCTTCTGAATAAATACACAAACTTATTGTAACAGCAAACAAAATAACCTTCGGCAGAGCCTGTGATGGAACAATGGAAATAAATTCCTCGTGCATTCAGCTCCGGCCAAAGGACCGCCCGGCTGAGATCCCGCCGACGTCTTTTCGTCACTACAAGTTGCTTAAATTATGGCAACCGCAGAAGAAATAACTCAAGTGTTTGGGGCTGCTGTACCGAATCACTTTTATTTCGATTACTTCCCATGCTGCTTTTATGTCGAGTTGCTTGGGTGCTCCAGGGTCTGTTAATGGCGATGTTTTATAAGCCCCTGTCGACCGTGTGTAAGTGATAACAATACATAACCGACAATAATTTGGTCCAGTCCAATCCACAGCTGTCTGCGGGACGCTGCGGTGCGCCGTCGGCTGCGGTGTTTCGCCCATAAACCTATATGGTGGAGTCCTGTAGCTCAGTTGTTAGAGCACTCGCTTTGCAAGTGCGAGACCTGAGTTCAATTCCAGACAGAGGGCGAAACCTCGGGCAAGTTTCCTTACTCCACACAGAGCCTAATAATAATCCCTCCAAAACCAAAACCAATAATAAATTGGTCATTTTCAATCTACAACTGTTTGTGGGACATTGCTGAGCGCAATTGGCTGCCGCGTTCGCCCACAAATATACAGTCAATTCACTTTACAGTGTGTTCTGTGAAGCGCTTTGGGACGTCCTCCCGACGTGAAAAGCGCTATATCAAATGCAAGGATTATTATTATACAATCAACTCACTGGACAGCACACGCGGTGCGGCGCCTCAAGACGTCGCGAAGGCGCGACAAGGCCCAGTGTCCAGTGAGTGCGGGTGCGTCTCGGCCACACAATAACACACAGTCACTCCACTTTGACAGTATGTTCCGTGAAGCGCCCCGAGACGCCTCGGTGACTCGAGGTCAAACGCGGGAGTTATCAACGGTTAATACGATGATCAGCGTTGCGAGAAGAGAAGCCACAGAACCCCACCGCGCGCCACTACAACACCCACAATGCCTTCCTCCGGGAGCGACACGAGCGGTCGCCGGCGGCGCTCGGGCTGTAGGCGGCGCCCCGCGCGGGTTGGAGGCGGACGGAGAGGAGCGAGCGAGCGAGCGAGCAAGAGGGTTAAACGAGTGAGCGGGCGGGAGAGAGCGCCCCTGCGGTGGAAGACCAGTCCTGCAAGGGGGCGGGAGGGTGGTGGCCGGGGGGGGGGGGAGAACGCAGGCAGGGGTGGGCGGCGCTATAGCGACGGCCCAGCCCCGCTGCCATTGGCTGCTTCCCCCGGAGACGGGCAGCGGGTCGACCCAATGAGGGCTGCGGCTGGTGGAGGGCGGGGCGGGGCGTGGGGGTGAGTGACAGGTCAGAGTGGAGGTAAGCAGTGGGTCTGTGCGGGGAGCGGAGCGTTAGACAGTGTGAGGGAGTGAGTGAGTGAGGAGCACTGACACTGACACACGGCTGCACTGCCCCTGCACTGCACTGCCGGACACCTGCCAACCTGAGGGTGAGTACCCGCTGCAGCTACAGAGCAAACGCTGTGCCTGTAACCCCCCCCACCCACCCAGCACAGCCTCCCACCACCACCAACCCCCCCCCCACCAACACCCCCCCCACCCCAGCACAGCCCCTCACCCACACACCCACCACCAACACACCCCCCACCAACCCCCCCCAACAACACCCCCCCCCACCACCAACACCCCCCCCACCCACACACCCACCCAGCACCCCCTCCCCACCCCCCCCCCACCAACACCCCCTCCCCACCCCAGCACAGCCCCTCACCCACACACCACCCCAGCACCCCCTCCCCACCCCCCCACCAACACCCCCTCCCCACCCCAGCACAGCCCCTCACCCACACACCCACCCCAGCACAGCTCCCACCACCACCAACACCCCCCCCCCCACCAACACCCCCCCCACCCCAGCACAGCCCCTCACCCACACACCCACCCCAACACCCCTCCCCACCCCCCCCACCCCCACCAACACCCCCTCCCCACCCCAGCACAGCCCCCCACCCACACACCCACCCCAGCACCCCCTCCCACACACCCCCCCAGCACCCCCTCCCCACCCCCCCCCACCAACACCCCCCCCACCCCAGCACAGCCCCTCACCCACAGACCCACCCCAGCACAGCCTCCCACCACCACCAACACCCCCCCCCACCAACACCCCCCCACCCCAGCATAGCCCCTCACCCACACACCCACCCAGCACCCCCTCCCACCCCCCACCAACACCCTCCCCACCCCAGCACAGCCTCCCACCACCACCAACACCCCCCCCCACCAACACCCCCCCCACCCCAGCATAGCCCCTCACCACACACCCACCCCAGCACCCCTCCCCACCCCCCCACCAACACCCACACACCCACCCAGCACAGCCCCCACCACACACCCACCCAGCACAGCCCCCCACCCACACACCCACCCAGCACAGCCCCTCACCCACACACCCCCCAACACCCCCCCCACCCCAGCACAGCCTCCCACCACCACCAACACCCCCCCCCACCAACACCCCCCCCACCCCAGCATAGCCCCTCACCCACACACCCACCCCCCGCCACCAACGCCCCCCACCAACACTCCCCCCCCCACCCGGCGGCACATCAGTTGGTGCTGTCACAGCCCGACCCCCCCCCCCCGACCCTGACCTGGGGCTGACTGACCCTCCCCCCCCTCCCTCCCCGCTGTCCTGGTCACTGCACGAAGCCCCCCCCCCCCCCCCTCTCTCTCCCCCTCCGTTGCCGGGGGTGGGGGTTGGTTGTTGTTTGTTGTCAGACTCTCTCTCTCTCTCTCTTTACTGTCGTTTCCGGGACATGTCAGGGCACAAATCGCGGGAAATTGTGTGTTTGGTACAAAAGGCGCCGGAGGTCCCCCCCGTGAGGGGAGCGCAGCCCGAGTGTCACTCACACTCACTGAGGGGCAGGGAGTGAGGGAGGGGGAGGGAGGGAGGGAGAGGGGGGGGGGAGGGAGGGAGGGAGGGAGTGAGGGAGGGAGGGGCAGGTGGGGAGTGAGTGCCTGATGTGGACTCTCTCTGTCACTCACTCACTCTCACTTACTTACTCACTCTCACTCACTCACTCACTCTCTCACTCACTCTCACTCTCACTTACACTCACTCTCACTTACACTCACTCTCACTTACACTCACTCTCACTTACACTCACTCTCACTTACACTCACTCTCACTTACACTCACTCTCACTTACACTCACTCTCACTTACACTCACTCTCACTTCACTCACTCTCACTTACACTCACTCTCACTTACACTCACTCTCACTTACACTCACTCTCACTTACTCACTCTCACTTACTCACTCTCACTTACTCACTCTCACTTACTCACTCTCACTTACTCACTCTCACTTACTCACTCTCACTTACTCACTCTCACTCACTTACTCTCTCTCACTCACTCTCTCATTCTCTCACTCTCTCTCACTCACTCACTCTCTCTCACTCACTCTCACTCACTTACTCTCTCTCACTCACTCTCTCACTCTCTCTCTCACTTACTCTCTCACTCTCACTCACTCTCTCACTCTCTCTCCCTCTCTCTCACTCACCCTTTCTTACTCTCTCATTCCCTCACTCTCTCTCTCACTCTCTCAATTGGTTAAAACTTTAGAAAAGTCGGTCTTTAATTTCGCGATAATGAAAACCAGCCTTTCCCCACTGGCACTGGAAATGGCTTTTTATTTTAAAAAAAAGTGGATTTTCACGCGAACTAAAACCCGATCTCTTTGGTAACAGTGCACCGGATCCACGTCTGTCAGTCAATCCTAATATCTGTGTGTGTGAGTGTGTGTATCGACCCCCCCACACACACACACACACAGCTTCTCTCCACTTGTGTTTATCTTAATGTCTGCTATAAGCCTCTGTGTGTGTGATGTGTGTACAGTACCTATATCCTCTCTCTAGTTTCCCTCCTTGTGTTTATCTTAATGTCTGACATAGTCTGTGTGTGTGTGTGTGTGTACAGTACCTATATACCTCTCTCTAGTTTCCCTCCTTGTGTTTATCTTAATGTCTGACATAGTCTGTGTGTGTGTGTGTGTGTGTACAGTACCTATATACCTCTCTCTAGTTTCCCTCCTTGTGTTTATCTTAATGTCTGATATAGTCTGTGTGTGTGTGTGTGTGTGTACAGTACCTATATCCCTCTCTAGTTTCCCTCCTTGTGTTTATCTCGATGTCTGTTACAAGCCTCTGTGTGTGTACAGTACCTATATTCCTCTCTCTCTCTCTCTCGTTTCTCTCCACTTCCTTGTGTTTATCTTCCTCTCTTATTACTGTTTCTGGCCCTGAGGGCGCGTTTGCTCATCATTGGCTGTGTGTGTGTTGTGTGTGTGTGTGTGTGTGTCCTGACTGCCGGGTCCTAGTGGCTCTGTCATTGTTTACATCTTCAAACGGGTGTGAGCAGCAAATTGAGTCATAATCATCTTTGTATTTTCATACACCGCCTTTCACGTCAGGAGCGCATTCCAAAGCACTCAGCAGGACATACTGTTAAAGCACGGTGACTGCATTTTGTAGGCGAATTGTTTTAGTGCGCCATCGGCTGCCGCGTTTCGCCCACAAAACGACGAGTCGATCCACTTGACGGTATATCCCGTGACCCGCTTTGCGACGTCTCAAAGATGTGGTGAGGCGCTATAATCAAATGAAAGTATTATTATTATTAAAGGCAGAATACAGGGACAATGTGCATTTTTTTTTTTTTTTTTTGCCTCTCACTCTCATTGAGGCCGGCGAGCGTGCTGAGAGAGACGGCTTCAGACACCCACTGTCCTGTTCGCAGCCAGTTCATGACGCAGCAGATATATTTATTTTTTAAAAAAATCTACCAAGCACTCAATTATTTATTGCATTTTTTATTTGGTAGTTTTATTCTCTTTATTGAGGGCGGGGATGTGGGGAGGAGTGGCTTTGCTGATTTCAGAAGGACTTCGGTGAGAGAAGTGTGGGGGAGAGGGTGTTGCTACAATTGGACCCCTTGGGCGAGGGAGGCTGAAAAAATCTCCAAGGATTTACAATTCAGTGTGTGTGTGGATATCGTATGACAAGATCAGATTTAGTTGTGATATTTCAATTTAATAGTCTGCCAACACTCACTATCTATCTTAGTCACGAAGAACAACCACAACATGAGTCAGCACCTCCTGGAGCCAAAAAAAAAATGCTGAAATGAAAACAGTTTCCAATGCCAAGTGGGATTAGCAATGCAACGCTTGTGGAATTACACGGGCGTTATTAAGGGCTTTGCTTTTAACATGGGCGCCTTGTGAGCCCACAGTAAACGGGCGTGCAGGACATGGGTCATTGCCACTGTCAAGTTATGGGCGGAGATTGCCGTTAATTGCCAAAACTGACTGTCCAGTGCCTTGGGACGTCCTCCTGAAGTGAGAGGCGCTATACAAATGTAATTTTGTTGTTGTTGTTAATGTCAGTTTGCGATGGAAGTGGATTTGTGTAGCGTTGTGGTTAGCGCGCTCACCTCGCAAGCGAGAGAACCCGGGTCCAACAGCGATATGGGCAGCAACCTGACATCCCAGAAGTCAGCTACTTTTTCCACATTCTCTTTTTGTCTCTGACAAGACCCAGGCCAACATGCTATAACAGGGTTGTTATCCAATTTAGTGCTTTTATTCTTCCCAATTTTCTCACCGTTTCTTCCTGTAGCATTCCTGCTTTTGAGTCAGAAGGATGTGAGTTCAAACCCCTTAGGACCATGGCAGGCTTGGAGAAGGGCTGTGTTGCTGGAGTTGACATCTTTTCAATGAGAAATTCAGGTAGCGCATTCAGCCTGCTCAAGTGGATGTTAAACATCCCATAACAATGTTCAAAAAAAGGGAGTTTTCCTCCCCCCTGAGTCCTGCCTGACATTCCCCCAGATTAAAATTGCAATGGTTATTCACTTCCTGTGTGACATTGCTATGTGCAAATTGGCTGCCACGATCAGCTACAAATAATAAGTATTAATAATCTTTGAATTTGATGTAGCGCTTTTCACGTCTTCTAGACCTCTCAAAGCGCCACACAGAATTTACTGTCAAGTGAATTGACTGCATTTTTGTGGGCGAAACGCATAAGCCAATTGCACACAGCAGTGTCCCACAAACAGTCGTGGATTGAAGTGACCAAATTATTATTGTTTTTTTCTTGAGAGATTATTATCAGGCATGTGGAATAAGGAAACGTGCACAAGGTTTCGCCCTGTCGGGAATTGAACCCAGCTCTCTCGGTTCCTGGGTCAGTCTAAATGGATATTGTTTATGTGAGCGTGATGCTGTTTGATGGTGAGAAACATCAATAGCCAAGACTTGCACTGTCTGCCTTTGCCTACAGCAGTGTAGACAATTTGTTGGATTGCAACCAGTAGCCTGGCAGATTTTTTTCCATTCCCTGCCAAGAGGAGCAGCAACAGAGAGGACAGTTGTAGGATCATGGCTGAAATCAATCGGCAAACGCGATGCAGAATTAGAACCGAACTTGGGTCCTTGCTGTAAATGCTTGCAGTTTTCCTAAGCAGTTAAACATGTTGTAGTTGGAAAGGGACAGGCTCCGTGGTGGCTGTCAGTCACCCTGCTGTGTTTGTTATGAGACTTAACTTCAGGGCTATAATTGGAGACCGAGAAACCAATGTAATTACAAGTGGTTGCATTGTTCCTAACTACAGTGTATTTTGCACTGTTGCGTATCTAGGGTGGTTGTATTCAGAGATATTTTGGTAGTTAGTGGTAAGAATCAAATGTCTTTTTTCTGAAAAAAATACAGGCTGTGCTGAGTTGGCTGATCTCAGCCGGGGTAACTAAATCCCGTAGCGTATCGGTTAGAATACTTGCCTCACAAGCAAGAGGACCCAGGTTCGATTCCAAGGCAAGTTTCTTCATTCCACACTCCTCTGTTTACCTAGTAGTAAATAGGTTGATAGTCGATTAGCGGATTGCTAACCGGAGGTAATACTCCCTCAAAAAAATAAAGTAATAACATGGTCATTCAATCCGCAATTATCTATGGATATTGCTGTGCGGAATGGATTGCTGCGTTTCACCCACAAAATATGCAGTCAGTTCACTTTACAGTATATTCTATGAAGTGCTTTGAGGCGTCTTAACAACGTGATAGGGCCCTATATCAAATGCCAGGACTGTTATAATTATTATTATTAGAGGAGCTACATATATATATGTGTGTGTGCTCCTTATAACAGGGCTCTAATGTAGTCCATCTTGTCCATCCATCTTGCCTGAAACACCTGGAGTGGCTGGGCACGCCACACCCCTCCAGGCATTCCCCTGGAGGGTTTAGTGTAAGGACAGTTCAGCAATGCTTTAACCATTGTTTTCTAGGTACTTGGCATTGCTCTTGATGAATCAGCACACATCTGAGACCTATTAATGTTTTTTGTGTGAGCTAGAATTTTCACACATATGGAAACCCCCTTCTGTACTCACAAATCTATTTTTATTTATTTATTTGCTCCCCGTTATTTATATTTTTTTCAAAAACTTGGTCACTCAATCCACAACTGTTTGTGGGGGCATTGCTGTGCACAATTGGCTGCCGCGTTTTCGCCCACAAAATACGCACTCGATAAAATACACACAAGGCACTATATCAAATGCAAGGATTATTGTTATTATTGTGCTGATTGGGATTTTATCAACCCCACCAACAGCTCTGTTATAACAGGGTTCTACTATATTCAAATTCCCTGTGATAACCCAGTGCTGCCTTTAATGCATGAGAACAACAAACTAGGAGATTGGCACATGTCCAGAGCATTACTGATTTGACTCCTGACAGCACGATGCTTTTGAAGATGAGACTGATTTCAGCGGCAAAGCAGAGTTATTATTATTGTCTATGGGAGGTGCACAAAGAGATTGCTAAAGGTACAGGGGGGGAAGCATAAGAAGATTTCTACCAGAATATGTACTTTCTATTCTATCATTCTCCAATGGAAAGCTAGTTGAGATGAGTTGTTTCTCAGTGTGGTGTCCCACAGAGAGATAAGTGATCCCACAGGGCAGGATCTAATGCCACAGACACTGGCATCCCTCTGTGTGGCTCTGTGGGTACACAGTAACCACATGATATTCAGTTGACTTAGTCACTGTCTCACTGCACACCAGCGTTCCTTATAATGGAGAGAGATATCAAGCACCCATAATGCTTATATTTCTACACTTGCTACCTAAATGAAAACTCATCGCTGTGGGACCCCTCTCCTAATCTCCCTCCGTCTTCTCTACCTTGCAGGCTTCAAAAATCCAAGCTTGATATCTCCCCCCCCCCCACCACCACCATAACTTGTCTCAATTTCTTGACAAAAACGTACTCAATCCTCTTTACAGTATATCCGGTGAAGCGCTTTGAGACGTCTCAATGATGTAATAAGGCACTGTATCAAATGCAACCATAAACGTTCTTTATTATATTGAATCAACAGCAACAACAACTTGCATTTAAATAGCGCCCCAGAGTACTCGACAGTGGCGGAGCCTAACAATCAGGAGATAGACTACTATATATAATTGGTCTATGTCTCGCTGTAGAAAAATAGCTAGGCTTCTTGCTTTTGGTCGCTATGCCTCCTCTCTCACCACTAGAACGCGTGAACAGTAGGTGAGGTATAGGTGGATTGGTGTGGACTTTGATAACTAGTTATTTGTGAGTTAGCCTGTGAACAGTCACTGAGTACCAGGAGCTCTTCCCTGTCGAATGAATCTGCACTTGTGAAATCTAGAATATTCCTGAGGGCCTGGAGAGTTAAAGCACTGTTCAGTGCAGCACTGGGCAATACACATTTTGCGTTATCAAATGCTGATCTGTGCTGAGTTAACAGATATCAGTAGCATCCTATGCGGACTTCCGTTACAGTCCTGTCGCGTAGTGATCAGCGTGCTTGCATCGCAAGCGAGAGGCCCCGGGTTCTGTTCCCGGACGGGGCGAAACCTTACTCCACACGCCTCGGTTTTCCTATCAGTAATTAGGAACCCAGTTGTTAGTCGATTGGTGGACCGCTTTAATAATCCTTCAAAATAAATAAATTTGGTCACTCAATCCACGAGTGTTTGGGGGACGCTGCTGTGCTGTGTGTTGTCGCGTTTCGCTCACAGAATGCAGTCAATCCACTTTACAATATATTCTGTGAAGCACTTTGAGACGTCTCACAGACGTGATAACAAATGCAAAGATTATTATTAGATGGACGATCATTAATCTTGGGGATTGTTGATCATTAATCTTGGGAATTGTTGATTGCCTCCAGGGTACATGTTACACCTCAAACTTCAGTAAAGAATGGTGATTGAGATATTACTGCAAACACGACCATATCCACGTGGCAGCTGCTGAGGTGGGGAGCAGTGAGCTGAGACCAGTTTATTTTTTGTGTGTGGGTGGGGAGCGGAGCAGAGGTGATGTGAGCGGTAAGCCTTTACAACTGGCTTTTTAATATGTGGCTTTGAGTGCACCTGTGGATAAAAACAAGGGAAGAGGGGGTGGGGGGAAGGGCAAAGACTAGGCGACAGGCGGAGGTGGACAAAGACTGCAAGAAATTAGGGGGAGTAGGGCAAGTTGGGTGGGGTTGGGGGCAAAGCTAAATTTGTTGATGCTGAATTTGCTATACACTGAAGGGAGGCATTGTTACTCTTGACTGCTGATCTGGGAAGGTGTTGAAGCTTTAAGAGGACTTTTGGACGTAAAATGTGACCTTATAGGAATGTAGTGATTTGATGGAAGTCTTTGCGATTTTCTTGCCTTTCAGGATGCAGAGGTGTCGGTTCTTTGATGTCATTGTGACTTTAAAATCATCACAATTACAGAGCGACAGACAGGCGCACCTTTTATTTTTGTCTTCCATTGTTCCAATTTTACTTTCCTGCAGGCGTATCGAAGTTCTTTGCAGCCTCACCCACGTTGCTGTTCATCAAATGTGACGGCACTAGGTAGCAAGTATCTAGAGGCTGTTTCACTACGCAGTACGTTTCTTAGTTTTGTTTTGCTCAGAAGAATAAATTCAGGATTGGGCAGCCAATTGGCACTGTGTAAGGCGGGAATGGAACAGGAAGCAATTCCCACTGAGCCAGCAACCTCAATATCAAGAGTCATGTCGTCCACTCCACCCTACTCCACTTGCTCACAGTTTAAAACTAGTTAGTTGATTTTATTTTAAGCTTCATTTTGCTCCAGTGTGTGTGATGTTGGTGCTCGAAAGGGTTAATAGGGTGCTTCCCTTATTGGGGGCTAATCTTATCCTATTGGGGTACACCAGCGTGCTGACTTGTCTGTGCTCGGAGAAGCCACCGAATGAGGTGAAGCCCCTCGTCTTCCCACTAGCCCTAATTTCTGGCCCAGTACGTACAATACAATATATGGTTTGGGACATGAGCTGTCAAGCGATTCCCAGGATGGTGCGAGGCGAACTGGATGGACCTTGGTCTTCTTTCACCAAGCAAATTCTTGCTAAGTTGTTTTTCTCTGCTGTGGATCACAGGAACATTCAGTACTGTAGGTTTAAACGATTTGAACAAAATGTATAAATGTTGCCCATTCAACTCCAAATGCGAGGAGATCGTCTTCCTGGTGTCCAAAATCAATTAGGTCTACTTTAACCCAAGGTCCAGTCTGCCAGTTCAGGCTTATGTTAAAGATTCCTGTGGCACTATTCAAAAAGAGAAGGGAGATTCTCTCTCCCGGTGGCCAACAATCCTCCAAATAAAATTGGTCACTCATTCTCTTTGTGGGACATTGCTGTGCGCAAACTGACAGCCACGTTTCACCCACAAAATATAATCAATCCATTTTACAGTATAACGCTTTGAGACGCCTCGATCATGTTGATAAGTTGCTATTCCAAATGTTAGGACTATTATTATTAATAAGATCTACTTAACTATCTCTGCTTTCTCTCCACCCTCCCTTCTGTCTCCACACCATAACCATTCACATCTTTGACCCTGCCTTCCCCCCCCCACCCATCTTCCCCCATCTCAGCCTGATGTTGAGATTATTATGGCAATTCAGTTGTATGGACTCAGTTATGAATGCTTGGCCGAGGCTATTCCAACATGTCTTTGCCAACTCCCTGTGGCAAAGGTAATGGAGCTTGATCTAGGAAAAGGTGCTAGCTGTCAGATTTGCAATAAAATAACCACCCAGTAACTTTTAAATGATCGGTAGAGTCTGCCTCACTCCCCCACCCCAATTGCTTCCCCATCTTCAGTCCAGATTAATACAAAGCAAAATACATGACAAAATTACATTTGTAAAGCACCTTTGCCAATATCCCCAATGCTAAGATGTCTGTGATGATACATGACCTCACACACATAGAGAGATTTATTTTAAAATCTAACCTCTTTCTAAATCAAAATTCAATCATCTAAATTAAATGTAAATTAGATTTTATAATCTACAGTCAATTCACTTTACAGTATATTCTGTGAAGTGCTTGGAGACGCCTCAATGATGTGATAAAGCACTATATCAAATGCAAGGTTTATTATTATTATTGAATGATCCCTCAAGTTAGCCAGTTGTAGGAGGCATCACACCTCACCCTATTTTTGCCCAACAGTCGTACATACCAGCTGGGATCTCTGGATAGATATCTGAACTAAGGCCTGAACTTTCTCATCATCTCAGCCTTAAGATCATTCCTTAAAATTAAAGATTGCTGAGTTTAAATTCATTCTTTAATGTATTCCCGTTCAGCAAATCGTGTAAGTGAGCAGTGAGCAAAGCAATGCTGTAGGCCATCAGGAACCTGTGTAGAGGTAAATCATACAGATTAACCCTGAGCTCCAGCCATAGGGCAAGTGACTAAATAGATGATGCATATTGCTGGAGAGGTCAAAACCAAATGCCCACAAGATATTCTTTTGGGGTCAGCTGGGTGTCTTGACAAATGCCGAAACCCATCATCACCGTATCCAAACCGCATTGAGAATCCCATACATCCCACCTACACATGGAAATTCCAGAGGTAGATTATTGGAAGGAAATGCGCACTTTCTCCCTGAGGGAGCATCCTGTTTAACTAATTCCAGAGAGTATTAGCCATAGGTTAGCAAGAGCCAAGGCTTGGGGACCCCCAGAGTGTGCGTTGGGGTAAGCACTGGAATCTAACCATAGAGAGGACGTGATAAATCAAGCAGCAGACTTCATGACAAGTTTGGGGTTTAAGTGGAAGGGACAGCTGAGGTTCCTGTTGCTTGTACAGCAAGGACCAACTACCCGGCAGGGCTTTGGCTGCAGGGTTAATGGGAGTTGAGAAAGTTGACTCCCTGCCCCCAGTGACTGACTGGAGATCCGTTAGTTTAGCAGAATGCAGATCAAATCTGGAATCTGGTTTCAGTTTGGAAACTGGGCCAACACACTACTCGAATCCTTGACATTGAGACGGGGACTTGAGAGGGGGGGAGAGGGGGTGGGGGAGAATGGTTAAGAATATCCAAAGCCCAGTATTTTTTTTTCTTTTCAGCTGATATCTGAGAGACACAAGTGTGCAATACGTTTGATTATTTTTAAAAGTGAAGCCTGTAGTACAAATCTCATCGAAAGGTTGGTGCCGACAAGACAGCGAGTTCCTTCCTGTATGTAAGTTGTAACCAGAAAGGGAGGGAGAGAGAGCGAGCAGAGAGTGCAGCTGAACTCCTCCTGCACCGCGTCTCCGTACCTTCCTCTCCCTCCCCCGCGGCCCTGTATGTGAAAACAAGGCTTCGATACGGAGATAAACAGTAATTTCTCGGAGATCTGCGACCGCAGAGTGGCTGAAGCAGGCGCGAGGCAGCTAAATATACCAGTCACTGGCTGGGGAGCAGAAGTGAGAGTTCTCAGCTCAACAACACATGCTGTGAGTTTGGACTCAGATGACTAAGCACTTTACTCCTGGGTTTACAGATACAAGTTTAGTTTGTGCCAGCCAGCGAGCCCTAGACACAAAGGCCTCTCATCCCAGTTCCAATCCCTCCCACGTGCCCTCGTGGAGTCCTGTGGCGATGTGGTCGGTGTTCTGGCCTCTCAAGCAAGAGGACCTGGATTCGAAGCATTAGGCAAATTTCCTTACTCCGCACTTCTCTGTTCACCTAGCAGTAAGGTAAGGAACCTGGTTGTTAACCGCTTGGTGGATCGCTTTCCGGCCCTAATAATCCCTCCAAAAAGTAATTTGCTCACACATTCCACGATGGTTTGTGCAATTGGCTGCTGCGTTTCGCCCACACATACACCGTCAATCCACTTTACAGTATATTCTGAAGCGCTTTGAGACATTTCACCGACATATCAAATGCTAGGATTATTATTATAGGAAATGAACAGTTTAGCAATCATAATCCCTTTGGAAAAAGAAATATGACCACATTTTTAAAACTGTTTCTGCATTGAATTCTGTATCGGAACACTGTGTTTGTGGACCCAGACTGGGTCTCAGCGAGAGGGCAGCTGTTTGACCCTGTCTCAGATCTGTCTCAGTCATGTCCTGATTCATTCGCTGACCAGTCACAGATCAGCCAAGAGTGTTCGCATCTTATCACACCAGCATTGATCCAGGAAAGACTTGGATACTGTACAGTGTGTCAACAAAGTCCTCTTAACCCCATTACAAAACAGTGATATGGTACCACGGAGGAACTGAAACAATTTGTCAGATGCATTTTGCCTCGTCACTTCAACCATGATATCACACCGAACATGACGATGGATCATTGTGTGCCATGAAAATGATGGCGCTCACACTGATCCTCTAGACATCTAAATATAGTTAAACACTTGTACTGAATACAATGAAGTACTTCTAAATAGAGACGCCATCCGGCCTGGAGGGCGCTATATAAATCCAAGTTGTTGTTAAATACAATTATCATCATTCTTTTACATGTTTTAGTTGTTGGGTCAGTGCACTGGAGAGAGAGGGGGGATAACTGAAATTGTGGACAACCTGTACATAAGAAATGAGAACTCTTAAGCAATATGGAGGGAAGGGAAGGGGATTGGAAGATCTGTTGTAATCTGATAAAATGGGGGAGCAGTCTTGACAGGCTGAATAATCATCCTTGTATTTTGTAGCGTGCTTTCACGTGGAGAGGACGTCACAAAGTGCTTTGCAGGATATACTGTAAAGTACAGTGTGTGTTTTGTGGGCGAGTGCAGGAGCCAGTTTGTGCAAAGCAATATCCTACGTACAAGCCATGAAGCGAACGATTTTATTTGGGGGATTGTTGGCCAGGACACCGGGAGAGAAATTGCTCTTTTCACAAAGTGCTGTGGGATCTTTAACATCCACCTGAACAGGCAGATGGTTTAAAGTCTCATCCAAAGGACAGCCTTCAACAATGCAGCACAGCTCCAGCCGTGAAGTGTCATCTTAAACTATATGAGATCCAAGTCCTGACGTGACTGAATCCCAGGCACGAGGGATGCTGACTGAGCCAGGCTGACACATGTCTGCTCCTGTTTTCCAATGCTCCTGCGGTGCGGTGCTGGTGCAAGAGAGTAATTAGACCACACGAGTGTGCTGTAGACTCTGGAATATTTTTGTGTTACTTCTGTGTTTAAGAACAATAGCTTCAAAATGTTTGGGAAAATATTGAAGTAAATATCAGGGAAATGAGTCTTAAAAATCATCAGCCACAGTTGTTTGATTTGAATAAGAGGAGCATTGGCAGAGCTGGGACAAGATGCCTGGCAAGGAGTTGGATGAGTCCATGCTGAGATCTGAATAATAATAGTTCTTATATTTTGATATAGCGCCTTATCACCTCTAAAAGGCGTCTCAAAGTATGTCACAGAATATACTTTAAAGTGAATTGACTATATTTTGTGGGCGAAACATGGCAGCCAATTGCGCACAGTAATGTATCACAAACAGTCGTAGATTGAGTGTCCAAATTCTTTTATTCTTTTGGAGGGATTATTACACCCGGAAAGCCTTCCACCAATGAACTAACAACAGAGTTCCTACTTACTGCTAGGTAAATAGAGGTGTATGGAGTAAGGAAACTTGCCTAAGATTTTGCCAAGCCTGGGAATCAAACTGGTTCCTCTTGCTTGCTCTAACCAAAACTCTACAGGATGTGGACAGCAGCTCATTTCTCTTAAAGTAGAAAGTAATAATTTGCATTTTGTAGTGCCTTATCATTCATGCCTTAAAGCACTTCACATGGGGTGTCAAGTGTAGTGATGTTTTTGTAGGAACGCAGCAACCGTTTTTCACACAGCAAGACCCCTATGCCATGAGGTGAAAAGATTATTGGCCAGGACACGGAGAGAAACCCTTCTCTTTTCAAGTAATGTCATGTTTAGGCTGAACAGACAGTTGGGACCTCGGCTTAATATCTCATCTGAAATACAGAACCTCTGACAGTGCAGTGCTCCCTCCAGGACTGCATTAGAGTGTCGGTGTAAACCAAGCCGAGGCGTGGAATAGAAGTGAGAGAGCTACCATCTCAGCCAATCTGACCCCGAATAGTTAATGGATGTCCACGTGGTATTTTTGTACAGAGAGAGTCTGAGTATTTCTCTGTAGTGTGCATTTGTCTTTCTGTATACATATTTGTATGTCTCTCTGTATTTTTCAGTTGTGATATATTTGTGTCCGTCTCTGTGTATTTCTCTGCATCCGTTTCTATATATTTTACCTTACTGACCTCTGCTTGGCAGCCACTGACACTGCTCCATGTCCCTTCGGCAGTTGGTCCTTCAGCCTTTCTATTCCCACCCTCTTTAACTTCTTCCCAGAGCCACTCCACCTCGCCATTTCCCTTCCCTCCTTCAAGGCTTGTCTCAAGATCTTCCTCTTTGACCATGCCTTTGGTCACCTTCCCACTACACCCCCTACCCTCCACCCTTCTTGATTCCAACCCCCGGCTGGGATGCAAGTCCTTGACTGTCCAGCATCTTTGGACGATCTCGTGATGGGAGCTATATAAATGCAATGTGTTGTTTATTTCTCTGTGTCTGTATTTGCGTGTCTGTGTATCTACATTTGTGGTCATTTCTGGGTATTGCTGTTTATCGTGGTGGTGTTCTGTGCGTCTCAGTTATTCAGCCGCACCTGTGACTGTAAACAGCCTGCATTCTCAGCAAAGGCCATGATGTCACTAGGAAATGAGTAAGGCCACTGGCAGGCGTTCTACCCTGTGACAGATGTCCTGGCCTTCATGTACACGTCTTGAATTCATGTATGTGAGCAGCAATGTGTGAGGCAGAGCGGCAGCAGGATGAAGGTGTTTAGAAAAGGCCAGCTGTTATATACTCTGCACACGGTCGAGTTTGCAAGTCATCGATTTACTGAAGACATTTAGCACAGACACAATGGGCTTCCTTCTGTATTGAAAATCTGTTTAAACAAACCAAAGTCATTGTTTAATTTTTTTTTTGGGGGGGTGGGGGAAGGAAAAAGGAGGTTGTGGGTGTGTATGCAATTATGTGTGGGAGGGGGGAAGAGAGTCAATGAGGTTGTAAAAGGATTTGTGGGGGAAACAGCTGTGTGAATGAACAACGCCTTCACTGAAAAACCCTCAAGACACAAAGCACGTCTCGTACAGAAAATCTGGCTCCAACTCAAGATCTCATTGTAATTGAAGTGTCACAGGTTTACGTGACATACGTAACATTACGTGACATGTTTAAACTAAAACTCTTTGGTACCTGTCCTAAATCTGCCCTTCAGAACTGTGATGCAGTAACCCTCATCCTGATGGCAAACCTGGAGTATTATTCTAAATTTCTTTCAGTTCATAGAGTCCCATAGGGTAGAGGTTAGAGCGCTCGCCTCGCAAGCAAAAGGATCTGGCTTCAATTTCTGATGAAAACTTAGGCAGGTTTCCTTACTCCACACGCCTCTTTTACCTAGCAAGAAGTTGGAAGATGTCCTCCCGACGTGAAAGGGGCTCTACAAATGTAATTTTGTTGTTGTTGTTATTCGATTGGCAGATCGCTTTCCAAGGGTAATAATCTCTCCAAAAAGAAAAAAATCGGTCACTCAATATACGACTGTTCGTGGGATACTGCTGTGCGCAATTGGCTGCCACGTTTTGCCCACGAAATACACAGTCCATCCTCTTCACAATATATTCTGTGAAGCACTCTGAGACGTCTCAATGAATTGATAAAGCACCATATCAAATGCAAGTTTTATTATTATTCCATTTTGCATCTTAAATACATCTATACAGTTACCTCTTGTTATCTCCGTTCAAGCCCTTGCTTATTTAGTGGTTCCTCACAGCTCATGCCTCTAACACTGGCGACCAGCCTCGTCGCTCTCCTCTGTACTTGCCTCTGGGGCCTGGCGACCATACAATAACTTCCAGGTGTAGCTTAACTGTGCAACTTGAGCACGACTTCTAGAGATCTGAAGCCAACTGATGTGGCAATGTAGCTTCCTGTTTGCCTTCTTTATTGGTGCCTCGCACTGTTTAGAAACGGTGAGCTTAATATCATTGGGTTTCTTTCAGCTTCCTTCTCGATAGGTACTGTCTGCCCGGAGTATGTGTACCTTCTGTTTTTGCTTCCTTTGTGCATTTCAAGCGGGTCATGAAACTGTACCACAGCTTCAGGAGGCGAGGGGAGAAATTAGTTTATAAAGAGATGCTTTGTGGAGGTGGTTAGTGCGCTCACCTCGCAAGGCAGAGGATCCAGGACCTATTCCCGGGCAGGACGAAACCTTAGGCAAGATTCCTTACTCCACATGGCTCTGTTTACCTAGCAGCAAGTAGGAACCCGGTTGTTAGTCGATGGACGGATCATTTCCGGGGGTAATAACCCTTCAAAGAAAAGCGTCACTCAATCCACGCCTGTCTTTGGGACGCTGCTGTGTGCAATTGGCTGCCAGGTTTCACCCACAAAATACACAGTCAATTCACTTTACAATATATTCTGGGAAAGAGCTTTGAGACGTCTCAACGATGTGATAAGGTGTGATAACAAATGCGCAGGTTATGTTTATATTATGAATTTTCTGAGGTTTATTATTTATTTCCCTTCAGGAACCCTCGACCAAAGCTCCTTGGCCGTAAAAGGTACAAAGAAAAAGTCGAAGCGGCAAAAGCGGACTGATGCCATGGATCTGTCTGACACTGAAGAGCTGGACAGTGACGACGAAGTCTTTGCCCAGGACCTGACGGCCCCCGACAGCGGCTACAGCGACAACACCTCTGGCACCCACGAGTCTCTGACGTGGCGTGCCACACGCTCGCGGCTGCGCTCTCCGATAAACTCGGTCCACTTCTGCGGCCCCGGATGCGGTCGGCAGGTGCAGTGTGACAAGGCCACCCAGACCCCCACCTCTATCCCCGGGTCAGACCTCGCAGAGCCCAGCTTACCAGGCGGAGTTGGAGCACACCCTCGAAGACTGTTTTATGGTAATTAGGTTCTGTGCTATTTTATCTCACCTTGGGTTGTGCAGGGATGCAGTGCAGGTTAAAAATCAACCGTGAAGTTCCACAGTGTAGCAGTTATCAGGCTCACCTGCAAGTAAAAGGACCCGGGTTTGATTCCTGGGCGAGGCAGGACCTTAGACAAGTTTCCTTACTCCACACATCTCTTGTTTACTTAGAAGTAAGCAAGAACCCGGTTGTTAGTCGGTTGGGGGATCACTTTCCGGGGGGTTATAATCTCTCAAAAAGAAAATTTGGCACTCAGTCCACGACGACTGTGGGACATATCTATGCATAATTGGCTGCTGCGTTTCGCCCACAAAAACATACAGTCAATTCACTTTACAGTATATTCTGTGAAGTTCTTTGAGACATCTCAGTGATGTGATAAAACGCTTGGTCAAATGCAAGGATTATAATGATTATCTAGAAAAATTGGGAAAGGAATAGATCATTCAGCCCTTCGAGCCACTTCCGTCATTCAATCCGATCTGTACCTCAACTCCATTCAACCACATTTGCCCCATATCGTTTAACACCCTTACCGAACAATCTATTCAACTCAGTCTTGAAAATTTCAATTGATCCAGCTCTTCTGATTTTGTTTGTCAAACGTATTTTTACACAGTTGATGCTTCTTCTTTAAAAAAAACAATTCTCTGGATCCTTCAACGACTATTTACGTGCTTGGCCTTCACGCAAAATCTCCGATTCTCCAATACGACTCAGAAGTTTACAGTCTGGATTTAAAATTCCAATCTTTATTTGCATAATAGGTATCCTTGCATTTGATAAAGCCCCTGATCACATTGTTGAGATGTCTCAAAGCGATTTACAGGGTATACTGTATAGGATATAGTAGATTGATTGTGTATTTTGTGGGCGAATCTCGGCAGCCAATTGCGCACAGCAGTGTCCCACAAACAATCATGAATTGGAGGAATAATTACCCTCGGAAAGCAATCCACCAGTCGACTAACAACTGGCTTCCTATTTGCTGCTAGGTAAACAGAGGCAAGTGTGTGGCGTAAGGAAACTTGCCTTAGGTTTTGTCCCGCCTGGGAATCGAACCCAGGTCCTCTCACTTGCGAGGTGAGAGTGCTAACCACTAAGCTATGGGACTCCACTGTTACTTACAACCAGTTATGCTCAGACCTGACTGCCCAATCCAATGCTGCCTTGTCACCCTCCTCCCTCCCACTCCAGCTTGGCTTGTGGCTAGCTCAGCTTTCCAGGACACTTCCCATGAAGGGGGTTGATCACTCGAACAAGTATAGCTGATGCAACAAACTTGGCTGTTGTGTCATGTACTGAGAGCTGTGGAGAGGGATGTGCTCGCGTCCTGATCATATTCCTGACTCCAGTTCCTGCACAGCCACTTTCGAATTAACCCTGAAAGTTTTTCTCAGGCCCTTTAAATTCTTATTCATTAGTTGTGATGTTTTTTTGGTGGGGGAGCAATTTTCACCATTACTCTCTCCTTCAGCCCCTCACCCCAACTGGTCACATGGACATAGTGGTTAGCACGCTCGCCTCGCAAGCGAGAGGGCCTGGGTTCGATTACCGGGTTGTTCGAATCCTTTGGCAAGTTTCCTTACTCCATGCACCTCTGCTTACCTAGTAAGTAGGAACTCAGTTAGTTGATTGGCAGATCGCTTTCCAGGGGTAATAATTTCTCAACAAAAAAAAGTGGTCACTCAACCCATAGCTGTTTGTGGGACATTGCTGTCAATTCACTTTACAATATATTCTGTGAAGCGCTTTGGGACGTCTCAGTGACGTAATAAGGCTCTATATTGAATGCATGGATTACTATTATTATATCCTCCCATGGAGGGGGTGGGGCATTGAACCCAAACCCAGTTCTGTCCTAATCTGACATCCTCTAACTCCTGTCCTTATTTGATGTGTACATACACACACACACACACAGACTATCTAGTTATTTCTCTAATTGGAGACTTATTTCTCTAATCCATCATTAAAAAGGGACGATCAGACCCTCCTGTAGGATCGTATCTTCCTTGTAAGAGTTTGCAGAGAGTGCCTTGGCTTTTGTCAACCTGCACCTAATACTCTCCGGAAATAGGTAAACAGGATACCTCCCTCAGGGGAGAGATTCCATACCAACAACCTGTCTCTGGAATTTCCATGTTTAGGTGGGATGTATGGAATTCTCAGTTTGGTTTGAAGCCTCTTAAGCATGGCGATGGGTTTCCTCATGTGTCAGACAAAAAAAAACCTTCCTGTAACTGCTGCAGTTACCAATTTGTTTTCTTTTCCTCAGGGAATGCAGGATATCGGCTGGGTTCTCCGGAGGTGTTTGAAGTGCCACGGTCCAGTGGCCTCCCCCATCAAGGCCGAGGGGATGGAATGCCAATGGAGCTGCAGCCTGAGGACAGAGTGGAGGTCGGGATTGGCCGGAAGCTGCAGCAGATCGGGGACCAGTTTCACAGCTCCTGCATGGAGAGGGTAGGTTTCTCTCCACCAGCAATCCTTGGTTTAATGTCTCATTGAAAGGACAGCATCTCGGACAGTGCAGCTGCTCCCCCAGTACTGCACTGACTGGAGTGTTCGATGTGAGCTCAAAGGTCCTGACGCACGCAATTCAACAGGTGTGAATGGTAGGAGTTTTGACCATCGGAACTTTAATGCAAATTGGGAAGAGGTTTGTCACAATATATATAATATTTATATCACGAGCAGCACTTAGAACTAACAAAATAAATAGAGACTGCACAGTTTCACTGTTAAAGGTCATGTCTATTGGTTTGACAATCTTTGCTTTTGTTTGCAAGTCAAAGCAGTTACAAATCGCTTTATGTAAATGTCACTTCACCAAAAGATTTGTATCTTGTGTAATTGAATCCTCCAGTATATCATAGACAGATGTGGGTTAGCACCAGTCATGTGATGATAGAAATCGGCTCCACGCAGGCCTGTTAATATGCTGGCCGCCTCCCGATAACGATCATAGTCAACATAAATAATCTTATCCCGCAATTAAGTGTATTGGTAGTATGCCAGTCAGAGATGGTTGGTATCTAGAGGAGACTGATACTGGACGCCAGGCCAGTGTTTAGTCCTTTGTGGGTGAACAAGCAATGACTTATTCCAGGATTTTTATTACCTTTCTGCGGGCTGTGTGAAACTGGTTTCTTTTTCATGTAAAACAAAGCCATAAAACCCCTCGTGTTAACTATCTTCTAATAGGAGTGACATACGTTGAGTATGTCAGCACTTGTACACAGTCACTAAATGTCACAGTAAATCCTGCGACGTGATTTGAGATGTCCTCCTGACGTGAACGACTCACTATAAGTGTAATTTTGTTGTTGTTGTTGTAAAGCCTTCAACATTCCATTGCAACGATCTACCTCTGGAATTTCCATGTGTGGTTGGGATGCGTGGAATTCACAGCTTGATTGGGATACTCTTAAACACGGTGATGTGTTTAGACACGAGGATGACTTAAAAAAAAATTATAAACACAAGGCTAGGTTTGTTTCGGTTAGATAGTGGCGTTAGCCTTGTGGTTTGACACGTTTTCATCACCACATCACTGTCTGGTAATTTTAACTAATTTTGGAATCATTTATCATACATATAGAGTGCCAGATCCGGGCGGGTACCTAAGGTATAAGATATTGTATTTTCGTACTCATTGTGCCTCCTTTCTCACCTCAAGACACTGACTTGGCTTGGGTTCAGCTCCCTGGTTCACCGCTAACTTCCTCAGTTACATTCTTCATATGCTATCTTGGTGAGAGCCAGCACACGATCTGACTATTTTTCCGCTCTGGAGCTCAGGGATACTGAGGCAAATTGTACAATACAATTCAAAATTACATTTGTATAGCGCCTTTCAAGTCAGGAGGACATCCCAGGGATTTGGACCTGAGCGAGGGGGTGGGGTTTGGGATCAGGGAGGGTGGAGAGTAGGAGGGTGATCGAAGGCGTGGTCAAAGTGGAGGGTCTTGAGATGTGCCTTGAAGAAGGCAAGGAAGTGGGCGAGGCGAAGGGATTGTGGGATGGAGTTCCAAAGGGTGGGGGCAGAAAGGCCGAAGTTTCTCCCGGTGCCCTGACCAACAATCCCTCAGGTAAAATTTGGTCATCACGTTATGGTTGTTTGTAGGACATCGCTGTGTGTAAATGGGGCTGCTGCGCTTTTTCACAAATACACAGTCGCTACACTTACAGTATATCCTGTGAAGCACTTTGAGACATCCTCCTGAGGTGAAAAGTTCTATACAAAAAAAATGCAAATACTGGGATTATGTTATGTATGAACAACTCATCTGCCAGGCAATGTCTCACAAATAGCAGTGAGATAATCTGTCAATAAATGGGGTTGACATTCCCTCCGCTATGAAATAGTGTCTTCCAGCCTGATTCCCAAGGCAGACGGTACCTAGTTGAACTCGCCTCACTCGGAAAAGCGATAATGATCAGGCAATAGAAAAATAACACTTGCATTGAATATAGCAGCTTTTCACATCAAGACGTCTCATCTTAAAAGGAAATGCGTTGAATGCGTTGTTGTGTAGGCAAATAGCATTCAATTTGCACTAGCAACAGAAGTGAGAGTAATGTAAAGGGGGCGATGTTCTCCTATCAGAAACCAAAGCAGCGGACAATCAAGACACCTTTCTAAATTTCTTTTTGCTTCCCCCCAACCCCCCACCCCCCCGATTAGTGCAAAACGTACTGCTCGGGGTGGTTTCTGTGCTTCTGCTCACTCGCCCATTGGGGACTGGTGGAGGGACTGTGGAACTGTGTCGTACCACCCAGCAGAGTGGGTGTGGGGGGGGGGGATAAATGGGCGGGATATGTGAATGTCTGTTACAGAGCAAATAGTGGCCTTGGGTAAATCGTCACAGAATGGATACGCTGTTTTTCAGCATTAAAACAATGTAGAATAAAGTTGTAAAATTAGCCAACATTTTTTTTTAAGGCGGCTCAGGACGACATAATCGATGGAAAAGTAAATTGCTGTTGAGTCAGGCGAGGTGGTTTATTTTCGCTAAGCCGAGTCTCCTCTGGCTGAACTACTGAGACTTTGTGCATGAGCTGACAGCCATGTGCTACTCTCTGTATGAAGCAGACCAGCGAGTGTGGTACCACCTCGTGGAGGCGGTGTAGGCTGCAGCGTATGTGTCATTGATACCAGGATGATCCCGCCTGATGTGACCTGACACTATAGGGCCTGTAATGTATTGCTCACTAAGGGTGGCAACCCTTCACTGAGTTTCTGATAAGGGCTTCGGCACTGCAATGAAAGATTCGTCACATTTAACAATCGGTGCATTAGCAGCTTTCCACTGTTATTCTTGTTCCATTCGACTAAGTCAGTGTACAGTGCATTCTGGGGTCGAGTTGGCTGGATTAACAAATAACGAATCCTGCAAGTACTTGGATGTGTTTGAGGCCAACCCCGCTTGGCTGCTGGTTTCCAGTGGCCTTCTCGCTGGCTGCCACAAGCCTTGCTTAATAAAAAATAACCATTGCATTTGGCATAGCAGCGTCCCAAAGCACTTCACACTGTTTATTATAAGGTTTTGCAACGGTGTAATTTGTAAGCAAACACAACAGGCAATTGCCACCATGTCTCAAAACGGTCATGGAGTGAGTGACCAGTTTTATTTGTGGGATTCTTTGCCAGGACCCTGGGAGAAACTCCTCTCTCTTTTTGAATGGGGGCCATGGGATTTTTCAAACCAGGCTGATAGGGAGCTCAGTCTCAACTGAAAGACAGCACCTCCAACAATGCGAGCGACACAGTCGATCCACTTTGCGGTATATCCTGTGAAACGCTTTGAGCCGTCTCAACGGCGTGATAAGGCCCGATATCAAATGCAAGGATTACTGTTATTATTTTATTGGTGCTTCTTAAAGTATTGATCTGGGTTTACTTTTTGAATCCCATTTAAAATTGATATACTTCATTAAGGTCATATATGAGATGTCTTCACTCAAGACTGAAGAGCCCCAGCTTGTCTAATTGTTGCTCGTAGCTCAACCCTCTGACACTGAGGATCATTCTTGTTTCTCTTTTAAATTGGTGAGGAAACTCTCCAGCAATGTTTAGCCATGGAGGATGACAAACCACATCGTTGAGGGCAGAATAGAGGGAGTTTCTGACCACACTAATCCTGACCCGGTAATGTTGTATCCAGACTTGGAGTGAGTGCCCATCAGTTGGAAAGTAAACGTTTCACCCTCAAAATACACAGTCACTGCACTGTACAGTATATCCAGTGAAGCGCTTTGAGACGTCTTGACAATGTAATAAGGAGCTATAGCAAATACAAGGATTATTATTGTAATTTGGTAAATTGCTGAATTCAGCCTCAACTGCAAAAGAAAAACTTGAATTAACTTAGACTTCAGAGCTAACAAATTCTGATTCCCAACATTAACATTCTGTATTTTGAGAAACTTCCCTTCCCTAAAAAGATTTTTTTTTAAAAAAGGCACTGTTTGATTTTTAAAATATTCTTTCCTCCACTAGGAACCTCTGTGTTGTAGAGAAGCAGGCAGAGGGTGATAATGGATTGGGAGCATTGAACTTGTTTCACTAGGAGACAGTGAGTTCTTATCAGCAGTAGGTTTCGATAGGCACGATTGTACAATGATGCAATTGTGCATGGTGCGTGTGACAGATTGCCCTGTGGTGACTGCTTCTGTCTGCATGTACGTCTGTGTTTGTCTGCCTATATTTAGTGCCTGAGTCATCGCTCTAGCTGCCAACTTGAATTGCCTTAGACAACCCTCGCTACCTTGTTGCCCACAATGAACAGATACCCACATACGCCTGTATATGTATATACACAGATGTACACACGTATACATGTATATACACAGACACGTACACGTATGTGTGTATATATATATATACACTGACACGTACTTATGTGTTTGTATACAGCCACATGTACACCCACATACAAACGTGTTTAATCAGACACGCATGTATACAGATAACTTTCAACCCACTTATCTTACTTCCCGTGACACATTAAAACACATATGAGCACATGTACCTTACTTTCTACGACACATACACACGCACACCCACTCTTTGACACACTCATATGTACATATAAACCCTCAGTATATTTCTGGATATAAACCTATTCTTAAACACATTGCTGTGGTAATGATCCATTTTTTTCTCCATTTACCCATCCACTTTTCGGCCTGTAAGTGGTGACCGCTGGTGTATTGTTCCCTGTGCACTAGCAGCTCTCGTGTACGAATCCAGACAGAGAATATGGGGTGATCATAGCTACCTCTGATCTTTGACATCCTCACACATGCAATTTGGACTGTGATCAAGGCAAGGAAGTTAGGCTGATTTCCTTTTCCCTCCCAAGCCCAACCACAATGATCCCCAGGGTAGCACTCATCGGCTGAGATCAACTAACTCATCACATATCAATGATCAGATCTGTGCGACTCTACAGCATATTGGGTGGAGTGTTTACTTAGTCAGTCGGTCAGGGACACGAGGGTCTAACCTTCGTTGTTTGCCAACAGTGGCTATGTTTTGAGTCCTGCATTTATAATGGAAATACCACGACAATAAGAGGTCAGTGTTGTGGGCAGAGAATGGGTGTTCAACCCTCATTGTCCCTTCAGTCCACCATAGTATTCTTGAAAAGATTGCAGTTCACATTGATGTTGGCGATGGCTGACCTCCTCCCCTCCCCAGTAGATGGCACTGCCCCTTTAAGTCTCAAACTTTTCTGACTAAACAATAATTTTCTTGGTACTCGTGGTGAATAAGTGCAGCAGGGTCTGGACTTACGTTGGGGATTGGCATTGAGGGTGCAGGGACTGGAACTAGGGGTGGGGGTAGGGACTAGCATTGTGGCACTAAGGGGGTACGGGCATTGGCACTGGAGTTACGAAGACTGGCACTGGGGACGCAGTGGGTTAATAGAAGAGCTATTAAATCTGCCTTTCCCTACTCTGGCTGTGTTTACATGTTAACACTCAACCACAAATCCCATAGCCACATATCGCATTGAATATCTCTGGCCTCACGTCACCCTGCTCCTTCAAGCAACAGACAAAACAGCGAGCTAATATGGCACCATTTCATGGGCTACCGTGGCGGTTATGAAATATTCCTGCTGAACATTTCAGAAAGGATGATGTTTTCTAAAGCCAAACCAAACTCCTACTTGTCCATGGGAGCAGATGTGTTTGAAATGAACTAAATGGAATGATTTGTGAAATTACCCTGTACACCCGAAGCAGTGAATTTCACGTCGCTATCTCAGTTTCCGAGGCTTGGGCATTTGGACGTACTGCAGCTGGTTCATCTGTATCTCTTTTGTACTGAAATCAAAACCTTATGTCAGTGGGAGTTGCTGCAGGCAGGAAATTCCTGTTTAAAAGCCAGAAATATAAATCAACGTTAAAACTGATTAAGTGACTCATGGATTAATGACAATCTGAATCTGAACTAATGTTAATCCAGTTTTCTCGTACCGTCAGTCTCTGTATCTCTTTCCAGCAAACACCTTATGTTACTGGCTGTATCTTTACTGCTGCTGATAATCACGCTCCCTCTCACAGTTGGGCTCAGAGCCAGAACCCTTTGTTAATGACAATTTTTACCAATGTATTTTTCAGCTCTCTCACAGTAGTGGAGGATTAATGAGCACTCACCTCTCAAGCGAGAGGACTTGGGTTCGATTCCTGGGCAGGGCGAAACCTTAGGCAAGTTTCCTTACTCCCCATACACACATCTGTTCACCTGGCAGTACGTAGGAACCCGGTTGTTAGTGGATTGGCGGATCTCTTTCCAGGGGTAGTAATCCCTTCAAAAAAATACTTATGTTGGCACTCAATCCACGACTGCTTATGGGACACTGCTGTGCGGTATTGGCTGCCGCATTTCTCCCACAAAATATGCAGTCAATTCACTTTACGGTATATTCTGTGAAGCGTTTTGAGACGTCTTTGAGACGTGATAAGGTGCTATATCAAATGCAAGATTATTATTGTTGTCAAGCTTAATAACTCCTGCCAGCAAGTCAATGCTTTGTGTTACTGTTGTTTGCTTACTGATGTTATTCCAGCGCCTTTGCACCGTTGGGCACAGTAACTCCTCCTAGCCAGTCAGCGCCTATGTTAAATGTAATTAGAAAACATTTCAACAGATTTGTGTTTTGAAAGATTGCTAACTGCTCACAGCCCCCTTTAAAGGGAGTGCTTGTTTGTCATCTTAATCTGTTCTAGCTGCTGAAATGAGCTCATGCCTGCATTGTGCCTGGGGTGCTGGCAGAGGGATAGGCTGTTAGTGGTGCAGAACACCTGCAATAAAGTTCCTGGTGGACAGAGCAGGGTTCCATGCTTAATACTTTAATTGCGTGCCTTATCTTGACTAGAGCCAGCCACCCCGGCGCACCTCCCCCCCTTCCACACACACACACACACACACACACTCTCTTTTTGCTCTGCAATCACAAAGGCAAATGAATGATTCATTCCCCTTTTGTTGCTGATTCAGCCTGCGCATAAACCGCAGCAAGGCAGCCCGCAGGGCTGAGATGTTCCAGTACTTCCACCATATAAAGCGACGGGTGAAACTTCTTGACCAGTGCCTCACGTTACATTGCATAAGTTCGGCTGACTTGCTACTGATCTGCTTCTGTTTACCTAGCAGTAAATCGGAACCTGGTTGTTAGTCGATTGGCGGATCACTTTCCAGGAGGAATAATCCCTCCCCCCCAAAAAATGGTCACTCAAACCATGACTGTTTGTGGGACACTGCTGTGCACAGTTGGCTGCCGTGTTTCACCCGCAAGTTACAGTCACTTTACAATAGATTCTGTGAAGGGTCTTGAGACATCTCAACGACGTGATAAGGCGCTGTATCAGATGCAAGGATTATTATTATCACTGCAACAGATGAGAATGGTGTGTTTTTTACCGTGTGAAAAGACATGCCATGACTCTGTCATTCCTAAATAGCCGCTTGTTAAATTCCTAGTGTGAACAATTGATTAGGATGGGTAAATGGTATATATCCTCACTTTGTTGAAATTGAGACTTAACGCAATGTTGCCTGTTCTAACTCATTCTTCCCCAGAATCTCAAGACTGTTGAAGTCCTCACCTTTCTCGGTATCTCATGGTTTAATCCTAACCCCAAACCCAAGCATTTAACCACTTCTTGATTTGCTTTTCTAGATTTATGGTTCGCTAGCACAATTCGCAGTCACTACGCTTCACAATAAATCAGTGAAGTGCTTTGAGATATCATCCTGGTGTGAAAGCGCCCTATCAAGGAGTGTGTGCAAGGATTCTTTTTATCTTCATATAGATTCCCCCCCTCCCCAGCCCACACACACAGGCACTCTGTCTCATTCACACACTCTCTCTCCCACATACACACTCCAAGGAACACAATGGAAATGAAGTGTGTCTGCAGGTGAATTGTGAGGAATTAATGCCCCGAGAGATGTTTTACTGTTTCCAATATATCCTCAAGTACTGATAGTTACTGAATATCAGTTCTGGAGTCTTGTATTCACTGTTGTAAGATGTTTGGGGTTGAACATTGGAACATTCGGACTGTCTCTGCACTGATTATGACTTTCAATTTATGCCTGAGATGTGACAACTCGCTACTAAATTCAATGCCAGATTTGCTTTAAATACTTGTGACAACACTGCGGTCCAGAACGTCGAACACTGCGCTGTTCGACGACCATATTACCGACTTTTCGAGCCTTCCCAGCCAAGAAACGTCATTGTTTCCATTGCTCAAAGTAAAGTCTTTGCCCAGTGTAGCTCTAGTGCATACAAAGTCCAAGGTCATTGTGAGCAGGGCAACGGATGGCAGTTGTCCTCAGTTTACCTGGGCTAACAAGGGTAGGATTAGCCAGGCTGCCCACTCCTCCTCATCCCTCTAGAGATTCCTCTTTTCTCCTCTCCCGCCCCCACCTCCCAAAGTATGCATGCATGGACATCAGGTGAAGGTCAATTGTTTGGGCTGTGATGCTACACTCTCACTGATCTCACATGAAAACTGGACACTTGTATGAAGTATCAAAGGGGGCTGTGGAACCATTCACCAACACAGAGTCTCGGAGCCTTGGGGGAAATCCCATTTCCC
The DNA here is from genome assembly GCF_018977255.1 of Callorhinchus milii. Lineage (NCBI taxonomy): Eukaryota > Metazoa > Chordata > Chondrichthyes > Chimaeriformes > Callorhinchidae > Callorhinchus > Callorhinchus milii. The sequence continues at coordinate 18,601,648 of NW_024704750.1, read as the reverse complement.
GAGCATTTAAGAGTATTAAAGCTACCACTCACTACATTGATCATCACTCTGGAAATGTACTCAATGCAGTCAGTCGAGCAACCTTTGTATTAACACACACCCTTGAGGTGGAAAATACAAGAACACGGAATCTTTACTTGCGACGTGTGGAGATAAACAGCACTAAAGTTTGTTTTGATTTCTCAATGTTTTGTAAAGCTGTGTTGGAGATTAGCTCAGTGGAACACTTGGCTCTGAGCCCAGGGTTGCAGAAAGAGGTCACTTTGTACAGACTCAGGAGAATCTTTGCTGGGTTTTGTGTATCGCTCCAACCTCTGGAGAGCTACACCCCCATAGTGTCAGCAGGGTCAAACACAGCACCAGTAGTCTTCTGACAGGGCTAAACCTGCCAACAGAAGGGTCTGTGTTGTACTCTGCAATATAAAGTGGCTGCACAATGTGTTAGTGTGGGTGCTGGAGTACTGCTTCATTGAATGCATTGCTTTTTATAATTATTTCATATTTAAGATCGAAAGTCCTTAATAATCTTTCACATTGACAGGTTGGTGTAAAGTGCTGATTGTAAATTCAGATATTTGTTCAGCCTGAAGTTGTTCCTCAGACGATAGGTTAGAATGGAGCACAGGGTCATGATTTAATTTGGCCCGAGCAAAGTCCTGGCACTTTGTGCACTCAAAGGGAAGGGAAAATAATTCCTAACATTAAAAAAAGAGGGAAAACAAATCCCTCTGCTAGCAATGATGGTGCATGTCAATATAAACCTGCCTGGCACTTGCTGTACTGTGTATTCAAATGTGAATGTGATGTGAATTTTACTGGAAACAAAAGGCAGCACTGCTGGAGGGCAAGTGTACAATCGATTTAAGAGGCTGTTGAGTTTGAGTTACACAGTGATCTTCCTGAAGTGGCACTGAGCCACACATCGGTTGGGTGCCAGGTTTCACTTTCTCAGCTTCTCTTAAGTGGTCTCCATTGACCTCTTTTGGGATTTCTGTAAGTGTGTGTGTCTGTAGGTGGGTATGTGTGCACGCACATAAAGCCTAATATTCTCAACTCCCAAATACAGTAGAACTCGCATAAGTCTGATCTGTATAATCTTCTAAATCGTACATCTGCCCAAGTCGCGTTCAAGAGTTTATCTTCTAGATAACTTTCCCTAAGTCATATTAAATGTATAGTCCCAACTGATATGGCTTATGTGAGGTTTACTGTCCGCAGCTTCAAGATTCCTGTAGAATCACACTTAGCACAGGGAAATAATTGCACCCAGTGTTTAATTCTGTGACGGCTATTTGAAAATGATCTTGAAAGCCATCGCAGGTTTGAATGAACCCAGTTTACCTATCTTACAACAAAAACGTGCATTTATATAGCACCCATCAAGCAGGATAGCATCTCAGAGCGCTGCGCGACTAACAGATTAATTCTAGATTTTAAATTCAAATGGTAGGGTGGCTATTTCTCGTAAGCTTTAATTGTTCAAAATCATTTTATTCTCCCCACAGCATCACAGGATGGAAAACCACGTGGACCAGCCATTCTGGTGGAGACTTCTTGTCCTCCTCTTTGCTATGATCTTTGACCCAGAAGAGAATAGGGCAATGCCAGGTCAAAGATGAGATCCAGACACCAACCCCTCCACCCACCACCCCGCACCACAAAAGCATCAGAGTGTGTTGCAAATGGCACTAAACAAGGGAACAACAGAACGGGTTTGAAGACGCACGCCGCTGGCCGGATGCTATTGCCTTTTTCTACACGAAGCAGCGCTTCCGACAGAACTCCAGGACAATACGTGGCTGTTCTCTATCCCATCTCTCGGCAGCTCCTCTTCCTTCAAAGGCTCATTCATTAACTCCTGGATCCCAACGGCATCGTTGGAAAAGAACGTGGCTTTTCCCTCTTCTCATTCCTGCCACGCTGGCGAAGCTTCTGAGTTCCAAAACCAGAAACTCAAAGCAAAACAAGGGAGTGGGGAGCTCCTTGACCTCAGGATTCCTTTCAAATGTCTTCAGGACTTGTGTGGAACAAGCCTAACTGGTTGCTCGACCCTTAACGCTGGTCGTGTGCAAACTAAGGGTTGTAGCAGTGTAACCTCATTGAGTAACCTCTCCAGGAACTCAATTCTTTTCGTAAGAACCGCTTTCTTAACACCTTGAGTGCCTTGAGTGTTTATCTTCATTTTTATGAGAGAGCCATTGGGCCGTTTCATGGATGAAGTTTATTTAGGCTCTTGTGTTATAAATACTGTGGGTTTGGAGTTTTACTGTGTAGATGGTGGAAATGAACCCTACCAAGTGCTCACTTAGGCAGTCATTTGGCCTTGATTGGCAAAGCCCCAATACCGGCAATGAAAATCTTTTTGTGGGATATTTTTGTCCTCCATCTCCAGTCTTGGAACGGAATGAAAATTGAACCAAATACTGCAGTTAAGGTCTTGCCGGAGGTCGGGAGATGAGAGTGGGAGAGGATGACACACAGCAGTTACTCTTTGAAGAAAGCTGTCATCTCTTGTTTACTCTCTAGCCAGCAGACCTCCCTATTCTGCTGGACCGAATTAATCGGATGGATTTTTGTGGTTAGGTTCAAATGCTTAGTTATCTCTTGAGTTGTAATCTATGAGTTTGATTCCAAACATGGGTAGTGGGCATCAGCCCACAATTCTGCTCTGACATGAATTGCAACCAAAATTGGTATGTTCAGTTCACAAAGAGTAAGAAGGAAGAATGTAGGGACAGGGTACCACATGGACCAAGTGTGCTTCTGTGGAAGGGCATTGAAGCCTATTGACGTTTAATGTAGAAGGAGCTCCACATTATCTGTGATTTCTCCCGGTCTTAGGTCTTAGGGTTACCACTTGAAAACTCCCCATGAGGACCTCTTTATTTCTTCTGTAATAGTGTAATTTTGGCTTGAGTGACTGACAGCTACAGGTGGGGAATGAAACTGCCAACTTTAAAACCTCTGGAGAATGCTGGCAGATGCCCGAAGCTTAGCAGATATGTTGCTATTGTTGTTTAGGAACAAGCTGCATCACATTCACACTTGATGATATGACCACTATGTTGACAGGTACAGCTTCTTTGGAGATCTTAGGATTTGACATCCCTGTACAATACCCAGTAGCAATAATAATAATCCTTACATTTGATATAGCGCCTTATCACGTCGTCGAGACGTTTCAAAGAGCTTCACAGGAATTACTGTAAAGTGTTTTTTGCCTGTGCATTTTGGGAACACATTTCAGTAAGTAGCAGATGCATTTTTCAGCCAGTGCACAACAACCACTTACTTCTCGCAAGTGCAGTAAAGAGCCATTGTTAGTCGACCACAAGTTCACAGTTAAGGTCCTCAGCTTATTGAAAGGCCACCTCCAATCCATATCTCATTAAAATCGGTTACGTATAACAGCACCTGCAATACAGGATGCCCTTCCACACAGCAAGACTAATGTATATACATGACGCCCCCTTTCACACAGCAAGCCTGTAATGTACACAGGAAGCATCATTTCCACATAGCGAGGCAATAATGTGTGTACACCTCTTCCACACAGCAGCAACAGTGTGTTGTTGGCTCTTAATGAAAATATACTGTTTAGAATGAAACTTAAACGAGTGACTTATACAAACACTGGAACTGGCTCGAGGGGCAGTACTGGACATATGATGGCAGCCTAAAGGGGCCACAGGTCACAGATGCACTGTAAATTTACTGCACCTGCAAACACTGATCCTCACCTGATTCTACCCACAATGTTGCCGCTCAGACTGGGTGTCGCTGTGAGAATCTAAAGGCTTGATCCTATGTCACACTGCGCCCACATCACATGGAATGCAGAGCACCCCTTAACTAAGAAGTAGGCTTTTATAAAAGATTATACAATAAATGCTTATTAAAATTTGTATTACCTAACAGCTGGGAAGGACGAAAAGGCTGGTCTTAAATTGAGCATGCAAGTTGTGGGTCCACAAGATCTATTCAGTCCAATTATTCAGTCCTTCAATATCCATCTATCCATTGCTCTAGGTCACGTTGGTCCAACAGGTGGCCCTCGGGCCGCATCCGGCCCATGGGCTGATTTCATCCGCCCCCCTCTCTCCATTTCATCTGGCCCACCCGTTCCCTCCATAACCCTTAAATGTTATGTTACGTTTCTGGAAGGAAAACACAAAAATCCTGATTATGCGGTCCGCGGATGTTTTTCAAATAGGGCATCCGGCCCTCAGCAGCTACAAGGTTGGACCTCCCTTCTAGATTGTTGCCGATATCAGACCTGTAACGCCAGGTAGCAATATCGATGTAAGATGTGCCAATTGGGACCATATGTTTTGATAGCAGCTGATCCCAAATGTAGTACAATCTCATCAAGTCTCTCTCCACGACCCATTCTAGAATACAACCGGCGAGTGGGCCGATGGCGCTGTGATGTGGACAATCAGTTATATTGTTCTACACTGACAAGTCGATTGTTCTTCAAATATGATTTGAAATCATTTTTAAGGAACTTTGATCAATTCTTCAAAGTATGTGAACTGCCACAACTATTGGGTGTTAAACAATGAGCTGTTCACTAACGTGCTTAGAAAGTGAATTCCCATTATAAGGACAGTTCCAGAGTTTTCTGGTGTTAGAGACATTGCATTATTTTACCCCTTTGTGCATCTTAACTCAGAACAGAAATGGATAAATGGACATTAATATCTCTCTCACACACATTATCCTTTAAGATTCATGGAACAAGATGTGGACCATCAAAAAATGACTCACCAGCAATTGTTGACTCTTCGGTGAGTGAGTGTTGAGTGAAGTGTGACTGCAAGGTTTATTTGGGAGGAGTTGGGTGAAGAGAATGCCATTTTACTCTTCGCACTGTGCCTGTTTGTGGGGGGTCACCTTTCACCAACCAAAAAAAAGTTTCCTGCAATCCTTGAAAGCTAAGCGGGATAATGTGGAAATACTGCCTTGGGAATGGCCAGTTGACAAGGGACTTGACAGTTGCTAGCTGGTGCCCATCTGCACCAGTCTTCAGAAGCGCCTGGGTTCCTTGTTTATCCTTGTAATTTATTCTGTGTAATTTATTTTGTGTATTGCTGGTCTCCTCTGGTTTTCTAGTGTGCAATTGTTCCATTGTTTTGTGTTGGGAGAGAGGGGGTGTGTTCCAGCTACATTGTTTAAGTTGTATTTTTCATCAAAGAGTTGCCACAACTGGCAGTGTGTAATGGTTCCTTGGATGATATGGTGACTGCCTCCAGAATAGTACCACTTCCTCTTGCCATCATGAAGAGTTTTTTTATTGCAACTCCCAGGTAAAAGAATAGGAAGATTGAGTCTTTGCCTCGTGAGATCTGGATCCCAGCCCAGCCCCAGAGAAGGAAAACAAACAACAAATTACAATTACAATTACGTAGTGCCTTTCACACTACTGTCTCAAGGTGCGAGGCCTTATCCACCCACCAATGCTTTTATCTGAAAACGAATTGACTTCAGAGGCAATGCATTGTATCCCACAGGGCCTTATTGGTGGGTCTACTACATGTAAGATGCCCACCTTTCCCTCTGGGCTTTGAAGATTGATGGGTTGCAGAGTGCAGGCCATCATTTTTTTAATAAGATGTACGTTGTGATCATCTGACTCTCAATGTTCTCCAGGGAGCAGGAGATAATGATCCTTGCGAGAGGTCCCAGCAGAGCACAGAAACACCCGAGGGAGTGGAGGGAGTGCATTGCAATTCAATGTACAGTACTTGGAACAGAAAGTCTGACTGAAACCCCTGCCGACCTGCTGAAAACCCCCTCCCTTCATTTTTCTGAGGCCATGGAGATTCATTTTTTTAACTTATACAATAATCCAGAATTTAGAAGTAATTGGAAATTTAACCATCATTCCCTGGGGACTGACCTGGGTTAACTTCACAAGATGGTCAGTATATCAACCTCGATCAAACATTTCGGTAAATTTAACTTAAATTCGCAAACGATATTCTTAGCCTCTGATAAATCCAATGTAAATTCCGATGTATATTTCCAGGTAACATTTTTGTATATTTTGCAATGTGCTTCCCTTCCACGCAGGAAATTTCTGATCAAAACTACTAGAGATGAACTACTAAGTACTCTTTGTCAGAGCAGTGAAATGTATTTGAATCAGCCCCCTTCACATACGTTATGTGGTCGTAAATCCTCGACATGAAACTGCACCTTATTCAGCTCTCGGACTCAGGGGACCTAGTTACAGTTAGGGTGGGTGGGTGGATGTTGGGCGTAAAGCTATTTGGAAGAGGTTGCATTTCAGTCCAGTGTTGGGATAGGAACTGCATGTGAAAACCATTCAATATAAAATGCTGTCAGTCTGAAGGGTGCATGCAAACAGCTCTGTACCATCCTTAGCCCAACAAGCTGATAGTTCAGGAGTCATATCCCGGTTAGAAGATTGAGATGCAATGTGAGAAACCCCAACTGGATTGCTCAGATCCAAAGTGTCCAGTGAGGTGGTGAATGGTGAGGGAGCGATACATTAATGACAGGGACCAGGATTAAGGGACCTTCATGTGATTGAGCTTTGCAGAGGGTTGAGGTTTGCAAAATTAATGTAACTATTCCCCTTCCCGTCAATGACATGAGTTAGTTTTTGTTGTATGAAGTTAAACAAGGTGGTCAGAGTTGGTAAATCCTCTTTTACAGCCCAACGAGACAGTAAAGGGCCCTGGATCATTTGAGTGAACTGCTAAGTACACGTTTCCTGTGCATCCCAGCTCAGTTTGATCTCACTGATCTCATTGCTTCCAACTTTCCCAATGCATGTTTTGTTTTCATGCATCTTCCTCATGTTTGTTTAAAATACATTCTTCACAGGGTCGAGTGACTTGATCATGGCTGTCCATTCTTGGAAGACCAAGGTGCAAATTAATCTCACGGGTAGGGGAGAGAGATTAAATACCATTCAACTGAGGACCAAAGCCAACCTATAAATTACCTGAGGTAATCGTCTGTTAACTTGAACAGACATCATTTTACAGGGATTGTGTCATTTCTCCCCTCGGCTCCTTCATCTTCTGTGCATCATTCTTTCAAAACCGGAACTCTACCTCCCTTAGTCTACCCTTCCTTCAAGTACCTGGTGCTGCCTAACCATTATTACATGATTTGTCTTGGTTTATCTGGCTCTTCTGGTCTCTCACCAAAAAAAACCTCAACAATTGAGCGCAAGATCCATTCAATCACTGAGTGAAGAAGACCTGTCCTACACAGTGGTTGGATTAGAATATATGACTGGAACCTTCTTGTCAGATCTGACAGAATATTATACAAGAGTCTTTGAATGTGATCTTTCATTGACAAGTCTTTACCACACAGGGTTCATCCAGAGAGGTTGGCTTTGGCACAGCTCTGTTCCTCATTAGGAAAAGAAAGCGACGCCATTCTTCAGGCTAGAATAACATGAGAGCCTGTGTTTTGGGGGGGAAGGGGAACAGACGCACTGGAATGTCATTTTGTATTATTGTACAGTTTTGTTTTCTTTGCATTGAACTGCTGTTCAATTAAAGGCCTTTCTTTTCAATGTTTTTCAGAGTATAATAGAGTTGTAAAAAAATGATTTCGTACACTCGTGGGTTTTGAGCCTTTCTGCTTCTGTTCTGTGAAATCTATGACTACTGAGGCAATTGTTGGAGAAGCTCTCAAGTGTACACTTTCCGAGTTATGAGAAGATCCGTTTTCAAGTCTATCATCGCATTCATTCTTATTCTCCCTTTGTCAATTGACAGTTTGTAAAGTCAGTGGATCATGGGGTCAAGGTCCCCGTCTGGGCTGCAAGGTGGAGCGGTTATATTGCAGGTTGGTAACAGAAGCAGAAACGTTCATATCCATTAAGACTAATTCTGCCTCATGTTCAGAGCTGTTCCCCAATGGATGGTTATTGAAGAGCAATCCAGTAAATGGCCAAAGTTTACCCGGGTTCAATTCCCAGGCTGGGTAAAAGCTTCGGCAAGTTTCCTTACTCCGCACTCCTTTGTTTACCCAACAGTAAATTAGTCAATTGGTGGATCTCTTACCAGGGATTGTAATCCCTCCAAATAATCAAATAAATTTGGCCATCAAACCACCATTGTTTGTGGGACTCTGCTGTGAGCAATTGGCTTCGCCCGCAAAATATAGTCGATTCACTTTACGGTATATTCTGTGAAGCTCTTTGAGACATCTCAACAAATTGATAAGGAGCTATATCAAATGTAACTATTATTATTAAACAAGCAAATGGTAACATCCAATCCCAACTCTAGGAAATCTATATGGAGCTTGGAGTGTAACCAGAGAAAACCATGTTCCACTTTTAATCAGTAAATTTAATAATAATTAAGATTTTTATGTCAATGTGATTATTTTTATTTGATGGATAAAATTGCCTTCTATCAATCCATTTAATGCTGGAATTGCTCTGAATCGTGTTTTTATATACTGTATATATTTTTTTCAAAAACAAGTAATGTCTCAAGATCGCACAATCCTGGTCAGCCACAGGGAGACCCAGTGATAATGTAGCACGTCAGAACATAATGGATTGTTTGCGTCCTTGAGACATACTGAAATGCACTCAGTAACTGTACATAGATGAGAATGGGAGCTGATTCTCTACCTGTGCAATATGGCCATATACTCAAGCCTGGCTCCTTGCTTTTCTTCATTACGCTTAAGAGTTTAGTTTCTGTTGTAAGAATTTGTAAACTTTGTTTTTAATAAAAACTCATTGAAGAATAACATTTGATATTGTCTTCATTCTGGAGTTGAGCAATCTTGAGGAGTATTTGTCGGGGAATTTCAATCTCAAGGTTTTACACCTCGTGCCTGTTTTAAGTCTTCTTTGAGCTCTCGAGGACACTTCCCCACGTGAAGGGCGCTGTATAAATGTAAGTTGTTGTTGCTCTACAGTGTAGGAGTAGGCCATTCAGCCCCTCGAGCCTGCCCCACCATTCAATTAGACGATGGCTGATCTGTGCCTTAACTCCAATTACCCGCATTTGCAGCATATCCCTTGATACCCTTACCTCACCTAACAAATATCGGTCGACCTCAGTCTCGAAAATTTGAATGGACCCAGCATCCACAGCCTTCTGGGGGAGAGTTCCAGATTTCCACTACCCTTTGAATGAAAAAAACACTTCCTGATTTCACCCCTAAATGGCCCAGCTTCAATTTGAAGATTACCCCTTGTTTTGGATTTCCCACCGGAAAAAAAGTTCCTCTGTAGTGGATTTGGGAGTGCTGGATGGACAGTGTAGAGGCAGCTTTAGTCTGTACCCCATGCTTTAGCAGACATGAGAGTTCTCTGCAGAATTTTATGTGCACAGGGAGATGATCCATTCTCCAGCATGGATTGCTTTGAATTGGCTGTGGAAAACACCAAATCTACAATTGTTTTCCCCTTTGGCCCAGCTAATAGCGAGGATGATGGAGTTACTTTGTTTTCCCGTTGCAGTTAAGGAAATGCCTCACTCCTCAACACCTCAAAAGCAACTCCTACACGTCACCGAAACAAGTGGAGCAAAAGTCCTGTAGCGTAGCGGTTAGCGCGCTCACAAGTGTAAGGACCCGGGTTCAATCCCAGGGCAGGTCGAAACCTCAGGCAACTTCCACGCCTCTGTTTAAGCAAGAACCCATTGTTAAGTCGAAAGACAGATTGCTTTGTGGGGGTAATAATTCCTCCACACAAAAATATTTGGTCACTCAATCCATGACTGTCTGTGTGTTACTGCTGTGCGCAATTGGCCGCCCGGTTTTGCCCGCAAAATACACTCAATCCGTTTTACAATATATGAAGCGTTTTGTGCGTTCTCAATGACGTGAAGGTACCAGATCAAAATCAAGGATTGTTATTATTTTATTATAATAAATGACATGGCCTCAACTTTAGAAGAAGGAAGCTGATCAGACTGTGACTGTGGAGGGGCTTCCCAAGGGTTCGGTGGAGGTAAATTGTCAGTAAATTGAACGGGGAACAAACTGGGTGAGAGATAGAGAAGTGTTTATTGTTTCTATTTTGGAAACAGCTTCCCATCCTGTACGTGCCTGTGCTCGTATGAGTACGAAACACTTTTCGAATAATCACAGGCACTTGTAAGAGGAGATTGCACCCTGAGGATAATACTGATAATCCTTGCATTTGATATACTGTCTGTAGTGTCTCGAGCCTCACAGGAAAGTGTAGTGACTGTAATGTAGAACATGTAGAGGTAAAGCAAAGGAGATTAGAAAGGCCAAGATGTGATGAGGAGAGACAATCCTTCCATTTTTCTATCTTCTTTCCACTGCCCCCTCCTTCCCTCTCAGACATCTCTGATTTTCCTGCTCTCTCTCTCTCTCTTTCCACTCTGATCTTCTTGATCTTCCACAGGATCTCTCCTACGGAAACACTATTTCAGTGAGTGAGCAGTAAACGTATGGAACAGGTTCCCTAGAGAGACGGCGAAAGCAGAAAGTGTTGATTCTTTCAAGAGCAAATTAGATATAGTGTATAGTTTGGGACATGACATGTGCATGTGACTGCCAGGATGATGGAAGGCGAGCTGGATGGATTTTTTTGTCTATCAATGCTTACGTTCTTGTGCTCTCTTCCTCCTCTGTCTCTCTCTCTCTCTTATTCTCTCATGTCCAATCTTCTCCCAAGTAATCCAATGGCTCAGGTGTGGGTGAGTGGAGATGGATTCAAACCACAAGGTTCCTGCTGGTGGGTGGGGAGGGAGTTTGTGTGGAGGCTGACTGTGACTCTTGAGACCCCACCCCACCCACACAGATAGTGGTGTTTTTACCCTCTCCCACCCAACCCCAGCAGTTAGCTAATGGTTTCCCCCCCCCAACCCCCACCCCAGCAGGTAACTGATGGCCTGACGTGGCCATCCCCACTCCCGCTTCCCACTTCAGCTGGTGGTCTGAGCCATGGACGGGAGGTAACTAATGGTTTGGGTGGATCAGGTTGGACACTGGACTTTGAAGAAGGTGAGTTTCATTCTCAGGCTGTAATTCACTGTCTCCCTAAGGCGTGTGTCTCTGTGAGGTGTGTAATGTGACTGAATGAGGTCCCATCTGCCTGTCCAGATGGATGTTAAAGATGGCACTGTTGAGTCCTGTGAATGCGATAATAACACGCTGCGTCTTTTTTTTCTGTAGCGGGTTTGATACCGTCTGAGATACGCGTAAATATGTAATCAACCAATAAATATATACACTTTGCTTCTTAAAAAAAAACTTATTTGAAAAGAGAAGGGAGTTTCTCTCTCTCTCTCTCTCTCCGTGGCCTGGCCAACAATCCCCCCAAATAAATTCGGTCGCTCGCTCCATCGCTGCCTGCGTTGGTGTGTCATCTTTTAGACCGTGCGATCGCAAGTCCCGACGTGGAGTTTGGGTGGGGCTTGGACCCACAAACTTCTGACTCAGAGTGTGGACAGGAGAAGAACATCCTCGCCGCACCCTATACTTTACTCTTCCTGGAACGCAAAAAAAATTTCGAAACCTTGTTGAAGACGAAACGAGTGAGATGTGCGGGCGAGGATGGGTTCAGGCTCCCCTGGGCAGTGAGAGGTTAAGATGGCTGTGACAGTGGCAGATGTGGGGATTTCCAGTGCTCAAGAGCAAAACCCAGCTCAGCACCACAGCCAGCACGATAGGCAGTGGTGACTCTGCTGCGACAGATCTGGGGTTAGACACCTTTCCCACAGAGAGCAGGTGGCTGGCGTGTATTTGCGCAGAGCAGCTCCCTATGGTACTGAGAAAGTACCTGTCACTGCATGACACAGGGCACATTCCCCCACACACCAGCGTTCGACGTGCCTTTCTGGGTGTTGTGTCTCTCTCTCTCTCTCTGTCTTCCTCTGTGTATGTGGGCGCCCTATCTATGTGCGTGTGTGTGTGTGTTATCTCTTTCTGTCTCCTCACTCTCGGTCACTTTCTTACTTGAGTCTCTGGCTGCGTGTGCGTGTGTGTGTGCGTGTGTGTCCCTCTGTTGTTCTGTGTATGTGTGTTTCTCTGTTGCTGTGTATCTGTGTGTCTGTCTGTCTGTCTGTGTCTGTTTTTTCCTGTCTCGCACTCTCTGTCGCTCCCTCTCTCTGAGTCTGTGCGTGTGTATCTGTCTCTGCCTTTGTGTGTGGGTCTCTGTCTGTGTATATGTGTGTGCGCATGTGTGTATGTGTGTGTATGCGTGATGAGCAGTAGTTGAGGCTACTGAGGGAGATGGACAGATTAAGGCTGTGATTTTGAAGACGATATGGAAGAGGCCCTCACTCTTATCATCTCCCTGCAGTTCCAAGTCTCAAAATGTGTTCTCTTTGTTTTTTGAGTTCCGATGGTCTGGTTGGTGGACTGTTTGGGTGGAGGGGGGGTGGTGGTGGAGAGAGTGGGAGCGAGTTGTGGAGTCAGCACAGCTCTGCAATATAAAGCTCTTTGTTTGAGATGCCGGCTTTCTGCAGACCTTCAGGTCTTTCCTGCAGGTTTCCCTTAACAGACGGAGCAGCTTCTTAAAGGACACAGTCATTCTGGGGAGAAAAAGGGCATTGTCAGTCCGTGACCTCACGTCTGTTTAAATGCGCCGACAACCGCAATGTGGACACAAGGGGGTGTGAAGCCCAAGCTTGTGTGTGTGTGTGCGTGTGTGTCGGCCTGACGCAGTGATAGCACTCTCACCTCAGAATCAGAAAGTTGTGGGTTCAAGCCCCCACGTCTGGACTTGTGGTCGCATAGTCTAAGCTGACACTTAGCGCTGAGGGTGTGTTGCAATGTCGGACACGACGTCGTACGGATGAGACGTTAGACCCAGGTTCCGTCTGCCTGTTTCGGGTGGACTTTAGAGATCCCATGGCGCTATTCGAAAACAGAAGGGAGTTCCTCTCCCAGTGTCCTGGCCAATAAATAATAATAATAATAAAATACTCCAAATAAAATTGGTCATTCACTCCTCGGCTGTTTATGGGGACATTGTTGCGCGCGACCGGGCTGCAGCGTTTCACCCACAAAATACACAGTCACTACACTTTACAGAATATCCTGTGAAGCGCTTTGAGAAGTCTCAACGATGCGAAAGGCACTATATAAAATGCAAGGATTAGTATCATTAGGTGCCTGTGAGCCCTTCTGTACAGAAACCCTTTAATTCAGTGCTGTTGTAAACAGTTACTACATGCTGTCTCCCAGAACTAGATAAGGGAGACTGTTTGTTTCAGAGCGAACTCTGACTCTTTACCCACACATGTTCCCAGTATCGGAGCTGCTGCTTGCCAGCTCACCAGGCCTGTTTTTCACTAATATCCAGACTGTGTGTATATCTCATACAATCTGTACTGTGAAAGAAGCTTTACTTGCAAGATTGCACACAAGATAGTTCATGGATGAAGAAGATTCTTCGGTCCATCCGATCTTATCCCTCCAGAACAACCACCCTACCATTCCCCCATCACAGTATCAGGCTACTTTGTAAATGACCTGACCTCTCCCCCTTTTCCTGGTTAACTGTTTCAGTCATTCATTACTTTCTGCGTAAAGAATATCTTCCTGATAACTTCCCTCTGCTTGGCGGAGTCTGGCCTGCTCCTCGCCCCCCGCTCTGCCTGCCCCACTATTGATGGTTGGGACTTCAGCCTCTCTGCCCCCACACTTTGGAACACCATGCCAGTCCCTTCACCTCGCCACCCTCCCTTGCCTACTTCAAGGCCCGTCTCAAGACCGTCCTCTTCAACCTCAACTTCGGTCACCCTCCTAACCTCCACCCATCCTGCCCTCCACCCCTCCCGATCCCAGCCCTCAGCTCAGGTGCACATCCTTGACTGTCCAAGGTGATTGCGTTGAAAGGCGCTGTACAAATTTGTTGTTGTTTGTTTTGATATCTGTCCGCTTGTCCTAGTGTCTTGCTATATCCTAACGTATTAATTTAGGTTTGCTTTTTCAATCCCATTTAACATTTAATACAGCTTTACGAAGTCCCCCTCCCTTCCCTGTCGCCTTCTCTCAAGACTGAAGCTTATCTAAGGGTTGCTCAATCCTCTAATGCCTCCTCATTGCTCTGCTCTGCATTGTTTCTGGGGCCCAGATAGCCCTCATGTCCCGGTGACCACAAGTGTTTGCAGTATTAAAGGTGTGGTCTGACCTGATCAGTACAATACTGAGCATGGCGTCTGTTGATCCTAAACTCAAATGATTTAGCAGTCTAGTCCAACTTCCTGTTTGCCTTGTTTATTGCTGCCTCACACTGTTTTGAGATAATGAATGATGAGTCAACTAACCGGCCTAGATCTCTTTCAGCTTCTCCCTGACAAGTTCTGGCCCATCCACCGAGTACTTGTGTTTCCTATTCTTTGATCCTATAAACAATGTTGTACCTTCCATTCATCAGTGTTAAACCTCATGTACTAGCTATCAGCCCACGCGTGTACCTACCCAAGCAAACTCTCTTTGCTGGGCCTTTTCTGCCTCCTGATTCCGCAGATGCCTGCAACTTGGTGTCATCTGTAAATGTAACTACCTTGCACTGGGTTTGTGAATCCAGGTCATTAATATATATGGAGGAAGGGGTCCCAGTGCAGCTCCCTGAAGAACCCGGCTCCGATTCCCCCCCCGCCCCCCAGTTTGGATCTTGCTCCCCTAACAAAGACCTTCCCTTCCCTTTTTGTAGGCTGGGTAAAGAGCGATTTTGTTATCCCAGCAAGTGGAACAATGTGTGGCTGGGTGTGCATCCTGGCTCAGTCGGTAGCACTCTCGCCTCTGAGTCAGAAGGTTCAACAACAACAAATTGGGGGTAGGAGAATGTCCGAAGGCACGGTCGAAGAGGAAGATCTTCAGACAGGACTTGAAGGAGGCAAGAGAGGGGGTGAGACGGAGGGATTGCAGGATAGAGTTCCAGAGAGTGGGGGCAGAGACACTGAATGCCTGACCACCAATGGTGGGGCGGGAAGTACGGGGGACCTGAAGCAGGCTGATATGGGGTTATGAGGTCGGAGAGGTAGGGATGTAGCAAGACCGTGGAGGGCTTTGAAGGTAAGAACGAGAGTTTAGTACTCAGGACTTTGAAGTCACAGTCTAAGCTCCCGATGTGAAAGGTGCTACACAAATGCAATATGTCTGAGGTACTATCCTTCAGATAAATCGAGGTCCCGTCTGTCCATCCAGATGGACGTTAAAGATCCCATGGCACTATTCAAAAAGAGAAGGGAGTTTCTTTCTCCCGTTGTCCTGGCCAACAATCCCCCAAATAAAATTGGTCACTCACTGCAAGGCTGCTTGTGTGACACTGCCGGCTGCTGCATTTCTCCCACAAGATACACAGTCAATTCCCTTTGACAGTATATCCTGTGAAGCGCTTTGAGACGTCTCAACAACACGAGAAGGTGCTCTTATCACGGCGCAAGCATTACTGTTAATAATGAGAAGCAGGAATAGGAAACAGGTGATGTGAAATTTAGTCACATCAAGCGGGCTGACTGTGTGAGTTGCCTCTCGAACTGCTCAGGGTGGCAGAGAGGTGAGAGCATTAGACTTACAGAGCGTGCAAGTGTGTTAAGCGGCGAGTGTTGTGCAAGAGATTACGTCACTCTCCTGTGCTCGGCAGCTGCAGGAAGGCAGAGGGTTAACTAACGCTGCTGAAGGTGTTTTGAGACTTTTGTGAGGACAGGCTGTCCTTTTGGTGGTTCACAGCCAAGTTGTGGTTTATGTCAGGCTGTGCTCGCTGCGTGTGAGTTACATAGGAGGAGTTTCAACTTAAAAGAGAGCCTTTGATTTACTCTTTCTCTCTCTGTTTTGCAACTTTTTAATCTTTGGTTTCTATCTGTTCTTATCTCTAATTTTTTCTCTTGCCAATTCTGTCTCAATTTCTGGGTTATAGTAATTCTTTTTCTCTCTCTCACACACCCTGTGTGTATTCCATTCTCTCTCTCTCTCTTTCTATGTCTCTGCCTGTGTCTGGGTGCATATCTCTCTCTCTCTGGTTCTTTATCTCATTGCCTTTGCTGTGAATGTGTATCTCTCTCTTTATCTTAAGTACCGTTGCTATGTATATCTCTCTTAGTGTCTGCATTATACATCTCCCTCTGTCTGTCTCAGTGCTTTTTGCTTTTGTTACTAATGTGCAGTAGTTCTGTCCCTCTTGGGATCACCAACTCCCTGCAAGAAGCATATTCAAACAATGCTGTAGAGAAGCAAAATAAAAGTTGTCGGTAATTCTTTGTAGCTTCTCATTAAAAGTATTCCTATGGGAAGGCCAACTCTTTAA
This sequence comes from Callorhinchus milii, assembly GCF_018977255.1. Classification (NCBI taxonomy): domain Eukaryota; kingdom Metazoa; phylum Chordata; class Chondrichthyes; order Chimaeriformes; family Callorhinchidae; genus Callorhinchus; species Callorhinchus milii. The sequence goes on along the minus strand of NW_024704750.1, from coordinate 18,585,402 downwards.
TGGGATCCTGAAGGTTCGATGCCCTTTCTGCTTCCGCTCTTTCTCTCTTTCTCAGATCTCCGCAGGCTGAATCTGCCTCCTTACGTAAAGGAAAGGACTCACTCACTTCTGTAAACCTCACATAAGTCGTATCAGTCGAGACCATAGCATTTAATATGACTTAACCGTAGCGTGATTTACAGGCAAACTTGAGTAAGTCGTATAAAATCTAATTTGATCAATGATCTGCACTGCATATGTGTAATTCAATCGGTAAGTGCGCACACGTCAATTTGTCAGGACTTGATTTTACCCGTGATTCAATGCAGTCGGTAAACAGCAGTGGCGTTCACAAGTTAGGAGATGATTTGCTTTATAAAATCTGACTGTGCAAAGAAATCTTAAGTGTTTTTTGGTCAGAAATTGAGTGGGACTTGGGTGCATATACGACTTTAGCGAGTTTTGCTGTATTAACTTTCTCTGATAGAAAGAAGGTGTCCTTTTGACCCTATCCCACAAAATACACAGTCACTACACTTTACAATATATTCTGTTCCAGATCCTTGGAACGTCCTCCTGACGTGAAAGGCGCTATACAAACGTCATTTGTTGGTGTTGTTGTGAAGTGCTTTGAGACATCTTGAAGACGTGATAAAGCGATATATCAAATACAAGGATTATTATCATTATTATTATTTTTATTCCTTCGTTGAGGGATAGGGGATGGTTGATAGCAAGGGCCCCACTATTAAGCACAGCCTGCTGTTCTCACAGAACGAGCTACAATACTTAAGAGTGATTAAAGGGTTAAGCCCTCTGCCCTGCAGCTCTATTGAGCTTCATTGAAAATGTATAACAAGTAGTCCTTGTGGTGTGCTCTCAAACATCTTTGTGATTAAGTGTGCCTTTGTGCAGTGTTCTGGAGGAGAGCCAAGTTCCAAGTGGCTGAATCAGCAAGAACTGGTGTATTGGGGGGGTGGTCAACATGTTAGTCTGAGCTGAAACGCACAGAGCATCGCTGTGTAATAATAATAATAATCTTTGCATTTGGTATAGCTGCTTATCACATCAGCAACAACAACTTGCATTTACATAGCACCCCTTATGTAGGGCAGCGTCCCAGAGCGCATCGTGGGTTGAACATCGGAGGGACGTCTCAAAGCGCTTCACAGGATGTTCTGTGAAATGGCGTGACTGTGTATTTGTAGCGAACGTGGAAGCCCAGTTAGTAATGGGACAGCAATGTCCCACAAACAGCCGTGAAACAAATGACCAATATTATTCGGGGGATTGTTGGCCCGGACACCGGGAGCAATTTGCTTTTGCTGCCAGTGGAAGTTAAGCGTGAGTTCCTATACTTGCTGCACTGTGAGAAACAGCAGGGTCCGTGTTAAACTTACAGCAATGAGAAAGCTCAGTTAGTGCAGAGACAGGTCTCCAAGGAGAGCAGCTGGACGGTTAGGGTCGGAGAGCACATAGTCTAGGCCAGTGGTGGCCAACCTTTTGGGTCGGCCAACAAAATACATTTTGCTGATGCCGTAACTCAAGAAATATTCAATCAAAAAAAAATGGAAACAAACATTGATTTAAAACTGACTCACCTGGACTAGTGCGAATGTTTGGTTCAAGGCCTGTCTCAAGATCTACGTCTTTGACCCTGCTTTCGGTCATCTTTCCCCTCCCCATCCCACTCAGCTCCCACTTCTAGGTTTGGTGCCAAGCCTGGATACTCAAGCACCTCAGAATATCTTCCTGAAGTGAAAGGCAATATATGGTACATATTCCACCTCCGTTGCACTCCACTACCCTCTGATCCCAACCCACAGCTCGGGTGCAGACCCCACATTGTCCAGCACTTTGGGATATCCTCCTGACATGAACGGCCCTATATAAATGCCAATTGTTGTTGTTGATAATCGGAGAATAGGTACAGGGTACATTGCCATGGCACGTCTTGTAATATAAAAAATTCTTGCAGTCAGGCTCCAGCGACTCTGGGCGGAGGCTGGCTACACTGAGCCTTGTTATAGCCCTGTTCAGCACAGCTTTATAGCAATAATAATAAACTTGCCTTTGATATAGCACCTTATTACATCGTTGAGATGGCTCAAAGCCCTTCACAGAATATACTGTAAAGTGAATTCACCGTGTATTTTCTGGGCAAAACACGCCTTTGGATTGCGCACAGCAGTATCCCACAAACAGTCGTGGATTGAGTGATCACATTTTTTTGAGGGATTATTACCCCCCAGAACGTGGGTAAACAGGCGTGTGGAGTGAGGAAGCTTGCCTAAGGTTTCACCGCGCCTAGGAATCGAATCTGGGTCCTCTCACTTGCAAGGCGAGTGCTCTAACCAATACACTGCTAACACTGGATCTGTCAGGTTTCAAATGCTAAAAATAATGAACTTGTTCTTACTTGTGTGTTATGCGATTTCGATCACTGTATGAACAAGCAGCTGAATGCGAGCTGCTTTCAGGGACAACACTGAAATCAGTCTCAAGTGAGTGGAAAACAAGTCAGCAGTGAGGAACCTTAGTGAGCATAAATTGCTCTTGAGCGAAAGACAGTGTGTCAGCCTGACATTACTATGGTCTATTCTGCTGTGTTAATTCAGTCAATCAGTTCAGTGAACTTCTCTCCCTGTGTACTTGTAAATAAACAATGTAATTTACAAATAACATTGCAGTTTATTATAATACCAAATTATGCATACATAAATTGCACCGGTTTAGTTTATCGGTGCCCAGGGATAAAACCTCTTTAAGATTGACAAATACAGAGTAGTGAGCACAGTAAGCTGGGGGGACAGAGGGGGAATGTTTTGATTCACGTAATACGAGCCAAAAATGCAAAATTGGTGCTTTAACAATGCAAACACGAACTGGTCCTCAGTGAACACTCCAATGGACCTTTGGTCACTGAGATCAGCAGAAAAATCAGTATCCTTGATACCAATAATAATATAATAATCCTTGCATTTCATATAGCACCTTATCACTTCAGCAGACATCTCAAAGCACTTCACAGAATATACTGTAAAGTGAATTGACTGTGTTTTGTTACTATGCCAGAATGAAGTGAGTGACCGATTTTATTGGGGGGATTGTTGGCCAGGTCACGACGGGAGAGAAACTTCCTTCTCTTTTCGAAGAGAGCCGAGGGATCTTTAACGTCCACCTGAACAGGCAGACGTGACCTCGGTTTAACATCTCATCCGAAGGACGGCACCTCTAACAATGCGACAACTCCCCCCCCCAGCGCTGCCTGTAGTGTCAGCTTAGACTATGTGATTCTGAGTCCCAACGTGGGGCTTGAACCCACAACCTTCTGGTTGTGAGGCCAGAGAGCCTAGTCGGGCTGACACGACTTTTTCTTTCTTGGGAAGTGACAGGCTGGCTGAGGAGATGGTCGGTACCCCTTTAAGAGGCTTGCGTTGGGAGAGCGAGAGAGTGAGCAGATACCTGTGTCAGCAGTTTCTCCTCACTGTCGGCTCACGATGACGGGGAGCGAGGCAGACAATGGAGCTTGTGTTATTCGAGCCCTCCCAGAGATGTACACTGCGAGGCTGACCTCGAGACATTAATCTGTCATTAATCGCACCGTGGGTAATCAGTCTTATCCACTGACAAATAATTCACTCATTTACAACCCAAATCTCCCTTAAACAGCAACACTGGCGATTAAAACCATTTGCCAGGAGTGGTTTTGGCAGCAAGCGAGGTTTCAGCAGCCAGGTCTACAATCATTTTCAATTACCTCCTCTGCGACTCCACTGTTCTCCCATCCTCTGTTTTTGTCTTTCTCTTTTAAACTTGTCTCATCCTAATCCCCTGAATGTAGTGAGTGCTCAGTTGGGATGTAGCAAATGGCCTGCACGTTTTCAGACTGTTCAGGTCCAGATTCTGCGCAATACCCGTGCTGGTGCTTACCAGCTGTGAAGTGCCTCCGGCTTACACACTTCTACAACGTTACAGCCTTTCAGCCCATCCGTCCTTTGGGGGAGACGTTAAACCGAGGTCCTGTCTGCCCGTTCAAGTGGACGTTAAGGATCCCATGGCACTATTCAACAACAACATGATTACATTTGTATAGCGCCTTTCATGTCGGGAGGACGTCCCAAGGCGCTGGACAGTGTATAGCAATTCAGACCCGAGCTGGGGTCATGGGGGGAGACGGGAGGGGAGGGGGGGTGACCGATGGCATGGTCGAAGAGGAGGGTTTTGAGGCGGGACTTGAAGGAGGCTGAGGAGGGGGTGAGGCGGAGTGATTGGGGGATGGAATTCCAGAGGTTGGGGCAGAGTGGCTGAAGGCTTTCCCACCAATGGTGGGGCGGGTGGGTTGGGGGATGTGGAGCAGGCCAGAGCCGGCTGAGCGGAGGGAGCAGGTGGGTTGGTAGGAGGTTAGGAGGTCGCAGAGATAGGGTGGGGTGAGGCCATGGAGGGCTTTGTAGGTGAGGACCAGGATCTTGAACGAGATCCTCTGAAGGATAGGGAGCCAATGGATTTGGGCGAGAATGGGGTAGATGGGGTCACGGAGTTTGTTGCGGGAGAAGACAGGTCAGGTCCGCGAAGATTAAGTAAAGAGGAGAGGCGGTGTATGGGGATGGAGTGGTCGACAGTGTCGAAGGCGGCAGAGAGGTCGAGGAGGACAAGGAGGCAGGAGGAGCCCTGATCACAGATGTTCAGAATGTCATTAGTGACTTTGACCAGGGCTATGTTCGTGCTGTGGGTTCAAAGAGGGAATGGCGAGAAAAAGAGAAGGGAGTTTCTCTCTCTTCCGGTGTCCTGGCCAACAATCCCCCAAATAAAATTGTTCACTTGGACATTGCTGCGCTCAAAGTGGCTGCCGCGCTTGTGTACAACACACAGTCTCTCCACCTCGCAGTATCTGTACTTCATCCCAACTAAACCATTTTCAGATGGTTCACTTCCACGGTTGCTCAGTGCCTGTGCTGGTGCTTGTCAGCTGTGAAGTGCCTCCTTCTTATCTACTCCTATAATATTACAGGCCAGAAACACCTCGTCACCATGGGCCACGTTAGTATCTCTCTCCTGGCCTCGCACTCCTGCTCGCTTTTAATGCTTGTTTCCCCTATTTCCCCTTTGAAATAATAATCCTTGCATTTGATACAGCGCCTTATCGGCTCATTGAGACGTCCCAAAGTGCTTCACAGGATGTAAATGTAAAGTGTAAAGCATAATGTAAAGTGAATCCACTGTATATTTTGTGGGTGAAACGATCTGAGGACAGCAAATCCATTTTTACTTGAAAACAAAAATATTTTAGGGTACTGTTGGCCAGGACAGCTGGGAGAGAGAAACTCCTTTCTCTTTTCGAATAGTGATATGGGGTCTTTAACATAGCCCTGGTCAAAGTCACTAATGACATTCTGAACATCTGTGATCAGGGCTCCTCCTGGGGTCACCTACAAGGCCATTCACGGCCTTGCTCCCTCCTACCTCTCCAACCTACTATCCCCCTACCTACCTGCCCGTACCCTCCGTTCCTCTGGCTCCGGTCTGCTCCACGTCCCCCGCCCAACCGCCCTACTATCGGTGGTCGGGCCTTCAGCCTCTCAGCCCCGAGGCTCTGGAACTCCATCCCCCAGTGCCTTCGCCTTGCTTCCTCCCTTTCCTCCTTCAAGGCCGGTCTCAAAACCTTTCTCTTTGACCGTGCCTTCAGCTCCCCTCTCGACTCTCTTCCTCCTCCTCGCTCCCTCCCTTCCCTCCCCTTACCCTGACCATTTTCCCCCTCCTCTCTCCCTCCCTTCCCTCCCCTCACCCTGACCATTTCCCCCCTGCTCGGGTCATGACCCAACTGTGCAGCGCCTTGGGACGTCCTCCTGACGTGAAAGGCGCTCTATAAATGGAATCTTGTTGTTGTTGTTGTTGTTGTTTAACGTCCACCGCTGGAGGCAGACCAGACCTCGTATTAACGTCTCATCTGAAGGCCGGCACCTTTTAAAAGAATGCACGAATGCTGCTTCTTTTGTGGCACCATTCTTTTTCGCCCACAAAATATACGGTCAAAGCACTTGACAGTATATTCTGTGAAGCACTTGGAAACGTCTCGAAGAACATGATGAGGTGCTATATTAAATGCAAGGATTATTATTATTATTATTATTATCATCCTCTGTGTGCATGTTTCTCCTAATCTTCAGTTCTTATTTGTGATGAATTCAATATGTGCCCTCTGATGATTGACTCACGGACCAGTGGATCTAATCTATTGGCATCATACAACAACAACAAGATTCCTTTTATAGAGCGCCTTTCACGTCGGGTGGACGTCCCAAAGCGCTGGACAGTTTGGTCAGGACCCGAGCAGGGGGGAAATGGTCGGGGGAGGGAAGGGAGGGAGCGAGGAGGGGGTAGAGAGTCGAGAGGGGAGCTGAAGGCACGGTCAAAGAGAAAGTACGGGTGGGTCTCCCCGGTGGGTCTCCAGATGTTTGTCCGTTCTGTCGGCCATTTGTTCTGTTTGCTCAGGCTGACCGGACTGTGCCGTGGACTGCGTCTCCAGTTTCAAGTAGGAGAATCTGGTTGAAGCAGAGTATGTGTTGGCAGGGCAGCGGTGGGCATCTCAGGAGCTATAGACAGCGGAAGTAAACACTCACCCTGTTGGCACTCGATGGCGCAGCCAGGCCTGTGGTGGGTGGCACAGGATCTCGAGGATGGACTGTCCAAAGTCTGTCTTACCTATTCCTGAGCAGGATGTGAACTCTAATTTGACTTCCTCTCGACAGAGAGAACATCTCAGAAACAGGCCATTCTGCTCTCTGAGTCCGTCCTGGGGTTTTACTCTACATGAGCCATTAAATCTAATCTCGCTCCCCCAAACCCTTTAATATTCCTCTCCCAATGGCTTGTGGCAGAGAACTGTACAGTCAATCAAGTCAAAAATTAATCATTTTTATTTCTGACCTCCTCTCTCTCTCTCTGAATGTCTTATCTCGAGTCATCGTGCTAAGCACGCAGCGGGAAGCTTACCTGTATTTTCTGTTTTGTACGGCCTAGTGCCTTTACTCACTCAATCCATCAGAGGAGAAGCTCATAGAGACAGAAAGAGACATGCACATCCAAATACAAACACAAACAGACACGGGTGGTCAAAGTGAAGCTTGATATCCCAGACTGCTATTCACAGGTGACACCTGACTGACTGACTGACTGACTGACTGACTGACCCAAGCTTTGGAATATTTTGTCTCAGTAACTCTGATATTGGAACAATTTGTTCAGAGTAAATATTAACCTGTGCTGTTGGGCAAGTCTAATCGCTGCTGGAAATCTTTCAAATCTCACCTCTGGCTGATTGAAGGGAACCTGGCAGGTAAGTAATTGCCTGGAGCTGAGCAGGTGATTTGTGATGCGCTGTTCTGAGACCCAACCTTAGCTTCACAGATAGTGACTCGATTTCAGGATCTTGTAGAGGAGATTGCTTCAACCAACTTCCTTGTCAGTTGCAACAGTATAATAATAATCCTTGCATTCGATATAACGCCTTATTACGTCTTTGAGACGTCTCAAAGCGCTTCACAGGATATATATAACGTAAAGTGAATTGACTGTATATTTTGTGGGCAAAACACGGCAGCCAATTGCGCACAAACAGTCGTGGATCGAGTGAGGAAATTATTATTATTATTTTTTTGAAGGAATTATTACCTCCAGAAAAGCAATCCGCCAATCGACTAACAACCGGGTTCCTACTTACTGCTAGGTAAACAGAGGCGAGTGAGGAAACTTGCCCAACGTTTTGCCCTGCCGGGATTAGAACCTGGGTCTCTCACTTGTAAGGCGAGTGCTACAACCATTGAGCTACAGGACTTCACCTGACGTGGAGGATCTTGAGACGGGCCTCGAAGGAGGCAATGAAGCGAGCGAGGCGAAGGGACTGTGGGATGAATAAAGCGCCTCATCATGCCGTTGAGGCGTCTGAAAGCACTTCACCGAATATATTGTAAAGTGAATTGACTGTGGGCGAAACGCAGCAGCCAATTGTGTACAGCAGTGTCCCATAAACAACTGTGGATTGAGTGACCATTGAGCTGGGGATTTGGATCAGGGAGGATAGAGGGGCAGAGTGACCAAAGGCTCGTTTGAAGAGGAGGGTCTTGAGATGGGTCTTGAAGGATGCAAGAGAGCGAGTGAGGCGAAGGGACTGTAGGATGGAGGTCCAGAGGGTGGGGGCAGAGAGGTTGGAGGCCCGACTGCTGATTGTGGAGGGAGAGGACATGTCTCAGTATGATGGTTCACGCCTGGTGTGGGGGCCGGGGGTGGGGGGGAGAGTCTCCCATACCCGGGGAGGGGCGGGGTGCTGAGTTAACACCAAAACTTGCTAAAAACAATACGCACAAAACACTGTATGTACCAACATTGCCGCAGTGCCTATCAGTGTGTGGGAATCGATGCCCGCCGGCAGACTGCAGGCTGGTACGACATGTTACAGTTCCATTGAATAACAAGCCCATTTGTAAATAAAATCCACCTGGGAGTCTCCACTCAGGGCACGCAGAGGTGGCACGGAGCCAAGATTGTATCAACAAATACAAGCTGCTGGTGAAACTGTCTCCACAATTACCTGCAATTACTTTTTTTTAACATAACAAGCATTTAATGGCTGTTTGCTTGCTGTCTTGTGTCTTATGCTTGCAGTCTTGTGGAGTCTTGCAGCGTAGTGGTTACAGCACTCGCGAGAAGACCCAGGTTTGATCCCCGGGCAGGGCAAAACATTAGGCAAGTTTCCTTACTCCACACGCCTCTGTTTACCTCGCAGTAAGTAGGAACCCGGTTGTTAGTCGATTGGTGGATCACTTTCCGGGGGTGATAATCCCCCTAAAAAAATGTAGTCACTCAATCCACGACTGTTTGTGGGACACTTACTGCTAGGTAAACAGAGGCTAGCTAAATCTGTTTTTTTCTTAAACAGTGGAACCTTATCAGTATTTGCAGTGGTAAGTTGCATGGTTTTAGCTGTTTAAACTGCAGCCGTATCCCAGGGCACTCACTGTGATTAGATAGTAAGGAGGGCACTGGGGAGAGAGTGTGTGTTCACTCCATTCCAGACAAATGGAGTATGTGGAAGGCTTAGTCATTTGATTTGAAGACTGCTGATGTGTGGTGATGTGCTTGTGCATATCACAGACACCTGCTGACCAAAACAAAGCTGCTGGGTCCTTTCCACGTACACTGGGTTTTCTGGAAACATTTTTAGCATGTCTTCAAGTCCGTGCCGACAACACGTCTGAGTTTCCTTCTCACATGTGCGAAAGAATATCTGGGGACGACCGTATAAAATGTTGACCTGTGTGAGTGACTTGGTGTGTTGTAACTCGCTTGGTAATTGATAGCTCAGGCAGAGTTTCCTACTGTCAGGACTTCACCACAAAGGTTCAGATGATCGAGGCCCTTTGGCCCATTGTATCTCCTTCCACAACACCCACACAACATCCTCCAATTACTGCTTCAAGCCATTCTTTAAATAAGTCCTGGCCTCACCCACATTTCCTAGTAACTTGTTCTGGCTATCTATTACTCTCTGTGTAAAGTAAACCAGCGCAATTAGCTGCCACGTTTCGCTCACGAAATACACAGTAATTTCACTTAATAATATATTCTGTGAAGCGCCTTGAGATGTCTCAATGATGTGATAAGGCACTATATCAAACGCAAGGATTATTATTATTATAAATATTTTCTGGCCTTTGTCCTACAGGTGGCTTCACACTGAGCGTGAGCCAGTGCCCTCTTGATATTGTTCTGGGTTTTGCTTTCTTTATCTTATCTCACTGCATTTTCGTAATGTCCCCTCTGAGATGTCTTTCTTTTTAGGAATAAAGAGCCCTATCTTATTGAGTTAATATCACAGTGATAATAATCCTTGCATTCGATTATTACCTCATCATTGTGATGTCTCAAAGCGCTTCACAGGGTACACTGTCAAGTGGTTGGCTGTATTTTGTGGGTGAAACGTGGCAGCCAGTTTGCGCACCGCAGTGTTCCACAAACAGCCATGGAGCAAGTGCCCAATTTATTTGGGGGATTGTTGGCCAGGATACCGAGAGAGAGAAACTTCCTTCTCTTTTCTAATAGTTCTAAGGGATCTTTAATGTCCACCTGAACAGGCAGTTGGGTCCTCGGGTTTAACGTCTCATCCGGAGAATGGAGCCTTCAACATTGAAACCCACCTCCAGCACTGCATTGGAGTGTTGGCTTAGACTATGTGATTCAGGGGCGTAGTGGCTGAAAGCATGGCTGCCGATGGTGGAACGGAGGGCACAGAGGACAAGCAGTCGAGCGCAGTGGGTTGGAGAGTAAGCAGGTTGGAGAGGTGGGGAGGTGCCAGGACATGTAGATTCACGCTGCTCGTGGCTGCTTTCAAAGTCACCGAGAGTTCACTCAACTCTTCCCCTTGAAGCCATGTGAACGAGTGCAGAGCTGAGCTGTACAGAACGAGGGAAAGGGAGAATGAACACCAGCGCTGAGATCACACCCCTCGGCTCCAGACTAAATTAATAGGATTGAAGGAAAGTCACTGAGCTGGATTAATGGAGTGTGACTCAGAGCGCTCAAGTTTCTGGCCCACATCCCAGAAGTGCTATGAATAGAACAGGGGGTTTCTGCGGACGGTGCACAGATATCTAGATATGGATGGTTCAACGTGTCCTGAACGGACAAGAGGCCCATTGTTTCGAGTCGACTCTGAATTTATGAAGGGCCGCACAGGTCACCTTTGTCTTCAGAATGATCATGAGAGAACAATTTAATCATCCTTAATAATCCTTGCATTTGATACAGCGCCATATCAGGCCCCACCACTGTTAAGCGCTCTGAAATGCTTCCCTGCGTGGAGTGGGGTGGGCTACATAAGTGCAACTTGTTGTTGTTATCACGTCTTTGAGGCATCTCAAAGCGCTTCACGGGATATATTGTAAAGTGGAGCGACCGGATATTTTTGTGGGCCAGGCTTTCGACCAGGACTCTGGGAGAAAGTGTTACACAGTGGAGTCCTGTCGTGTCAGTGGTTAGAGCACTCGCCTGGCAAGCAAGAGGACCTGGGTTCAATTCCCGGGCAGGGCGAAACTTAGGCAAGTTTCCCAAATCCACATGCCTGTTTCCAGCGCCTTAGGACTTCCTCCCGCGTGACAGGTGCTATACAAATGTAATTTGTTGTTGTTATTATGCTGAATTAGTAATGATAATAATCCTTGCCTTTTATATAATAATAATAATAATCCTTGCATTTGATATAGTACTTTATCGTCTTGTTGAGACGTCTCAAAGCGCTTCACAGAATATATTGTAGAGTGGATCAACTGTGGCACACACACGCACACGTATGTTGTGAGTGAAACTTACAATTGTCTACAGAGTTTCACATTGTTAAAGTGCTTTAAAATGCCTGAGCAGGGATGGGAGATGGAGAGAGGGTGTAGGAAGGAGATGATTGCAAAGAATTCTTTTGCCTTTTGGTTTCTGCTTCCTATTCCCCTTGTTCGCTATGGTGATCAGTGAGTGTGGGATGTCAGTGTTTACTGAATCCTTTTGTCTCGGACAAAAGGGAAAGAAGTGAACTATGGTTCCCCCAGTGGAAGCGAGATCCCACCCTTGTCCAATCAGTGGTTCTACCTAGTGGTTATTAACTAACGTTTGTCTATAAGCTGACCTCACGCACAGTGATAGTCAGGACTGTAATTAGCCTCAGAAGCCCTGGGTCGGAGAGGGGAAAACCAGCCAGTCATCAAGCCTCTTCACATAAATTGTTACTCTGAACTGCATTGACTGTTGTGTAAGCAAACGCAGTGACTAATTTGTGCCAGGAAAGTCCCACAAACAGCAATGTGGTGGATAACCAACTAGCCAGAGTCCTGTAGCTCAGTGGTTAGAGCGCTCGCCTTACAAGCGAGACACCTGGCTTCAATTCCAGACAGGGCGAAACCTTGGGCAAGTTTTCCTTACTCCACACGCCTGATAATAATCCCTCCAAAAAAAAAAAATAATAATAAATTGGTCGCTTTCAATCCACGACTGTTTGTGGGACATTGCTGTGCACAATTCGCTGCCGCGTTTCGCCCACAAACATACAATCAATTCACTTTACAGTATATTCTGTGAAGCGCTTTGAAACATCCAGAAGACGTGAAAAGCGCTATATCAAATGCAAGGATTATTATTATATTATTATATTGTGAAGCGCTTCGAGACATCTCAACAACATGATAAGGCGCTGTATCAAATGCAAGGATGATTATTATTATTTAACTTCTTTTTGGTATGTGTGGATCAGAGGGATATTGACTCAGGACTGTGGGAGAATTCCTTCACGATAATCTTGTGGATCTTTAACGTTCGGCTGAACTACCAGACAGGACCTCGCTTCAACTTGTGGAGTCCTGTAGCTCAGTGGTTAGAGCACTCACTTTGCAAGCGAGAGACCTGAGTTCAATTCCAGGCAGGTCAGGGCGAAACCTTGGGCAAGTTTCCTTACTCCACACAGAGCCTAATAATAATCCCTCCAAAAACCAAAAACAATAATTAAATTGGTCATTTTCAATCTACGACTGTTTGTGGGACATTGCTGTGCGCAATTGGCTGCCGCGTTCGCCCACAAATATACAGTCAATTCACTTTACAGTGTGTTCTGTGAAGCACTTTGGGACGTCCTCCCGACATGAAAAGCGCTATATCAAATGCAAGGATTATTATTATTATTATTAACTTCTGGTCTGATGGACGGCACCACCCATAACGCAGGGTTACTCCCCGTACTGTGCTGACTGCAGTGTCAACTCACCAGCTCGCATTTGTGGTACGGGGCAACCTTCCGAGCCAGAGGTAGGCTGGAACTCGCTGAATCAAACTAACCTAATATAGTGACCATAAGCACAGTCAAACAGGAAGGCCTTAAGGTGCGATCTAAAGATAGGGAAGGAGGGGGCAAGGCGGAGGGTTTGAGTGAGAGCGTTCCAGATTTTGGGGGCGTAGTGGCTGAAAGCACGGATGCCGATGGTGGAACGGAGATCACGAGGTACTAGCAGGAAGCCAGAGCCAGTCTGTAGAGGTGGCAAGTGGGGGGGGGACAAGCAGTTCGGAGAGATCAGGAGGTGTTGCCAGGGCCTGAAGGGGTTTGTAGACAAGTGTGAGGATCTTGGAGTCGAACCTCCCAGCGAGCAATCCGTATGTTGGATCTAACCTCCCTGAGAATAGTCATACGCGAGAGGGCCTGAGCGAGCAGAGACTGCCTCACTGGTTTGAAGCAGGGTTGTTATAAATCAGGGTCTGGGTGTGCAGATGGCAGACTGAGTGGTGGTATTTGGCAGCAGCACAGCTGGGGTTGCTGGAAAGCTGAGCTGTTTTGCAATCCTTATCTTTGTCTCAGGGTACGCTGTATTCTCTGTGGTGGTGAAAATACTTCACAGGCTCTGTTTGTTTCAGACCGACAGATGATAAATAGTCTTTTTAAGGTTGGTTTGAAGAGATGCTAGTGTAGCAGGCTCTATTATTGGACTCCCCAAGTCTTACCTCCACACGCTGCAGATTATTCAGAACTCTGCAGCTCGTATCCTCTCCAGCACTGAACCAATCACCCCCCCACCCAGCCCTCGCCCGGCTTCACTGACTCCTCATCCTCCAGAGGATCGAGTTCAACATACTCATCTTCGCCTTTGAAACCCTCCATGGCCTTGCTCCTCCCTGGAACCTCTTCACTGGTCTGAAGGCCCCCAGCCTGCTCCATGTCCCCAACCCCCCAACCCCCCACCCGCTCCACTATTGGCGGTCAGACCTTCAGTCTTCCTGCCCCCAACCTTCTGGAAATCAATCCTGGAGCCCCCTGCCTTGTCCCCTCCCTTGCCTCTTTCAACGCCCATCTCAAGACCTTCTTTTTCAACTGTGCGTGCGTTCATCTTCCCTCCTCCAGCCGCACACCCCTGCTTGCGCCCCCCACGCCCCCTCCCAGCCCCTCTCTGATCCCAACCCGCAGCTCGGGTGCAAACCTCTCATTGTCCAGTGTCTTGGGACACCCTCCCGATATGAAAGGAGCTCTACAAATGCCGTTTGTTGCTGTAGCTGTTACTGTTACTCAGTGTGGTGTGTGGCGCTTGTATAACCTCAGATTGTGCGGCTAACCCTCTCTAACCCTAACCCTAATTGGTGCTGGCATGAGTGTGGTTAGGTCCTGCTGTGACCTTCATCACCCTCAATAGGGAGCAGGAGAAGAGAGTGGGGTTGATCCATTCTGTGTGCGAGAGGAATGGTTGAATTGGGTTTTGGTTTTACATTGTGGTTTAACCCACGAGCTGTGCCAAGAAACGTAACAATAAACTGTGCCTGACTGGCACAGACATTGTTGAAGTCTCTCTACGATCCTTATATGCCAGTAAAACCGGTTTATTAACTCCAGAAGTATAAACAACTTAGAAATGTAAATTTTATCAGCCCCACCCCACGATTCCCTCATTTCCTGAGGTCAATAGTTCAGCAGAGCTTGTATTTCCTGAGGTTAGGAATCAGGCCTGTTTAATATCTGCTAAAGAAAGACGTTGTCTTTCACTTCTTAGACCTGGTTTCATTTCATGCAGACCCGATGGATGCAGGTCTCCTCTCGCAGGGACAGGGGATGGGTGAAGCAGTGTCCTCTAAACTATGGGTGGGGCCTGGGTTAAATTTCAGGTCAGATACACTGGGTGAGGATGTCCTTTCTGATGGGACTGTCCGCTACAATATTTAAGAGGTCAGCCAGGTGTGTCTGACACATGCGGAAACCCATCACCCTACTTACGAGTATCCAAACCAAGCTGCTAACTCCAGGCTCCCACCTACACATGGAAATCCTAGAGATAGATTGTTGGAATGGAATGTGCTCTCTCTCCCTGGAGGGACACTTTCTGCTTCCCAAATACTGGGTAGTATTAGGCCCAGGTTGGCAGGAAGGAACTAAGGTTTGGGGACCCTAGAATGTGTGTTGGTGTAACTGCTGGAGTCTAATCAGCTAAAATCACATAGCTTGTGTGGCAAGCTTCCCCTCTGATTTTCCGGCTAGGACTATCCTACCCGTTATGGCAGGGTTAACAGGAGACGAGTGGGAAGATTCCTTGGCCCCAGTGACTGGTCTGCTCTTCCAAATCCTGCCAATGAGCCAGTTGGCTGTGGGTTATCAGCAGTGTCCTGGAATACTACGGACCACCCTGGCTCAGGAACCAGACTAGAGACCACCTCGGAGGGCTGGCTCAATTCTGACATTCTGTTGCCAAACATGTCACCTTGGAATCAGTTCAGCTCATAGGAGATCCTGCTTATCTACCCCCACCCACAGGAAGACCTGCTGCTATTGGCTGGGGCACAGTGAGGAGGTCTGATATATTGCGTGTGATTAAGGCATGATTGAGAGTATACAGAAGAGGAGTGTGTGGTTTGGTTTCTTTCCCTTCCCTATAGAAACCAATTGTCTTAGCTTTAAGCCTCGTGACTGGCTGCTCAACAGAGTTTGGGGTTGTCGCTGGGCCTTGCTGGAAAGTGCTGAAACACTTGAAATTTGAGCCACTAAATAATAAACCTCAGACTGGAACACGAAGCTGCGAGAAAATGGTCTCAAAGATGAGGAAGATTAAAATGTAATTTATCACAGATAACCCGCACCCTCAGAACATACTGCTTAAACCTTGGCTTGGACTGACACCAGAGTCTATAAAAAGATACCAACGGCTTCAAATCCCTCACAATCTTTTATAGCCTTAAAACCATTAACCTTAAAATTTAAGGTCACAAAGAATTTTGGAAGTTTTAGCCTTCATTTTAAAGCCGTTTTTCTGCAGCACCGCAAACTGGACCTTTGGAAATGCGTTTTCCAGATTAAGATTGAATTTAAGAAAGTTTCCAAATTCTGAATTTACAACAACAACAAGATTACATTTGTATAGCGCCTTTCACGCCAGGAGGACATTTCAGACCCGAGCTGGGGTCAGGTGGGGCGAAGGGAGGGGAGGGGAAGGGGGGTGACCGATGGCATGGTCGAAGAGGAGGGTTTTGAGGCGGGACTTGAAAGAGGCTAAGGAAGGGGTGAGGCAGAGTGATTGGGGGATGGAATTCTGGTGGTTGGGGGGAGAGTGGCTGAAGGCTCTCCCGCCAATGGTGGGGCGGTTGGGTCAGGGGACGTGGAGCAGGCCAGAGCCGGCTGAGCGGAGGGAGCGGGCGGGTTGGTAGGGGGTTAGGAGGTCACAGAGGTAGGGTAGGGCGAGGCCATGGAGAGGTTTGTAGGTGAGGACCAGGATCTTGAATGGGATCCTCTGAAGGATAGGGAGCCAATGGAGTCGGGCAAGAGTGGGGGAGATGGGGTCACGGAGTTTGGTGTGGGAGAGGACACGGGCTGCAGAGTTCTGGATTATCTGCAGCCTGTGGAGGGAGGAGTTGGGAAGGCCGACAAGCAGGGCGTTTGCATAGTCGAGCCTGGAGGTGATGAAGGCATGAGCAAGAGTTTCAGCGGCCTGAGGGGTGAGGTAGTGGCGGAGTCGGGCGATGTTACGGAGGTGAGGGAAGGCAGAGCGGGTCATGGCTTGGATGTGGCGAAGAAAAGATAGTTGAGGGTGGAACAAGACACCTAGGTTCCTAACTGGCTTGGTGAGTTGTAGTATGCGACCATGGAGGTTGTTGTTGCCAGAGCCTGAGGTGCAGAGGCGCTGGTGCAAGGCAATCAGGAGGGTCTCAGTCTTATTCACATTTACTGTACGTGTTACATTTTACAGCACTCGGCTTAAAGCTAAGATCATGGCAAGTTCAGCTTTCAGGGATCCAGAGGCAGAGAGAATTGGAAGTCAAATAAAAGGGAGCAAAATAATGTTAGAAGGGGTAAGAGGGCAACAGAGAAGAACATTGTTCATAGCAGATAGAAGGATTCAACAAACATTTTCTATGTGTGTGGTAGGTGGAGTGTGAAAGGCAAGATGGGTCCTTTGATGGAGAAATTGGAAGGAATAGTTATCAGGAGATCAGGAAATGTTGGTGCAGATGTTCAATGAATCCTTCACATCAGTCTTCGCAAATGAATAATGATAATAATAATCCTTCCATTTGATACAGCGCCTTATCACGTCATCAAGACATCTCAAAGTGCTTCACAGAGTATACTGTAAACTCAATTGACATTATATTTTGTAGGTGAAACGCGGCACTAATTGCGCACAGCAGTGTCCCACAAACAGCTGTGGATTGAGTGATCAAATTATTATGTATTTTTTTAAAGAGATTATTATCCCGGGAAAGCAATCTGCCAATTGACTAACAACCCAGTTCCTACTTACACTGCAGGGTAAACAGAGGTGTTTCGGCCTGCCTGGGTCCTCTCACTTGCGAGGTGAGCGCTCTAACCAATACGCTACGGGAATCCACAGTTACCAGGAGATCAAGAAATGGCTGATGTTGAATGAATTCTTCACATCAGTCTTCACAAATGAAGACTGATTCCAGATGCAGTCAAACTGCCGTGGGACTTTCCAAGCTTCTCAGAGATCAGTGAAGCTTGTATTACAATGAAACCCAATAACACACATGGGCCGAGCCAAGTAGGCTATAACTGTAAAGGAAATGACTGAGTAACTGGGCAAGACCCTCGGTTAATATTTTAATGAGCTCCATTAACACACTGTTCTGGAGGAAAGGGAATGTTATTCTTGATCTTTGTTAAGGTAGCGAGGAAATGAGCCGGAGTCAGTTAAGACAACTGTAGAGAGGAGATATCTCCTGAAGTGGGTATAAGGAGAATGTGTAAACGTTGGAAATCTGAGCACCAGATAGGCTGTGCATTGCCATCAGTGTCTTAAGGAGATGGTGGGCTTCCAGTCAGACTCTAGAGCAGAGCTATGCAACTGAGCTAACAGTGTACTGAGGGGGAAATTACTTCAGTTGGGATTTGTTCATCAGTGGTGTTACTTCAGCGAAGTCTTGTAACGGAGTGGTTAAAGCACTGTTCTCCCAATCCAGGAGAGTGACTGATTTTGCAGGCGTGGGTGTATCTGGGAAAGAACGGCATATTCCTGATCTCATGGATGTCAGTGAAATCAGAATGAATCTTGGCTGTGATACCCTCCACTGTCAAATTGTCTCACTGGGTTGGAACCTGCATTGATTGTAGTAAAGGCAGCAATCTTTAGCACTAAGTCTCTACAATGGAATTTCCCCTTATAGACCCAAAGGGTAAAACAAACCCACTTCTCCTCATATCAGAATGAATCAGCCCTCAATGTCATTTAGTACAATGCCTTCTCACGTAGAAAAGATGTTTCAAAGTGCTTTGCAAGATTTACTGTGAGATGGAGGGACTGTATAGTTGTAGGCAAACGTGGCAGCAGAATTTACGCACAGCAGTGTCCCATAAACAGCCATCAAGTGATCTTTATCTGGGGGATTGTTGGTCAGGCCACCAGGAGAGAGAACATTTTCTTTTCTTTTCCAATAGTGCCATGAGATCTTTAACATCCACCTCAACAGGCAGACAAGACTTTGGTTTAACGTCTCATCCGAAAGAACCTCTGACAATACAGTAACTCCAGCGATGCAATGGAGGAATGTGAGTTCAAGTTCTGACGTGGGATTATGTAGGATGCTGTCTAGACTGTCACATTGTGTGGGCTCCCAAAAATATGTAGAGAAAAAATCGGCGCAGACTTGATGGCTGAATGGCCTGTTGCTGTCCTGTATCAATGTGTGAATCTCAGATGGTTGCATCACTTCTATGGCTGTGCAGAGTCACTGGCAGTCTGTCACTGAGACCACAGGGTGATCTCACAGGCTGCACAAAGTCATGGTGACCGTTTCTTTCAAGGCAGTGAACCTCAGAACTCCCGAAACACCAGCCTGGGTTTTTAATGTTCTGATGCCTGACCAGAAACCAGATGTTGAAGGAAGATACGATTATTTGCTGCTGTCAATAGCCAACCAGTGCACACCATCAAGGTTTGTACTTGGCTCATATTAATAAAAATCTTTCCATTTGATATAGTGCTTTATCAGGCTGTTGAGGCGTCTAAAAGCGATATACTTAATGACCCTTTAGGAATGATAGTGGAGCGCTCCTGATATCTGGTAGAACCATCCGTCTCGTAAAACGATGCCTTCCGAACAAGAAAAACGTCTTCATTTTTAATCCATCTCGTAAGCAGGAGTAAACTCCTGATAACAAGACACTGCCTTAACTAGTCACTGCCATGTAAGCAGCCATGGTATCAATACCCTGGCTGCTGGTCTTGCTGGCTGCTGACCCGCTGTGTTGTGTGGACTGGGGCTCTGTGAGCAGCAAAACTCAACCGATTCTAGTTGGTATTTTTTGGTAGTGCTTACAGTCACCTCCCTACTCCCTCTCCCCGTGGCTCGGAGTCAGACTCCGCCACTGTCAAGCGCTCCGGGACGCTACCCGCGTGAAGGCCGCTGTATAAATGCAAGTCATCGTTGTTGTTGGTGGCGGTGGTGTTGTTGTTGTGGTTGTGTAGCTGTGTGGTCAGGTTCATTTGGGGGCAATCTTAGCCACAGTGGGTAGCACTTCCTTCCGCCTGCTTTCAGTACACACAATGCGGGCCCTGTCAAGCAACGATATACAATCCGTATATCCTTATAGCCTATAATGTGGGAGATCCAAGGGCACATTGCTGCTGAAAAGTTACCAATTAGGGTAGAAATTCCACCGGGCTCCAGATCTGCTCATATTTTGTTAACGTTTCCAATTTGGGGTAAATTCTTAAACGCAGTCTTCATTTTGAAGCTGTTTATCTGCAAATTCTCTTAGGAACTACAGCAAACTGACTAAAAAACCGAGACAAGTTTAACAACTTGCTAAAATTGTGGACACTCTTGAGTTTCTCCCCACTTGGAGGGGTCGGTTTATTATGGGATTCTCCATTTTGATCAGATGGAAATATCATTCTCTCTCTCTCTCTCTTTGCTGCACTGAAGTAAATGTAATAAACTACCTGCCAAAGTTCTCTATGGGAGGGTTAATAATAAAATAATAATCCTTGCATTTGATTAACACGTCGTTGAGACATCTCAAGGAGCTTCACAGAATGTTGCTGTGAAATGAATTGATTGTATATTTTGTGGGCAAAACACAGCAGGCAAATGCGCACAGTTGTGTCCCACTAACAGTCGTGGATTGAGTTACGCAATTATTACAATATTTTTTTTGGAGGGGTTAATATCCCCGGAAAAGCGATCCGCCAATTGACTAACAACCGGTTTGCTCCTAACAGACATGTAAGGGGTTCAATGAGCCAATAATTAGCTTTTTTGGCTCTGGTAGAAACTCAAGGTTCTTGACAGGAATTATAAGTGAGAAGAATGGAGATCATTATCATCCCACGGATAAGATCTTAGTTTAATGAACATGATGAAATGGAACAAGAAAGGTTATTTGGCCCCTCAAGCCTTCACCACCTTCCACAGCCCACAACATGAGCTTTGTTTCTGGAGGAAAGCCGCACGTGGACTCGAGCAGAGTAGCCAAGGTAAGTGAGCAAAATACATCAAAATCACGTCTGAGTTATTTAATGCTGCCGTCTTCCTCACCGACAGCACCCCTCCCCTTCCCTGCCGTGGACACAAGTTCTGTAGCGCATTGGCCAGCACTCTCGCCTCGCAAGTGAGAGAGCAATTCCCGGGCAGGGCGAAACCTTACAACAACAACAACAAGATTCCATTTATAGAGCGCCTTTCACGTCGGGAGGACGTCCCAAGGCGCTGGGCGTGTTGCCTTACTCCACACCCCTCTGTTTATCTAGCAGTAAGTAAGAACCCGGTTGTTAGTCGATTGGGCGGATCATATTCCGGGGTTCATATTCCCTTCAAAAATAAATAATAATTTGGTCACTCAATCCAAGACTGTTTGTTGGATGGCTAAGGCGTTTCACCCACAAAATATACAGTCGATTTACTTTACAGTATATTCTGTGAAGTGCTTCAAGGCATTTCAACGACGTGATAAGGCGCTATATCAAATACAAGGATTATTATTATTATAATTGTGGTCGTAAATTATTTGTTCGTCTCAGTCTGCACTTGTCTCAGTATCTCTTTCTCTCTGTCTCTCTTATCTCCCTCTCTCGTGCTCTCCTCTAATGCTATCCTCAAGCAGAAACCAGCCAGTTTATTTATGCTGTAAATAATCAATTCTTTGTCTCAGTGAATCTTATCACAGTAAAGTTTGACAGATTATACCCCCAAATCATACTTTTTAAAGCGTCTCCAGTGAGCTGTAAACGACTGGACAGTATTCTTCTTGGCTGTCTGACTCTGTTGGAGGTTCTGACTCTTTTACACGTGAACCGAGACACGTGATTGCCACAGGCTCTTTGACCTTAGAGTCCACCACAGCGGAGCTCAATCCTTGATATTAAGTTTCTCATTTGGTCGTGCTCTGACTCTCTGGTTCAGGTCCTACTAATTCAGTACAGACTATTTACACCTGTGACCTCTTGCCTCTATGATGTACATGGTACATTTACTCACATGACTGTCAGAGAGAGCATTCGCAGGGTGTCCACGAAGTCCTGTTATAAAACAACAATATGAGGCTACAAGAGGAGCTGAAACAGTCTGTCAGAGATGCATTTCACCCTCGTCACTCCATCCACGTCACTGAAAATGTGGCACCGAACACGGTGACGGATCATTATCTCGCATGAAAATGATGGCACTCACTCACTCACTCACTCACTCACTCACTCACTCACTCACTCACTCACTCACTCACTCACTCACTCACTCACTCACTCACTCACTCACTCACTCACTCACACCGATCCTCTGGACGTGTCTAAATACAGTGAAACACTTGTACTGAATAAGATGAAGTACTTCTAAATACAATTATCATCGTTCTTCCACATGTTTCAGTTGTTGGTCAGTGCTCAGTCAATGGTCAGTTATCTAGCACTGTAGAAAGAAAAACATCGGAGTCACAGGACATTGTGGACACCCTGTACTTTCGTACTGTAGAGGGAATATGACTGGTGCCAGAAGTATCGCAAGAAGTTACTAGGAAGCCTACATTGTTCTTTTAGTAACTTTTGGGGTTTAGTAACATGGGACTTGTAAACAGCGAAGCATCAATTGTTCATTGTTCAGCTGCTGTGTGAGTTGCATGGAAGCCAAATACTCTAACCTATCAAAAAAGGATGTTTTTTCTTCAATTGGCTTTGAAAGCCCAACACAAGCACCGAATCATTGTTCGAGATTCAACAAACCTCACAAGGACTTTGATTTGCTTTATATTTTGTCTGAAATCTGATTCTGTGGGAGTTACTAGTTTTCTGATACTCTGTAAACTGCCTTTTGTTGTATCTTCCATTTCAAGACAACAGCAACAAATTGCATTTATATCGCGCCTTTTCACTTCGGGAGGACATCCCAAAGTGCTGGACAATCAAGGGTTTGCAACCAAGCTGGGGGTTGGAATCAAGAGGGTTGGAGAGCAAGGGGTTGGGGGTGGGAGAATGACCGAAAAGGAAGATCTTCAGGAGATTCACAATTGATTGGAATTGCCTGAGGCTGAGATCAAACTTTTTTTGAGCGAATAGAATGTGATCACCAGGTGGAAGAACTTCCATGTATTGAAGGGTTACACAGCACGGAGGGCTCAATACATTTCTTTGGCTTTTTAAACTGTTTTGATGAATCTTGTAACTTAATACAAATGTCAGAGTTTGGGATTAAACTCCCTGCTACGCATCTCCCTGCCTTCAAACTCCTCATCATCTATCTTGTCAGCCGTGTCTTTAGTCACCATCATTAAATCTCTCATTTCCCCAGTCAGTGTCCACCACTACATTTGCCAAGTCCTTTCTGTGTAAAGCACTATGTAAGTGCAAGTTATTATTGTTATTCCAAATCAGATGCACTTTGAGTCAATTAAAAATATATTTAGCATTTGCCCCTAACTGCATTCCAGTTCAGTTACTGAGATTTATAGTACATTAATCCTTGCATTTGATATAGTGCCTTATCACGTCATTAAGAAGTATCAAAACACTTCACAGGATATGCTGTTAAGTGGATCGACTGTGAATTTTATGGGCGAAACGCAACAGCCAGCACAGCAAAGACCCACAGACAGCCATGAAGTGAGTGACTACATTTATTTGGGAGATTGTTGACCAGGATACTGGGAGAAACTCCCTTCTCTTTTCAGATCTTTAACATCCACCTGGAGACCGGAGCTCAGTTTAATGTTTCATCCGAAGAAGATTTTCTGCCTTTTATTCTGATGTTGCAGCTGGTACATTGCTAGTCTCTGCAAGCGAGAGTTCTGGGTTAGATTCCTAGCTGGGTGAAACGTTCGGCAAGTTTCCTTCCACACACGTCTCTGTTTACTTAGCAGTAAGTAGGAACCCGGTTGTTAGTCAATTGGCGGATCACTTTTCTGGGGGTAATAATCCCTTCAAAAAAAATAATAATAATAACAATTTGGTCACTCAATCCATAACTGTTTGTGAGACACTACTGTGCGCAATTAATTGGCTGTCGCATTTCACCCACAAAATATGCAATAATTTCACTTTACGCTATATTCTGTGAAGCGCTTTGAGATGTCCAGAAGACATGGTAAGGTGCTAAATCCAGTGCAAGGATTATTATTATAACAGAGGCGTGTGGAGTGAGGAAACTTGCCTAAGATTTCGTCCTGCCCAGGAATCGAACCTGGGTCCTTTCACTTGCCAGTGAGGGCCGTAACCACTAAGCTACGGGATTCCACGTTATGCTAAGGGACTCCAAATGTACGGGTTTGGATGTGATGAGATGGCTTCCTGTGTTCCACGCATGCGGGAAAGGGAACACAGAAAACACTGGGATTTTTCCAACGGAATGGCTGAGGCTACACATTGAGCGAGGTAGGTGTGTCAGCGACACCTCTGAGTGAGTGCAGCAGGCGGTCTAGTAAATGATGCAACATAAGAGAGCGTGACTCGCGGTCAATTGTGCAGCGAAAACTTGGCTCAGCCGGGAAGCAACACTCACACCTCTGGGTCAGAAGGTCGTAGGTTTGAGCTGCACAGGTTTGGGCTCGAGGCTAACAGTTGGTTGTTCGAGGTGCGGGGTTTTGAGTGAGACCTTAAAAACAAGGTGTCGTCCGCTTGTTATCAAGTGGACGTTAAACATCCCATGTCACTGAAGGAGGAAAAAAAGAAAGAGTTTTTCCTGGTGTCCTGGCCAACATTCCCCCCAGATTAATTGGTCATTCATTGCATGAGTGTTTGTGGGACAATGCTGGCGCAAACGGCTGCTGTGTTTGCCTACAAAAACATTCGCTGCTTTTGCCAGTAATTACTTGCGAAGCGTAGCTCAACGTGATAAGGGTCCTGTACAAACACATGTTCTTTCTTTGGGAGAAGGAAACGCACGGACAGCCGTGTGGAGGAGGGAGCAAATGGAGGAGGGGGGGTGTGTGTGTGGTGGGGGTGCTGGTGGGGGGAGAGACGGGGGTTGAAGACGCCCAAGTGAACGGGAACAATAAGCATTGGGTTGCTTTCGCGTGTTTGTAATTTAATTGCCGCTGTGACCCCGTTAGGCATTCTTAGGCAGGTCAGAGTCACTCGCACTCTCTCCATGTCACCCTAGCTCTCGACTCGCTGCATCGTAAGTCACGGCACCGAACAGCTGCGGAATAGATGGCCCGAGGCACTCGAGAAAAAAAAACTCTCTTCCAATAACAAAATAGTTTCGCTCCTGCAGTAAAGAGGAGCTTTTTTTTCAGAAAAAAAAGCTTAGCGCAAGTAAATTCGAAACAGCTGAGACTCGATCCCCTGGGGTTCTCAATGCTGGATCACGTAGCGCTGTTTTTCCAGTGAATCAAATGGTGACTTTTGCTCAGTTTACAGCAGCTTTGACCTCCCGCTGCCCTGCCAGCCTTTTGCTGATCTCAGCTACTCTTTAAGATTTACGCTCTGTTGATGTTACTGCTGGCAGAAGCTGGGTTATTTTGAATGTCAGACAGCGCTCTCCTTCGCTTGCTGGTCTGTTCGTTTGTTCGCGAGGGCCTGGCCTCAAAAGCTGGGGTGTGGTGGTGACTCGTGTGGGGGCGGGGGGCGAATGGGGTTAGCAAGGGTGGAGGGGAGGAATAGTGGAGGAGGAAGTAAGGGAATTACTTTCTTTGGCCGTCTGACAAGAAATGGAAACTAGGGAACTGATATACACACACTCACACACACACACACACACACACACAACATGCCTGTAGTGTTTATATGCGAGCGAAGGCAGGTTATGTGAGGACACTGCTCGTAAACAAAGGGAAAGGATGATATGTAGGGCTACAATTTCTCCCTTTCTGTTCTTTCGTATCCACCTTTAGAGAAGCTAAATATCCAATTTCTTTACTGACTTTTTCTGCCCTCCTTGTCTCTCCTCCTTCCCCCCCCATCACGTACTCATCAGCTAAGACAGTGTTGAGGTTAACCATTGCGTGACTTGAGTCGCTCTCACAGCTCCACTGTGATGCTCCTGTGTGTCTACCTAACCGCTATGACCACATTCGTTACCAAGAAGGTTTGAGGGCCAGAGGTCACCAGCTGGAGGATAGTAATCCGTGCATTTGGTGTAGTGCCTATAACACCACAACGTCTCAAACACTTCCCGAACTTTCAGCAAGGTGTAGTGACTGTGTGTTTGTAGGAAGCCAATTTACATAGAGCAGTGACCCACAAACAGTCATGAAGTAGTTAGCAATGTAATGCGGGGTAACTGATGGCCAGGATACCAATACCATTGTAAAATGTGTATTTTGTGGGCAAAACGTGGTAGCCAGTGGCACACAACAATGTCCTACAAACAGTCGTGGAGCAAGTGACCAATGTTTTTTTGAGGGATTGTTGGCAAGGACACCAGGGAGAGAGAAACTGCTTTCTCTTTCTGAATTGTGTCACAGGATCTTTAACATCCACCTGAACGGACAGACAGGACCTCGGTTTCACATCTCAATGGAAGGACGGCACCTCTAATAATACAACACACACCGCAGCATTGCACTGCAGTGTCAGCCTGAACTGCAATACTCCTGATGTCTGTCCCACGTTGAGCTCTGGTAAATGCAGCAAACCTCTTTGCTGGCAGCATATGTTATGTGTTGCATCTTAATTTTATTATGTTGTGATTCAGTTTGACTGTTGTGAAATGCAGAGTACTGTACTGTATGGTTATAATGGCCTGTAGTGCGAGTATTCTGGGAGTGAGCAGTTTTGTAACTTGTTTGCAACAAGTGGGTTGAACTTATGTCAGTCTGGCTCAGTGGTAGCACTCTTACCTCTGAGTGAGAAGGTTGTGGGTTCAATTCCCATGTCGGGACTTGAACTCATGTAGTCCAAGTTGACATTCCAATACAGTGCAACGGATGGGTGTTGCATTGTCAGAGGTGCCATCCTTCAGATGAGATGTCAAATCGAGAACCCTGTCTGGCTGTTCGGGTGGATATTAAAGATGCCGTGGCACTACAGTACTCGAAAAGCGAAGGGAGTTTCTCCCTGTGTCCAAGCCAACAATTCCTGGGATAAAATTGATTACTTGTTTCATAGCTGTTTGTAGGACATTACTGTGTGCAATTGTGCTGCCACAAAACTACACAGTCACTCCATTTCACAGACGATCCTGTGAAGCGCTTTGAGACATCCTTATGACATGATAAGGCGATATACCAAATGCAAGGATTATTATTATTATTTAGACATTGATGGCTGATTCATGCTGATATTAAGAGAAGTGGGTCAGAAGTGATTGACATACCTTTCTATCTTTGTCTGGCTTAAGAACTGCTCTTCGTAATCTAGTTACAGTGGCTACCAAATGTCAGGTAAGGCTGCTTTTGAGCTTGTGTGGAGTTCCTCATAGACAATTGACATGTAAATTGGAGTGATAGCGTATTTTGTAGGTGAAATTCACAAGGAACTGTGTTCCTATAGAGTAGACAATTACCAAGTCCTGACTGACCCAAACCCAGTTAAACTTATCAGTCTTATTTTATAGGAGTGAAAATATCAGTTATCTCACATTTTGTTTTCCTAATTAATAACCAATATAAATTACAATACAAATTCCTGCAGTTTCCCTCACATCAGGCAGTGTCCTTTTGAGAATATAGATATATATACACATATACGCACAATACAGAATATTAAAGATCGAGTAAAATGAATCAAATAATTAAAAACTTAGAAAAAAGTTGCCAGTTTCTCAAAACAATTGGAACAAACAAGCAAGTTCCTTCAACTGTGCAAGCCTCTGTCTCTTGGGTCACAGTCTTTCCATGTTCCACTTGTATTTCTCTTGCTCTCACACCCCGCCCACCCCCTCCAAACACACACACACACACCACATAACCAATTCCAGAGCCCGGTTTGCACTGTGTAATCTCTGTGCTTGTGCTTTGAACTGTAATGAACTATTCAAAGATAGGCAACTCTTTGTTCATTGAACTTCATGTTCACAGACTTCAAAGGGCAGCTCAGTGTGTAGAGGGAGAGAGGATGATCAATGTTAACATTGACTGCACTTTACCACAGTCTCTCCGAACCCACATCAGGCTCGCTCACACCTTGGTGTGAATGGACCTTCATAAAACCGGTGTATGAATAAGCTTTCAAAAGCATGCTAGTCATTGTCCTTCCAGTTTAATAATAATAATCCTTGCATTTGATATAGTATAAAACTCCTCGTATTCAAGTCCCTGCACTCCTCTGCAGCCCCCGACCTCTCTGACCTCCTCTCACCTCAGCACAGTACCCGTTGCCTTCATTCCTCCGGGTCTGGCCTCCTCCTCATCCCCCGAGTCCTCCGCTCCACCCTCGGTGACTGTGCCTTCAGCCACTATGCCCCAAGGCTCTGGAACTCCCTTCCTCACTCCCTTTGTCTCACTCCCTCCCTTCCCATTTTCAGGTCTCTGTTGAAGACCTTTCTTTTCGACCGCGCCTTTGGTCACCTTCCCATCCCTCCCCCTGGCTCGGTCCCAGGATCCTAAACTTATCCGGCGTGGACGGTGCTATATAAATCCAAGTTGTTGTTGTTGTGGTAGTGTGCTTCACGTCAGGAGGACGTCTCAAAGTGCTTCACTGGATATACTGTAAAATTCTAATAATAATAATAATCATTGGATTGATACAGTGCCTTATCACATCATCGAGACATCTCAAAGCGCTTCACAGATATATTATAAAGTGGATTGACTGTACTTTGCTGGGAAACACAGCAGCCAATTGCACACAGCAGTGTCCCACAAACAGTTGTGGATTGAGTGACCAAATTAATATATTTTTTTGATGGGTTATTATCCCCGGAAAGCAATCGTTGCTACTTACTGCTAGGTAAACAGATACATGTGGAGTAAGGAAAAACGGCTATAAGTTTTCACCCCGACCCCGGCACCTCTTGCTCGCGAGGCGAGTGCTCTAACCACTACATTACGGGACTCCACAGCTTTGTCCTTAAAATGATATTAATCCTTGCATTTGCTACAGAGTCAGGGGGATATAGTGTAAATTGTAGAGACTGTGCATTTTTGTAGGTGAAACGTGGCAGCCAATTTGCACACGGCAATGTCCCACAAGCGGTCACAAAGTGGGTGAGTTTTCTTAGAGACAGCAATATACATTTGTCACATAACCAACGCCCTTTGGGTTGAATGCGACACTGTGGCCAGGTGCAGTCTAAACCACGGATCAATGTACTCTTAATGATTCAAGCTGGGGACTTGCTCTCAGCCCGTGATGGGCGATTTAGCCCTTGCACGCAATGCAGCGCTTTCAGTGCGATCGATGCGTATCTGCGACCAGCTGGTGCTGTGTACGTGGCGTGTTCTTGCTGGTTAGCCTGTTCAGTTCACAAAATAATGCGCACGTTTGACAAAGGAAAGCAAACCCACAACAAAGTGTTGGAGGCGGCTGGGCCGAGGATCCCTCCCTTCGTCTTGTCAATCAGCGTCAACGTTCTGTACAATTATATTCATTAAGAGTTTCCTTCCTCAGGATATTGTCTGTTGCCTCCTGTTGCTTCCTTACCCAGCCAAGCCACGCAGTGGGCTAGGTAGTGACAGGCCTCCCCTGGTGCTAATGCTAATGCTAGCTATCTCTTCACGTGATCTACAATGCAGTTCAACTCCTGATAACTCAACCCTTAACTTGTCAGTACCACTTAAGTCGCACGCGATCAGCCAATCGACTAACAATCGGGTTTCTACTTATTGTTAGGTAAACAGAGGCTTGTGGAGTAAGAAAACTTGCCTAAGGTTTCATCGCACTCGGGAATTGAACCTGGGTCAGCTCGCTTGCTTGCGAGGCAAGTGCTCTAACCAATACGAGACTGGACTCCACAAAAGTCATCACTGAGCCCTTTCCCGTCGGAGGGACGAGATATCAGGAGTTTTCTGTGATAATAATATAAATAATCGCTACATTTAACACAGCACCTACAACGTTAAAATGTCTCAAAGCATTTTTTTTATAAAGTGCAGTGACTGTGTATTTCATCAGCAAATGTGGCAGTCAATTTGCAACACACAAACAAACATGAAGTGAGTGACCGATTTTATCTGGGGGATTGTTGGATAGGACACCGCAGAGAGAGAAACTCGCTTCTACCTTCCAACTAGTACCGTGGGATTTTTAACATGTACCTTGAGCAGGATCTCGGTTTAACATCTTGCCAGAACGACGGTACCTCTGACGCTGCAGTGCTCTCTGTGGTGAAGTGCAAGGAGCCTCACCAGTGGTTTGCATATTAAATACAGCACGTAGGAGCTTTACACTGTATCTAACCCATTCTGTAGGTGACCCAGGAATGATGGACGGACAGTGTAGAGGGAGATTTACACTTGTATCTAACCCATGCTGTAGGTGACCCAGGAGTGATGGACGGACAGTGTAGAGGGACCTTTACTGTGTATCTAACTCGTGAGTTTGGTTACATGAAGCAGGAAGCTTCGCTGACTTGTATCAGTACGAGTACATAAAGTTACAAAGAGACCGTGATTCATTCTCAGCGAGAAAGTTCTCACACTTTAAATTGCTCTGTGATCTGATCGTGCTAATGACTTGGCCCAAGAAATGCCAAATGCACCTTTAACTGTCACTTTCCAGCCAAACTAGTAAGGGAACCTCCCCTACGTTGCCAGCTGTCCTGCTTGTTACCTTTTTTCCTATCGCTGTGTACTAGAATATTGGCACCAGATCTTTGTGAGCTTCCATCTGGAATGTGTTAACTGATGCTGTGTCATGTAAAAGTGTGATAAAAATTACTGCTTTTTAAACGTAAGCCAATATCATTTTTATGTGCGTACATAAAAAAAAGTCCCAAACCATTGTCAGATACTGCAAAATAACAGCTGTCAAACCTTGACAAATGGGAACCAACGAAAGCCAGGAACAAAACAAAGATCCTTGATCGAGAGACTTTAGTTTTAGTTTTAGACGTCCACAAGCGCACACACACAGAGACACACACACAGGCACAGATAGACACACGCTCACACAGACACACACACACAGGCACAGATAGACACACGCTCGCGCACTCACAGACACACACATACAGACACACACACAAACACATGGGCTCACACAAAGACACACACAGGCACACATAGACACAAACGTGCACGCACACAGACACACACACGCACACAAACACATGGGCTCACACACAGGCACACGTACGCAAACACACAGACACGCATGCACACATAGACACAAACACACACGGGCACACACAAACATGCGCGCACATACACACGTGCAGATACACAGAGATAGGTGCGCGCAAAGAGATGCATCCCGCTTACATAATTCCGGAAAG
Organism: Callorhinchus milii; assembly: GCF_018977255.1. Classification (NCBI taxonomy): domain Eukaryota; kingdom Metazoa; phylum Chordata; class Chondrichthyes; order Chimaeriformes; family Callorhinchidae; genus Callorhinchus; species Callorhinchus milii. Next base: position 18,554,604 of record NW_024704750.1, on the reverse strand, counting down.
TATTAGGTGCAGGTTGGCAAGAGCCAATGTTTGGGTAACCTCAGAGTGTGCGTTGGGGTAACTGCTGGAGTCTAACCAGCTAAATATCAGGAATATAGAAAAACTGTTCGGAAAAGTAAAGTACATAGTAAAGATCTGGAAAAGTAAAAAATCTGGTATATTATAGATTAAAGGCAGAATAAAGCCCCCTCTACATTGCTCCGGCAATACTCTCAGCACAGTTAGAACATGGATCTAACAATGCCATTAACTCAACTCATCGCTACGACATCAATCTCTCTTTCACTCACATTAGAGAACCTCTTGACTCATTTGCTAGTTATCGGCCAAGGTGCCTACTTTATCAACCAGAGGTCTTATAGAGAGAGGTTGATAAGGGTACACGCGTGGGCCAATAAATGGCAAATGAAGTTTAATGCAGATGGATACAAGGTGCTGCGTATGGGATCCAAGAACAGGAAACACAGTATTCCACGGTAAGCTAGAACTTGCCAAGTGCGAAGCTAAAAGAAATCTACGGATATTAGTTGACTCATCACTCATTATGTCAAAGTGCACGGCACCAATAAACATGTCAAACAGGATGTTGGTCTATATTGATGATTCAGTTGAGTTTAGATCTGCAGACCTCATATTGGAGAGGTGTAGTGCTGTATTCAGGCTGCACCTAGACTACTGCACATGTATCCGGTCACAGGGACTTGAGAGAGATCCTGATGTCAAGCGATATAAGCAGCCGTTTCAATAACTGTAATCCATTTTAATAGATCGGGTTTGGGAGCAGGTTACTCTGTTGTATGTAAGAAAGAATTTGAGTTAAAAAAGAACGTCTGGGTCTTGATCAAATAAAATTGGTCACTCACTCTATGGCTGTTTGTGGGATAGAGCTGTGTGCAAATGCGCTGCCAAGTAATTCTCCTGAAGCGCTTTGAGACGTCCTTCCGACCTGATAAGGCGCTGTACCAAACGCAAGGTTTTTAATTAGTATTATTATTTGGTAAATTATTGAATTCAATCTCAACTGTGAAACAGTTTGAATGAACTTCAGAGGCTTCATTCCGTATGCTCTAAAACACTATGTTAATAGACTAGATCTAGACCCAGGTGAAATTTCTAACCAATAACGTCTTATCACAAAATTCACAGTGAATCCACTTTACAGTATATCCTGTGTAGAGCTTTGAGACATCTCAACGATGTGATAAGGCACTATATCAAATGGAAAGATTATTATTATCACATTGACCCTCCACCTTGCCGTCTCCCTCCTGCCTTCAAAACCCACTTGAAAACAAAATCTTTGACCGTGCCTTTGGTTAGCTGCACCAGGCTTCACGACCACATCACTCCCACCCTCGCTCGCCTCCACTGGCTCCCCATCCCCCAGAGGATCGAATTCAAGATCCTCATCCTCACCTAAAGGGCCATTCACGGCCTTGCTCCCTCCTACCTCTCTGACCTACTATCCCCCTACCTACCTGCCCGTACCCTCCATATCTCTGGCTCCGGTCTGCTCCACATCCCCCGCCCTAACCGCCCTACCATCGGTGGCCGGGCCTTCAGCCTCTCAGCCACTAGGCTCTGGAACTCCATCCCCCAGTGCCTTCGCCGCCTCCTCCCTTTCCTCCTTCAAGGCCGGTCTCAAGACCTTTCTCTTCAGCCATGCCTTCAGCTCTCCTCTCGACTCTCTACCCCCTCCTCACTCCCTCCCTTCCCTCCCCTCACCCTGACCATTTCCCCCCTGCTCAGGTCCCGACCCAACTGTCCAGCGCCTTGGGCCGTCCTCCCGACGTGAAAGGCGCTCCATAAATGCAATCTTGTTGTTGTTGTTACTTTCTCCTCCCCCACTCCACCCCACCCACCAGCCGGGCATCCAGTTAGTTGTGTAAAGTGCTTTGAGATGTCACCCCAATGTGAAAGGCGTAATATAAATTGTTATTGTGTATGGTATTGTTCAATTCTGTTATTATGGGAGCCAGATAAATACCTGCCATAGTCTCAAAAGTCACCAATAACTGCACTCATTAATTCTCATTTTCCCAATTGCAGCCAAATATTGTGTGAATTTATACCCATAGTCTTGGGTGTTTTTTGTATTATTATATTAGTAACAATTCTTGCATTTGATACCACGTCGTTGAGAGGACAACAACAGCAACTTGCACTTATATTGAGCCCTCCACGCAGGGTAGCATCTCAGAGCACTTTGAGACGCTCAGAGATGTCTCCAGGTGCTTCACAGGATATACTGTAAAGTAAATCGACCGTGGTATTTTGTGGGCGAAATGCGGCAGCCAATTGCCCATAGCAGTGTCCCACGAACAGTCAAGGATAGAGTGAGAATCATTTTTGCAGTATGGTACAGTATTGCTTTACAGCGAAGCAGCACTGCATTGAGAATGCACTCTGCACTTTTACCATTTGAACCAAACTCCAGTCACTTCACTCTGTTTCCCAACCCCCCCCACTCACCCCCCCACCCCCAGCCCCCACCTCCTCTCCCACCCCATGGTTCCCACTTGCTGTTTCAGCTGAACCACAAACATGGTGTTGTTTTCTGTGCACAGTCACCACAAGAGAGAAGAGTGCACAAACCACAGAGCCATCTGCTAGTCTCTGGGACTTTGTTCTACATTAAAGAGAGTTGATCCCTTTGATGGATTGAAACGGACTGAATTTTAACACTGGTTCAAAATAACCATCTGCATCTTGTCCATTTTTAGATTCCTTTTATTACTCGTGTGAGGATAGCTCTTGTCGAAACTACATGATACAGCCAGCGGTGGTCTCACTTATTGCATCTGTCCGTCTGACCTGCTTCCCTTTCATGTCCTTTTTCACTTTATATAAAGGTTTTAATTTGAACGATTAGTACCTTACAACCAAAAGGAACTGTTTCAGAGACTGGCGTCATTGTCGGAGTTATCTAGTTTCAGACTGAGGCAACTAAACCGAGGTCCCGTCTGCCTGTTCAGGTGGATGTTAAAGATCCCATAGCAGTATTCAGAAAGAGAGGAGAGTTTCTCTCTCCCAGTGTCCTGGCCAACAATCTGACCCGGTGTCCTGGCCAACAATCCCCCAGATAAATTGGCCATTGATTTCATGGCTGGCTTGTTTGCTGTGTGCCAAATGTATTTACATCCAAATTAATTCCCTGGTGCTTTGAGACTTTTTGACCTAAGTGCTGTATCAAATGCATCAGTCACTACACTTGACAGTAATTACTATAAAGGCTTTGCGATGTTTTGACATGCTGAGTTCTTGTTTCTGTCATGCAATTTCTAGGACTAATCTCTTCATCTCTGTGACTAGCACAGTCTCAGTCCTTGTGCTAAGTGTCAGACTCACACCATTGGTGTGTGCAATGGTTTAGGGGTAGATAAGTGGCAATATCATGTTAGTTCCTTTCCTTCCCTGGCTATGAGGCCAGAGAAATGCTGTGCTTGGGGCTGTGCACAAGTCTCCCAGTGTGAGGCCAGAAATTTCTTTCTTCCTAAAGTTCATGTGTTTGGCTACCATGAGTCCCGGTTGCATCTGTTTATCCTCTTTCTGTGAACCATGGACCTAGTGAAAACCAGGGACAAGTAAATGCCATCTGACCATCAAACATGTTTCCTTCACTCATGGTCAATTACAGCCATCCAAGGGCTAATGGTGTGAAATGCACTCTCTTCTTCAGTCATGATTGTGGAGTCCAGTTGCGTAGTGGTTAGTTCGCTTGCCTCGCAAACGAGTGGACCCAGGTTCGATTCCCAAGCAGGGCAAAACCTTAGGCAAGTTTCCTGACTCCACACACCTCTGTTTACCTAGCAGTAAGTAGGAACCCGCTTGTTAGTCGATTGGCGAATTGCTTTCCGGTGATAATAATCCCTGGAAACATTTGAGGAATTGAAGATGGAGTGACAACACAACGAGGCGGTGAGATAAAAGATAATGCTTACATTTGATAACAGCGTATTTAATCAAGGCACTTTACAGGATTTTGCTGAGTGGCTGTATTTTATAGGAAAACAGCGAATGAGCTAAATTGTAGACAGCAATGTGCCACAGAAAGCCATGAAGTGAATGACCAATTAATCTTGGATTGTTGGCCAGGACACCCTGAGAGAGAAACTCCCTTTTCGTTTCGAGTAGTGCCGTGGGATCTTTAACATCTACCTAAACAGGCAGACGGGACTTTAGTATAATGTGTTTTCTGAAGGAAATGTTGACATATCCTTATTATTAATATTATCACAATACTCAGGTTTTGATATAACCCTTCAAAGTAATGTGTCACGTCCAGTGACTGGATTTGTAAGCACCGCTGCACAGCACACAGCAAGGTCTCACACGTATTTACCCACAAAGTGAATGACCAATTGATCTGGAGGATTGTTGACATCTTTAACATCCACCTGAACAGGCAGACGCACCATCAGCTAAAATCTCATTCACGTTAACCAGGGTGTCTGCTACAAGCAGAAATCCATCACCATTCCAAATCAGTTTCCTATCAAAACCACTTAGATTTCTTTTTACTAGTCGTATCAATTACCTGTTAGCTCGTAACTCCACTCCCTATCCTCCATTACTCCCGGTCTTACTGCTTACTTACTGCTCACCTAATTCCGAAGAGTATTAGGTGCAGGTTGCCAAGAGCCAAGGCCTGGGGACCCCAGTGTGTGTTGGGGTACTTACTGGCTGCATTGAATTACGCATGTGCAGTGTAGATTACCGATTAAATCAGATTTTATACGATTTATACAGTTGGCCTGCAACTCGGATTTCACGTAGGTCGTATTAAATGTTATGGTCCTGACTGATATGACTTATGTGAGTTTTACTGTAGGAGTTTAACCAACTGGAAACTGCATAGCTTGCCATTGAGAGCAAGCTTCCCCTGTTTGCCCTGCTAGGATCAGCCTACCCCACCCCTAGAAGCGTCAACCTAGAATGTCAATTCTTGTCTCAATGCAGGGCTCGAACCCTCAATTTTCTGAGCTGGGGATGAGCGTGCTACAGGCTGAGCCAGACTGACACAGCTTATTCCAAACTTCTGAAAGCCAAAACGTTTCTAAACAGGAAATCAAAGTTTCTGTGCCGAGGCACCTGGCTCTGTCTACAGATTTTAAAAATAGCCCCGTTTACCCACCACATAAAGAGCAAACTCTTTTTTTTCACAAACTTTTACTCTCTGAACAATGCTGCTCAGTGAGAATAACTTGTTATTTTCTGTGCGCAGACTGGCCCCTCTCTTCCAGACTGCCCTGAGGAAAAACATTACTTTTATAGCACTCAGAGCCTTTGTCATTATCAGTTGCTTTGTCCAGCCAGTAATAGGTTACTTATGAAGGGGTCATGTACACAGACAGTCTCTTTACTCTCCACGCTCCTCCACCTCTTTGCCCCCACCCCCACACCCCCATCCACACACACACACACACACCTCCCCCAAAAAGAGCAATCTGTACTGTTTGCAGAGGCCAGACTTGCAAGCGGTTCCATAAGCACACAAAGAGTCTCCCAGCAGTATTGATTCCAACTTTTCCTGAGTTGTCAGAGGGCGAGGGAGAGCCTCACCGCTTCAGTCATCAACGGCAGGAAATCACTGAACGACCCTCTGGACCAAACAGATGTTCTATAGAATTCAGTAGACTGAAGCTCTCCATTCAGTCCCATTGTATAGATTAGCAATGAAGGGTATAATAATAATAATAATAATACTTGCATTTGATAAAGCACCTTATCGTGTCGTTGAAATGCCTCAAAGCGTTTTACAGGGTATATTGTAAAGTGAATTGACTGTATTTTATGGGTGAAACGCAGCAGCCAATTGCGCACAGCAGCGTCTCACAAAGAGTCGTGGACTGAGTTACCAATTTTATGCGTAATATACTAAGCCGTTTCCCAGGTACTTGCAATAGATTGAACGCCCTAATTGTGAGTTGTAAATATCTTCCTGCTTTTGACATTTAGAAAACTTTTAGCGTTGAGTTCATTTTAAATTTGGCACTTTTCTTATTCTGAAAAATTCTTAAAAAGCGCTCTGGGACACTACCCTGTTGTGAGGGCCTCTATATAAATGCAAGTTGTTGTTGTTGTTGAAGTTGTTTTAAGGTGACAGTCTGGCTTAGTTGATAGCACTCTCGCCTCTGAGTCAGAAGGGGTTCAAGCCCCAGGTTAGGTGTTTGCTTTTGCAATCCAGTGCAATATGGGGGAAGTGCTGCGTTGCCAGAGCCGCCATCTTTCAGAGGAAATGTTAAAGTGCGTCCTGTTTGCCTTGTTCGGGTGAACGTCAAAAATCCATCGCGCTTTTGAGGGGAAAAGAGAAGCGAGTTTCTCTCTCCTGGTGTCCTGGCCAATAATCCGCCTGATAAAAATGGGATCATTTCGCTTACTTCGTTGCTGTTTATTGAAATCCCTGGCCAAACAATTGAGGTGTGTATCAGCAGTATGTTTCAGTTACCCAGTCACTGTCCATAGATTGAGAACAGAATTCCACCCACCCTCACCCCTGGCTGCCCCGTCAATTTCCAGTCGCAGGCGGTATGATCCATGAACCCAACCTGTTGATCATTAATATTTGCCAGATTTATCACTGTGGGTAAGGGGTGTGTGAGGATGGCCAGTAAATCACCACGTGCATCCAAGAAGACACAAGTTTATTAAATTCCACTGAGCCCAGGCCCAGGGAGTGGATGTATCCCTTTGATATGTATTCTATCAGGGTCACACCGCGTTGGAAATATGCCTGTAACTCATTCACAGTCCAGAAACCCGGCAGTACCTTTCACGCTGAAAAATGAAGAGGCTTTGTTTGGGGAGTGAGTCTGCATGTGCACTCATGTACTCCTTTGTCCTTTGGGTGAAACCCACGCATTTAAGGGTGAAAGCCAGCTGTGATTCAACCCCTGGATTGGAATCCAACCAATTGCTCAGTCAGGCTCTAATCTGCGGTATTCCTTAATAGCATTACTTACTAATCATTAATCATCCATTAATTAATAATTATTAATTAATAATTAATTATTAATAATATTATTGATTAATTCATGATAATTAATGGATCGCTTTCCGGGGGTAATAATCCCCCTCCCCCCCAAAAAAAAACTCAATCCACCATTGCTGTGCGCAATTGGCTGCCACGTTTCGCCCACAAGATATCCAGTCAATTCCCTTTTTCAGTATATTTTCTGAAGCGCTTTGATACGTCTCAAAGACGTGATAAGGCGCTATAACAAATGCAAGGATTATTAGTATTATTAATAGTCCTAATCCCTGACTGTTTACACACGCCTTGGGACGTCCTCCCGACGTGAAAGGATTGCTTTACAAATGTAATTTTGTACTGTATTATATTATTATTCTCTCTCTCTCACTTTCTCTCGTCTTTCTCCTTTTGCTGCTGTCCTGCAGTGATTTCCCCACCTAGTGTTCAGAGCACCCGAAACCCACAGTGTGACCTGCAGGTGTTGTTGAGTTCACTCAATTCCTGATCTTGGCTCAGCTTTGCTTTGCTTGGCTCATCACAAACAACCAAGATAAAATACCATTAAATATTACACAATTTCACTGTTAAAATCTGTTTTAGTCAGCACACCAGCTGTGGGCGACCCTGTTTCACAACACAATTAATAGGCCACTTATCCTGCCACTCAATGAGCATTAAGCACCTATTGTCCCAAGTCCTGTTCCTTTTAAAACGCTGCGATTTCCAGGCTTAGCACTTCCATATCGAAATGTTGGCTTATTTGGAACTTTCTCTCATTAACCCATCCTCCCCAGGCTTCATTCCTCAGGACGTGGACTTCTAACATTCTGGTGTCTTTCACTCCTGTCTCGCCCACAAAGTGCACAGTCACTGCACTTTACAGTAGACCCTGTGAAGCGCTTTGATAAGGCACTATATTAAATGCAAGAATTTCATAATAATATTCGTTGCATGTGGTGTAGCTCCTTATCACGTCAGAAGGCTGTCCCAAATACTTCACAGGATTTTACTGTGAATTGGAGTGACTGTGTTTGCAAGCAAATACACCTGCCCAATTGCTCACAGCAAAGTCCCATCAAACAGCCATGAAACAAAGCCATGAAACGACCAATTTTATCTGGGGAATTGTTGGCCAGGACAACGGGTTAGAAAATCTTCCTTCTCTTTTTGAACAGTGCCACGGGATCTTAAATCCACCTGAACAGGCAGAAGGCACCTTGGTTTAATGTTTCATCTGAAGGATAGCACCTCCGACAATGCAACACCAAACCCCCAGCACTGCATTGGAGTGTCAGCTTAGATCATGTGAGTACAAGTCCCGACCTGAGATTTGAACCCACAACCTTCTGACTCAGAGGCCAAATGATAATTATATATTATGAATCCCATTAGGATCTTGCCCCTCCTAACCTCTTTAGCCCTCTGCACTATCAACTTTATTCTACTGCTTCAATCTCTCTCCCTCCATCCCATCATCATTGACTGAGCCTTCAACCATTGTGTCCCTTAGAACTGTCTCCCTTAAACAGTTTTCCTGATAACTTGGAATTATTTATTTTATTCGCTCAACTGGTCTCCTGCTTGTCCTCGTCCCTGTACCTTTCCACCACCGGCGGCCGTGCTTTCAGCCAGAATGCCCCAAACTCTGGAACTCTTTCCCTCAATTCCTCTCCTTGCCAATTTTCAGCTCACGCTTTAAGACCTTTCTCTTCGAGCGTGCCTACAATCCCTCAGTCTCGAAGTCAGGCTCCGCCACTGTTAAGTGCTCCGACACGCTGCCGTGCATGAACAACAACAAATTGTTGCCTTGCTGTAAGTGGGTTAATGTTTGGTGTAAGGCGACCTGCTCTTTGTCTGGGGTTTATCCTGAGTACATACTGTATGTACCCTTTATCCATGCCAACAGCTAGCACCACCCAGCCCATTAAAGCTTTGGCTTGCTGAGTGAGAAGATTCCCTGCCCCCAGTAACTGGTCTGCCCTTCCAAGTCCTGCCGATGAGCCATCAGCAGTGCCCTGGAAAACTGCGGACTGAACCCCTGAGACCGCCACAGATTGATGGCTTGATTCCGACATTCCGTTGCCAAACATGTCACCTCGGAGCCAGTTCAGCTCCAAGGAAACCTCGCCTACGTCACCCAAGTCACTAGATGATCATTCAACATCCGACAAGCGTGGGTTTGAGCCCTCACTGGGCGGATGGATGGTAGTTACCAGGAACTCCCTGCAGGCTTCCCAGAGAGCAACACAGCTCAGCATGAGATGCCCGAGAGCACTGCCACCATCTTCCCGTCTGCAGCTCGAGTACACGAGTAAGCCCCCACGTGTGGACGCATCGTTGAGATGGCCAGAGACAAGCCTGCCCTGGTGTTTCATGGCCTTTTTCTGGTGCGTGTCTCTGAAACAGAAACCATTCTTCACCTCTCCTCCCTGAATATCCCCCCACCCCCCCCCACCCCCCGCTCACTGTCTCTACACAGAAAATTGTCTCCCTTTAATATAAAGTAGGTCAGGATAACAAACTCCAGCCAATTACCTCAAACAGAAGGACACAATCCGGCTGCTGACTGTAAGGATAATTTGATGCTTTTCAGATAAGGACTGACTGCCATTAAGTGCACTTAGTTCTCAAAGTGTAAACATTACGAACACTAGTGACCTGCTACCTCCTGGTATCAGCTCACAGTATCTGACCCTGTAAATTAAAGCCTGGTTTATCCTTCCAACATTATGTACTGTAAGGCAGCCTGACCGGGCAACCAGCTAACTACACAACCAACCGTATCAGGGATCACTACATCCAATGTCAATCTTTCTGCAGGGGTTATACTCCATGAGTGACATCTTTCTCTTCCTCTCTCTCCCCCGCCCTTCACTCCAGCTCTGTCTATCACCATGTCTGTTTCTCTCTCTTTCTGGATGTATGTGTGTCTCTCTTTCCGTCTTTCTTTCTTTGTCAGTGAATGTTTAATAACCCTCGCATTTGACCTGGCGCCTTATCACGTCGTCGAGACGTCTCAAAGCGCTTCACAGAATGTACTGTTAAGTGGATTGACTGTGGATTTTGTGGGCAAAATGCGACAGCCAATTGCGCACAGCTGTGTCCCACAAACTTTCGTGGATTGAGTGACTCAATTTTTTTTAAAAAATGATTATTACTTCCGGAAAGTGATCCTCCAATCTACTAACAAGCGGGTTCTCTGTCTCTCCGTGTGGTGCCTCCATGTGTCTCTCTTTGACTCAGTTTGTGTGTCTGTGTCTGGGTATGTCTCTTTCACTGAGTGTGTACATGTGTGTATATTCATCTCTCTTTGTGTATGTGTGTGAGTGTCTCTCCCTTTGTCTCAGTTTGTGTGTATGTGCATGAGTCTGTCTCTCTTTCACCCGTGTGCCTGTGTGCGCGTGTTTGTTTCTCTTTGTCTCTGTGTGTGTATGTGAGTGTCTGTCTTTGGTATTATGCACCTCTATATCTCAGCTTGTTTTGGTCTTTGAATGCCTTCCCACAGTTCCCACCAGTGTTTTATGAGTAACATGCTCCCCGTACTCCATTTGCCTCCTGGGCACATGAAACAATTTAAAGTTTTAGCAACAATCAGATGCTGTGGCAGCAAAATAAAGTGAGTGAGCGAGTCTGTGTGTGTGTGTAGAAGCCTCTGTAGTAAAAGCATGTGCACCACATCAGCCAAAACACACAGGCACTCACTCTCGTGCTGGGCCGACTGCCACAAACTATTCTGTTTTGGAAAATAATGAATGGATGAGAGACATAAACAAGCTGAAGCACGCACATCCTTGGAAATCTCGGTGCTTTGGCCACAGATCACCACTTTCAATTAAAGCACAGCTCAAATCACTGTCTAGCGCAGCCTCTCGGGAGGCCTGGGGACAGACACTGCCTACACTGGCTGGATGTATGCGAAGTGAGGGAATCACATTACGAGGGAAGTTGGGGGCATTTAACCCTGCGTCATCGGTGGTGCCGTCCGTCAGACCAGAAGTTGAAGCGAGGTCCTGTCCAGTAGTTCAGCCGAACGTTAAAGATCCACAAGATTATCGTGAAGAAAGTTCTCCCGGAGTCCTGGTCAATATTCCTCCTGATCCACACCTACCATAAAGAAGTTAAATAATAATAATAATCCTTGTATTTCATATAGCGGCTAATCACGTTGTTGAGACGTCTCAAAGTGCTTCACAATATATACTGCAAAGTCAATTGACTGTGTATTTTGTGGGAGAAACACGACAGCCATTTGTGAACAGCAGTGTCTCACAAACAGTCATGGATTGATTGATCAAATTATTATATTTTATTTTAGAGGAGGGGTCATTACCCCTGGAAAGCCATCCGCCAATCGACTAACAATCGGGTTCCTACATAAAGCTCGGTAAACAGAGCCGTGTGGAGTAAGGAAACAAGCTTAAGGTTTTGCCCTGCCCCGGAATCGAACCCGGGTCCTCTCGCTAACCAATACGCTACAGAACTCCATTTGCCCACAAGGTACACAGTCACTACACTTTATAGAATATGCTGTGAAGCACTTTGAGACGCCCTTCCATTGGGAAAGGCGCTGCACCAAACGTAAGCTTTATTAGTATCCTCTCATTCATCTACAAATCCCTTCACTCCCTGGCAGCTGCCTACCTTTCCGACCTGCTTATTATCCATGCCAACACCTTTCGGCTCTGCTCAGCTGGCTCTGGCCTCCTTCTTGCCCCTCGTCCCCTCTGATCCACCATTGGTGGCCGTGCTTTCAGTCACTATGCCCCAAAAGTTCTCTCCCTCAACCCCTTCGCCTTGCCCCTCTTCCCCATTTTCAGATCAAGCCTGAAGACCTTCCTCTTTGACCATTCTTATGGTCACCTCCTCCCTCCTCCCAGCCCGGCCTTAAGACTTTTCTCTTCGAGCGTGCCTACAGTCCCTCAGGCTCGACGTTAAGTGCTCCGAAACGCCAGCCTGCGTGAAGGGCATTATATAAATGCAAGTTGTTGTTGTAGGGATTTCCCTGGTTTGCTCGACTGGAGGCATTGCTGGGGGATCAGGCAAGCAGGACTGCTGAGAACATCACCCAGACAAGGTGGGGGAATAACAGCAGCAGGTTAAAGACTTGCTGACAGTGAACAGAGGGCTGACTCTCGTTTTTACATCTCACCAGATATCGATCTTACATTTGACGGGGCTTGACAGCTCATTATGTTTAATGGGGAAAATAAGCTGTTTCAAAGGCTTATAAAGCAGAGGCTGAGAGAGAGGGGGACTAGAAGCTACGTCCATTGGGACAATAAGAATGGAAGCTGGTAGCTGCTCGAATCAATAAAATTAACCACTCGGTTGATGGCTGTTTGTGGGACACTAAGGGTGCAATTGGCTGCCGTGTTTCGCCCACAAAATGCACGCTCAATCCACTTGGCAGTATATCCTGTGAAGTGCTTTGAAACGTCTCGATAACGTCAAAGGCGCTATATTAACATATTGTAGAGAAAGAGACAGTGCCACATTGTGGTCAGCTGACTGCCGGGCAACTGTCTCTCAATGGCCCTCTCCAACAAAGCCGAAAACTCTTTCATTCAGCGGAGAACAAAGGTATTTTTTCCTTAACTTGTTGCTGTGTCTGTCCCCAAATAGGCTTTGCAAAGGCAGACATTAACCCAGGCAGCACTGCAAAGATACCAGTGCTTATGAGAGCCTCTGTTTTGAGGTTACTGAGCAGTCAGATAGAATCATAGCACAGAAGGAGGCTATTCGACCCATCGCGCCTGTGCTCTAAGCCTCTATTTATAAAGCCAAGGATTCCATATGCTTTTTTAACAACATTTTGTGGCAGCCAATTGCACACAGCAACAGCCCACAAACAGCCATCAAGTGACTAATTTTATTGTTTCGGGCAGCTCTTTGAAAGAGCTATCCAATTCGTCCCACTCCCCTGCTCTATCCCCATAGCCTTGCAACTTTTTTTCTTTTCAAGTACCTATCCAATTCCCTTTTGAAAGTTATTATTGAATCTGCTTCCACCACCCATTCAGGCAGTGTGTTCCAGATCAGATTGCAACAACTCTGCATAATTTTTTTCCCCCTCATCTCCCCTCTGGTTCTGTTGCCAATTATCTTAAATCTGTGTCCTCTGGTTACCGACCCACCCATCACAGTTCCTCCTTATTTACTCTATTGAAACCCCTCATAGTTTTGAGCACCTCTATTAAATCTCCCCATAACCTGCTCTAAGGAGAAAGATTCCAGCTTCTCAAGTCTCTCCACATAACTGAAGTCCCTCATTTCTGGTACCATTCTGGTAAATCTCCTCTGTACTCTCTCCAAGGCCTTGCCATCCTTGACGTCCTTCCTAAAGCCTAGAATTGGACACAATACTCCAGCTGAGGCTTAATCAGTGATTTATAAAGGTTTAGCATAACATCCTTGCTTTTGTACTCATATGCCTTTATTTATAAAACCAAGGATTCCAAATTTTTTTTTAACAGCTTGATCAAGATTTCACCTTCAAAAATTTCTTCCAGCTGATCCATGATTTGATTGGAATCTTAATGGAATGAAATGCCAATGCAATCTTTGAAGGTCATCATTTTGTTTTACAATACGATTTACTTCTATAGCAGTTTCATGGGATAACTATAACAATATAGCTTCCTGATGCAGTATTGTTTATAATAATAATAATCCTTGGATTTTATATAGTGCCTTATCATGTCTTCGAGATATCTCAAAGCACTTCACAGAATATTCCGTATAGTGAATTGACTGCACATTTTGTGGGCGAAATGTGGCAGCCAATTGTGCACAGAAGTGTGACACAAACAGTCGTGGATTCAAAGACCAATTTTTTAAAATTATTTTATTTTTGAAGGGATTATTACCCCTGAACACTCAATTTGGACACTCAATCCATTACTGTCTGTGGGACACTGCTGTGCGTAATTGGCTGCCGCGTTTCACCCACAAATACACAGTCAATCCACTTTACAGTGTATCCTGTGAAGCGCTTTGAGACGTCTCAACTATGTAAAAGGTTCTATATAAATGCACGGATTATTATAATTTGTGGTTGTTGATATTCAAAAAAAATGCACCCAGTTTACACTTTTAATGTAAAATTTTCCTAGATTTTTGTTCTGCATTTGACCCAAAAAAGCCCTGTCCTCAGATCTTACCTCGGGTTTTGTTTTGCCTAAAAGATGACTTTAAATGTCCTTACTAATGTGTGTCATAGGCACGTGAAACTTGCTAACAGTGGCACATCTGCTTCTGGGATCTCTCCAGTCTGCGTGTTGTGAGTGTAGGGAAGATCAGGGTATGATGGCATCTCTCCAGTGTGTGAGAGTGTTAGTATCTGGCACTGACAGCACTCAGTTCCCCAGTGACTATCATTACCACTATCATTACCTCAGCTCCAACATAAATAGCGTCGGAGAGGGAAGGCTGATTAATCTCAAACAGCTGTAATTACAGCAGAAATATAGAATGTAGGAGTGTCACATACTGTGTTATTATACAGGAGCCTACACCAAAATACACAGTCAATCCATTTTACAGTATAATCCTGCAAAGCACGTTGAGACGTCTCATTGATAAGGCGCTATATCAAATGCAAGGATCATTATTATTATAAATGTCAAACAGGGTGTCAAGCAGGAGTTTCTCTCTCCCAGCATCTTGGCCAACAATCCCCCAAATAAAATTGGTCGCTCAGGGCATGGATGTTTGTGGGACATTATTGTGCATTATTAGCCCCTTGCCTAAACGCTGCCTATGAACACATTATATTTAAAGTCAGTGATGAAAGGAGTGAAGTCCTTCTGGGTTAGGAGCTCCCATTCCCCAGAGGATAGAGTTCAAAATCCTTGTCCTCGCTTTCCAGGCCCTCCACGACCTTGCTCCTTCCTACCTCTGTAATCTGCTAACACTGTATAGACCTGTCCGCTCCCGCTCAGCGGTCTTCGGCCTGCTCCACATCCCCCGCCCACCCCACCATTGACGGTTGGGCCTTCAGGGTCTCTGGCTCCCCACCGTTTGGAACTCCATCCCAGAATCTCTTCACCTTTCCCACTGCCTTGTCTCCTTCAAGACCCTCTTCTTCAACCACGCCTTCGGCCATCCTCCTACCACTACCCTCCCTGCCCTCCACCCTTCCTATCCCAATCCTCCGCTCGGGTCCAAATCCTTGACCGTCGAGGGCTTTGGGATGTCCTCCCGATGAGAACGGCGCTGAATAAATATAATTTATTCTGGTTGTTGTTGCTCCTTGTCTTGTCAGAAATGTAACCGAGGCAGTTTCCTGTTGCCAGCATCTCTAGGAGACCAGCATGACTTGGAGAATCTGTCAGATATCATACCTGGAGCAGACTCGGGTCATGGCTCACTAACATGAGACGGGGAGGGAAGTGGGAGAGGCTGCGCTTGCCAACACAGGCATTGGCTGGAGCTTTGCTAAAGACAGCACAATGCAGAGGGAGACTCTGCTTCCTGGCATCGCTTGGCTCTGATGAAAGCTGGAGCTGAACAGGCACGTTATCACTCAATACCTATTAAAACATGAAAACAAACCACAAACTGTTGCATTTAATAATCAGCTGTGGGATGATTATTAGCCAGCAGGATGCAACACGAGACATGCAATATTTATTTGCTTTGGCGAAACAATAACAGAACTGAGAAAGAGAGAAAGAGGGGGTCGTGATAATCTCAGTGCTCACTCACTCTGCAAACACTGCCTGCGGAAAGCCAGCCTGATGTGAAGCCAGATAGCTCTGCGTACCGTTCGTCAATCGACCGAGGTT
Organism: Callorhinchus milii; assembly: GCF_018977255.1. Taxonomy (NCBI): domain Eukaryota; kingdom Metazoa; phylum Chordata; class Chondrichthyes; order Chimaeriformes; family Callorhinchidae; genus Callorhinchus; species Callorhinchus milii. The sequence goes on along the minus strand of NW_024704750.1, from coordinate 18,538,845 downwards.
TGATGCAACAATTAAACCCGGCTTCTAAGAAGTTGCTGAGAAAGCAAGGGATTTCTCTGGGTTTTATGTCTCAGCCCTTAGATTTTATTTTTGGTCAGGTGGGTCTCTGACACATGCGGAAACCCATCACCGTGCTTAAGAGGATCCGAACCCCAGCCTTTAGAGATGTGGGCTAGGGTGATCCTGGAGTCCTGTAGCTCAGTTGTTAGAGCACTCGCTTTGCAAGTGAGAGACCTGAGTTCAATTCCAGGCAGGTCAGGGCGAAACCTTGGGCAAGTTTCCTTACTCCACACAGAGCCTAATAATAATCCCTCCAAAAAACCAAAAACAATAATAAATTGGTCATTTTCAATCCATGACTGTTTGTGGGACATTGCTGTGCGCAATTGGCTGCTGCGTTCGCCCACAAATATACAGTCAATTCACTCTACAGTATATTGTTTGAAGTGCTTTGGGACGTCTAGAAGATGTGAAAAGAGCTATATCAAATGCAAGGATTATTATTATTATTATTATTATTATTATTATTATTATCCTAACCGGACAAGCAGCGGGAAAGCTTCCTAGACAGTGCTATCAATGAAAGTTAGCTGGTTAGACTCTAGCAGTTACCACAACGCATACTCTGGTGTTCCCCCAAGCCTTGGCTCTTGCCAACCTGCAATAATAATTTCTGGAATTAGGTAAGCAGGCTGTGGATTTCCAGGGAGAGAGAGCGCATTCATTCCAACAATTTATCTTTCGAATTTCCATGTATAGGTGGGATATGTGGAATTCTCAGTTTGGTTTGGAGACTCTTAAGCACAGCGATAGGTTTCCGCATGTGTCAGACACCTGACTGGCCCCCAAAAAAAGGCGAGGGCTATTGCTGAGCTTAATGATTGAGACCGTTCCCTCCACCCCCAGACCCCAGTGACCATTCATCTCTAGGTTCAAATCCAGCACCAACCCTTTGAGATGAAATTGTCCTCTACCCAATGGTTTTTACCATCCCTCAATGGTGATAAACTAGCAAGAATTCAGAGATACCATGGTATGTTTGAGTCATGGAAATACCATGATTGTGTCATATACAGTCAAAGCAGAGAGAATTTATCCTGTATCTAACCCTTGCTGTTACTGACCTAGGTGTGCTGGATGGATCTTGGTTCATTCCAAAACAATTAATAATAATAATAATAATCATAATCCTTGCATTTGATAAAGCACTTTTCACGTCTTCGAGACGACTCAAAGCGCTTCACAGAATATACTGTAAAGTGGATTGACTGTATATTTTGTGGGTGAAATGCAGCAGCCAATTGCACACAGCAGTGTCCCACATACAGTCAATGTACCAACCTATTTTTGAAGCAACCTAAGAACAGTCTGGGAACAGCTTTCCAGGGCAATTAATCCAATTAGCATCTAACGGCACTCCTTTGGGCTTGTTTCTAAAATAGACCGTGACTATAAGTAAGAATACTCATGTTCACTCACAATTAGCACTCATTTAAACATGACCAATGTTGCATTAAACACAGCTGAACTCCACACAGCAGTGAGGTGGAACTATATAACTGATCTCCCAGCCGGGATGTGGAATTCACACAGAACGGGCAGAATCAGACCATCAGTTACCTTTCCTTTCTAGATAGATGCTGCCTGACCTGCTGAATGTTCCCAGCGACTTCTGTTTTTGTCCTGAGTCACCTTAGTCAGTTATTGGGGCTGACAGTGATCAGTGGGTCCGATTCTGTACCTGTGAACTGTAAGCTCGTCTCTGCAACACTGTATTGGGGTGTCAGCTTGGACCAAGCGTCTGTCTTGCACTGGGTCTGTGAATCCAGGTCTGTCAGTCTCAGTGTGTCAGCCTGTTTCAGTGGTAGTGCTCTCATCTCTGAGTCAGAAAGTGGGTTCAATCCCCACGTCAGGACTTGGAATCACATTGTCTGTGACACTCCAATGCAGTGCTGGGCTGGGGGGTGGGGGGGAGGTGCCATGGATAAAATGAGACATTAAAACCAAGCTCCCGTCTGCCTGTTCTCTTTCCTGATAATCCTCCGAAATAAAATTGGTCACTCACTCCATGGCTGTTTCGTTTTGACATTGCTCTGTGTGCAAATTAGCTACCGCGCTCGCCAAAAAAAACCTAGTCACTGCACTTTATAGTAAATCCTGTGAAGCCCTTTGAGATATCCTCCTGACTTAAGAGGCCGACACACTCACTCCATTTCACAGTAAATCCTGTGAAGTGCTTCGAGCCGTCCTTCTGACGTGATAAAGCTGTACCAAATGCGAGGATTATTATCATTGTTATTATTCTTAATTGTTTTTATTACATGGAGCAGTTAATGGTATTGGTAATGAAATGCATGCTTGACTGGCATTAGGAGGGAGACCGCTGAGTGCTACTAACAGAGATTTGGCTCGTGCCCGTGATATTTTACAGACTTGAAGCCAAAATAGCAATCGTGTGCTTGTTGCTGGAACCAACGAAGATCCCACTTCTGTGCCAGAAGCCTTCTCAAGTATCCAATCTGTCCTCCCAGAGCTTCTACAGAGAAAAAACACAGCAGATTCCCTCTTTGGAGATTTTAATAATAATAATGGTTACATTTCACATGGTGCCTTTCACATCAGGAAGACGTCTCGAAGCACTGTATTTTGTCGGCAAACCTGGCAGCCAATTTGCGCACAGCGATGAGTGTCCCACAAATAGCCAAACAGCTTAACCACTGAGCATTTGTTTACACATTGCGTGTTGTAATGCTGGCACAGATCAGTTTGTAGTAAAGAGCCCACAGAGTTACAGCTCACGTGAAACCTGGCTTCACAGATAATTTACCAGCGAGCATAGTCGCTGCTTTTTTCTGTGACCTGCTAACTCCATACAGACCTGTCCGTTCAGCGGGCTCCGGACTTCTCCACGTCCCCCCGCCTGGCCCGCCTCACCATTAGCTGCCACATTTACCTACAAAATACAAAACACAGAGTCATTCCACTTTACAATAAATCCTGTGAAGCGCTTTTAAGAAGTCCTCCTGACATGAAAGCACTGTATGATAATAAATCAGTAGTAATCCTTGCATTCATATAGCGCCTTATCACATCGTTGAGACATCTTAAAGTACTTCATAAGATATACTGTGAATTTTGTGAGCGAAACGAAGCAGCCAGTTGCACATGGCAATATCCCACAAATAGTCATGGAGTGAGTGACCAATTTTATTTGAGGTTTCGCTGGCCAGGGCACAGGTAGAGAGAAACTCCTTTCTCTTTTCAACTGGTGCTACAGGATCTTTAACGTCCACCTGAACAGACAGACTCGGTTTAGGGTCTCATCCAGAGGACGGCACCTCCCTCAATGCAATACACCCCTCGCTCAGCACTGGATTGAAGTGTCATCTTCGATTGTGTGATTCCAAGTCCTGACATGGGGCTTGAACCCACAACTTGCAGACTCAGATGCAAGAGTGATGTCGCTGAGCCAGGCTGAAACATATCAAGTGCAAGAATTATTATTAAGTGATTCACTTTGAACTGTTAATTCACCTTCCTTTTTCTGATCTTGAATCCGTGTGTCCATGTAGAATTCGTGTTGATGCTAAACACACTATGATCACTGGCCTTTCGGATCTTATTATCAATATTATTATCATTACCCGGAAATGCAGTCAGGACGGAGATCACAGAGAGCGGAGTTGGGGACCAGGCAGTGGAGTTAATCGAGGTGACTTCTCACAGTTGACTCCAATTTAGCTTTGAATGTTTAGACTGACTCAGTGGCTGATATACATCACACACCAGAAACTGCAGATTGCTATCCCTCTAATGAGCTTCATTATACTTGTCCATTATCCAGGGTGGGCAGAGAGCCAACTGGCACAACAACCAACAACCAATTAACAGGGGCTGGCCCCCAGTGCCCAAACCCAGGGGATCTGGGAGTACTGGATGGATAGTGTAGAGGGAGCTTTACTCTGTATCTAACCTGTGCTGTAACTGACACAAGAATACTCTTCACACTCAGCCATTGGGAGCATAGTTCTGGTTGAATCCTCTGTTGACACTCACTGCATAGACTCATACATGAAATACGGACTGGGAGGGGAGCTCTTAGCAATGGGTGTTAGGCTATTTGCTGTGTAGAGCCACTGCAATGGAAATGGGTTGGAAAAAGAAGCATCACTGTGCAGCTTCACGTGTAGGAAATGTAGGAGCTGTGTGTGCGTGTGTGTCTGTGTGTTTGTGTATTGACAATAAACAGTGATGTTGTGGAGTAAAGCAATGATATAATTGTATGCACTTCTCTCTAGAGTACAATTGTTGCCCCGTTGCACACAGCATGGCGCGTGATTGACATACAGAGAGCAGAGATACAAGTCTCCCATTGGTTGGGGGTGGGGGAGAGAGGGGGAAATGGGGATTGTGTGGTAAGACATGCGAAGGTGTCAGGGTGTCAAGACGCGTGTGGGGGGGGGGGAGATGTCATATTCCAGATGGGAGTCACCATGTACTAGTAGTAGTACTAATAATAGTCCTTGCCCTTTGAGACGTTTCAAAGAGCTTCACAGAATATATTGCCAAGTGAATTGACTGTATTATTTTGTGGGTGAAATGCGGCAGACAATTGCACACATTATCATGTTTTTTTATTATTTAATTTTTTTTTGAAGGGATTATTATCCCCGGAAAAGCGATCCGCCAATCGACAAACAACTGGGTTCCGACTTACTGCTAGGTAAACAGAGCCATGTGGAGTAAGAAAACTTGTCTAAGTAAGGTTTCGCCCCGCCTGGGAATACTGCAGTGTGTTCCAGGAATTGAGAATTGAGGGAGGGAAGATGAGACTTGTATGTGAGGAGATCATAGGCTCTGCTACAATACCACGTAATAGTATGGAGAAGCCTTCTCCTCCTGTTGCTCTGTGTTCCTGAAACAAACAGTGGCCAGACTCCCAGCTACTCGCTTGCACACTCACTGCAACTATCATCCATTGAGCAATGTGCACATCACCACAAACTGAGCGGAGGTATTCTGAGTGAAATGTGCAACCACATCCCCACACACATACACTGCATCTCAGCAACAGTCTCACCAGCACTTGCCACAGTGTGCGTCATACACACTGTCTGGGCTCAGGTCTGTCTGAGTCACACACGCTGGTGGGAAGCAAAGCTCAGAGAGTTTCACTGAGGGGAATCACACTGAAATCACAGCCTGTGTATGAGCGGAAGCTTGACACTATGAGAGAGGAAGGTGTCTGCACATTCTCCCAGTCGTTCAATGAGTAAACCCACAGCCTGGTGTCAGGCTGAGCCATACAAACTGGCAGGTCCTGTGTTCTGTAACTGCTCTTTGCTGGGTTATCTGATCTCAGGAGAGCGGTGGGGACTTTACATTGCATGATAATCCTTGTTTTGCTCACAAACTATACAGAGTCAACCCACTTTACAGTATATCCTTTCAAGTGATTTGAGACACCTCGATGATGTGATAAGGCGCTATATCAAATGCAAGAACTATTGTTTTTTTTATATAGTGGCTTACCGCGTTATTGAAGCATCTCAAAGCACTTCACAGGATTTAAGGTAAAGTGTAGTGACTGTGTATTTTGTGGGTGCAACGCGGCAGCCAGGTTGCATACTGCAATGTCCCACACACAGCCATGAAGTGAGTGACCAATTTTCTCTGGGGATCGTGGGCCACGACACCAGGAGAGAGAGCCTCCCTTCAATTTTTGAATAGTGTCATGGGATCTTTAAAATCCACCGGAACAGGCAGACGGGACCTCAGTTTAACGTCTCATCCGAAGGACAGTCTTGGGTCGGGGAGAGGAAAATCAGGCAAAGATCCTGTTCCTGACTACTGTCTGAGATGAGAACCCCACTGTGAAAATGTGTGTGTGTACCTTGTAAATGTTCTTAGCTATAAAACCACTGCCTTCAAATTTGAGATTATCCAGAACTTTGCGAAAATCAAATCACTTTTGCTTTTGTACTCTGGTTGCCCCCAAGTCCCGAAACAGACTGTTTTCTGAATGACTGGCTATTGGCAAAATTCAGCACAACCTTGGATAACAATAATAATAATAATAATAATAATCCTTGCATTTGATGTCGCGCCTTATCATGTCATTGAGAAAATTCAAAGCGCTTCACAGAATATACTGGAAAGTGGATTGACTGTATATCTTGTGGACGAAAGACAGCAGCCAATTGTGCACAGCAGTGTCGCACAAACAGTTACGGATCGAGTTTTTTTTGTGTTGGAGACATTATTACCCCTGGAAAATGATCCGCCAATCGACCATCAACCCAGTTCCTACTGATTGCTAGGTAAACAGAGGCGGGTGGAGTAAGGAAACTTGCCTAAGGTTTCGGGAATTGAATCTGGGTTCTCTCGCTTGTGAGACGAGTGCTTTAACCACTAAGCTACGGGACTCCACCAATGTTAAGATGCTAAGGCCACGCGAATTGCCCAGCAATGTGGGCAGCTTTGGAGAGAGAACGTTGCTGCGTGGACAGACTTTCCAGGAATCTGTCCTGGAGCTCGCTGCCCGGCCTGGTGACTGACTGCAGGCAGCTGCTCAGCTGTGGGGTGTAGAAGGAACCGTCCCACGACTTCCTGTTATTCCCACTAACAATGGTGGGAAAGGCTTTTCTCCGGGCGTAGGCCATGGCTCTGGATCTGAGTGTGACAAACAGGGACCAGGGCTGCCCATTGCCTGACCCTGCTCTGCCCCCAGACGTTCTTAGCTAAACAGCAAACTGTTTAACGGTGTAATCCTGCCATTGGGCACAATGGTGTGTCAGCCTGGCACAGTGATGGCACTCCCGCCTCTGAGTCAGAAGGTTGTGGGTTCAAACCCCAAGCCGGGAACTTAGAATCACACAGTCTAAGCCGACACTCTGTGCAGTTCCTCTCTCCCGGTGTCTTGGCTGACAATCCCCCAGACGATAAAAAAATTGGTCAGTCACTTCCATGGCTGTTTGTGGGACATTGTGCTGTGTGCACCTGGCAGGTACATTTTGCCCACAAAGTCACTTTACAGTCTCGACCATGTGCCCTTCACACACGATAACATCTCTGAGCATCTTGATATTTCATGTCCTTGTGGCAGCCCTGATGGTGAGATTCACACGTTGAACTGGCCTGACCTGCATCCTCCGCCCTACCCGGTCCACAATTGGCGGTCGGGTCTTCAGCCTTTCTGCCCCCAATCTTCTGGAACTCCTTTGAAGCCCCTCTGCATCGTCCCCTATCCCTTGCTTCTTCAAGGCCCGTCTCAAGACCTTCCTCTTTGACCATGCCTTCAGTCATCCTCCCACATCTACCTCTCTTGATGCCAACCCCCAGCTCGGGTGCAAACCCTTGAATATCCTGTGCCTTGGGACGTCCTCCCAAAGTGAAAGGTGAAAGGCAGGGTGAATCATAAGTCCTGACTCAGAGTTATTAATTATTAATTACGTTTTATTTTTAAGACGACACTGATAGAGAGTGTGCAGCTAGTACAGGAGATGCCTCTCATTGCGTTTGTGAAAATTTTTGCTACCGAGTTGATATGTGTAAATGTCTATATAGCAGGCAGTTTGAACATCTCACGTATTCCCATGGCCAACAATCCCCCAATAAAATTGGTCACTCACTCTATAGCTGTTTGCGAGACACTACCGTGTGCAAATTGACTGCCATTTTCGCACATAAAACACAGTCACTACAAGACACAGTAACGACTATAAAGTGCTTGAAGATGTCGGAATCATACCCAGGGTTTGGGAGGACGTTAGAGATGGAATAACCGATTGTTGGGAGTGAGTTAGTGCTGAATCTAATTGAGGCCCTGACTTGTGTTCATCCCCTGAGCACTCAGTCTCCTTCGCTGAGTGGGGTGATGATGGAGTTCACAGTCCATCGCTGTGTCAGCAGAGCTGTTATGCTTCGGATGAGGATAAGATGGAGGTTACAGATCAGTGAAAACAAAACTCCAGAGAAATAGCTGACTTAGTTCACGGCTGTTCCCGGGATGTTGCGGTTACTCAGAAAGGCTGCAAATATTGCAAATATCTCTTTTCAAGTAGCACCACGGGATATTTAACATCCATTTGAATAGGCACAGACCAGGCCTCTGTTTAATTTCTCATCCGAAGGACAACACATCCATTCGTGCAGAACCCCAGCACTGAACTGGGGAGTCCTATTGAGAATTGCTGAGAGCACTCATCTCCAAGCAAAAGGACCCAGTTTCGATTCCCAGATGGAGCAAATCTTAGGCAACCTTCCTTATTCACACATTCCTGTTTAAATAGGAACCTAGTTGTTAATTGAGTGGTAGATCGCTTTCTGGAGATTATGTTCCCTCCAAAAATATTATAATAATTTGGTCACTCAATCTATGACTGCTTGTGGCTGTACGCACTTGGCTGCTGAGTTTTGCCCACAAAACGTACAGTATGTTGCAACGTAAATACACTTCTTCGGTGTATCCTATGAAGCGCTTTGAGATGTATCAACGACGTGATAAGGCGATGTATCAAATGCAAGGGTTGTTATTAAATAAACCTGAGCAAACACTCGGCGCACTCGGCGGTAATTACTGCAAATCACTCATCCGACTTGTGTGCAAATTGCAGTCACGCTGCAGCGTAGAGTGCGACTGCGGCAGGTCCAGTAGAGGCTGTCTGTCTGTTTTGTCTTGTCTTGTCTGTCTGTCCGTCTGTCTGTCGGCAGGTCTGCTGCGCACCCAGCGTCAGAGTGGGTGAGTTTTCCAGCTCAAGTCTCTTCACCACCAGAACGATCCTGCGCTTGCAGCCCAACGCCAGTCACCAAGAAGTCAGTCACCGCGTCGCAGACATCTCACCACGTGCCAATGCCGTCCCCTAGCACCTCTCGTTGGAATTGCACCCATCTTTTTCCGGCTACAGACATACTATATATACCCTATCGTCATCATTAAATTAATCCTCGCAGTTGATTCGGCCCCTTGTCACATCTCAAAAAGATTTCACAGGATAGTTTTAACGCTACGCCACACTACCGCGGTGGTGAACCGGATCCGCCAATGTGCCCACACCAACTGCTCACAAGTTTAATCTGAATTAAGTGCCATTAACAAGAGCAATTTTAATTTGGGGCGGGGACCGTTGGCCTGGACCCCGGGAGAGAAACGTAGGCACAGGAGCTCACACTCGCCCGCGTGGCTCGCACCGCACTCGCACACACGCAGGAGCTCACACCGCTCACACACACACAGAGCTCACACCACTCACACACACACACACACACAGAGCTCACACCACTCACACACACACACACAGAGCTCACACCACTCACACACACACAGAGCTCACACCACTCACACACACACAGAGCTCACACCACTCACACACACAGGAGCTCACACCGCTCACACCGCTCACACACACACACACACACCGCTCACACACACACACACACACACACACCGCTCACACACACACACACACAGAGCTCACACCGCTCACACACACACACACACAGAGCTCACACCACTCACACACACACACACAGAGCTCACACCACTCACACACACACACACAGAGCTCACACCACTCACACACACACACACAGAGCTCACACCACTCACACACACACACACACAGGAGCTCACACCACTCACACACACACACACAGGAGCTCACATTCACAGGCACTCACACCAACTCACACACACACAGGAGCTCACACCACTCGTACACACACACACACAGAGCTCACACCACTCACACACAGAGCTCACACTACTCACACACACACACACAGAGCTCACACCACTCACACACACACAGAGCTCACACCACTCACACACACACAGAGCTCACACCACTCACACAGAGCTCACACCACTCACACAGAGCTCACACCACTCACACAGAGCTCACACCACTCACACACACACACAGAGCTCACACCACTCACACACACACACACACAGAGCTCACACCACTCACACACACACACAGAGCTCACACCACTCGTACACACACACACACAGCTCACATTCACAGGCACTCACACCAACTCACACACAGAGCTCACACCACTCACACACACACAGAGCTCACACCACTCACACACACACTTACACAGGAGCTTACATTTACATAGGAGCTCACACCACACACACACAGGAGCTCTCTCTCTCACACACACACACACACACACACACAGGAGCTCACACTCACAGAAATGAGAATTATTTATGTTCTATTTCTATAGACTATAAAAGCGGGGCGGGCGGGCGGGCGGATTATAAACAATAACAGCGGAGCGGGCGGGAGGGCGCGGCGTGAACTGTCACAACAGAGCGGGGGGGCGGGGCCAGGGCCAGGCCCGGGGGGCGGGGCCAGACCCGGGGGAGGGGCGGGGCCAGGCTCGGGGGCGGGGCCAGGCCGGGGGGGCGGGGCCAGGCTCGGGGACGGGGCCAGGCTCGGGGGCGGGGCCAGGCCCGGGGGGCGGGACCAGGCTCGGGCGCGGGGCCAGGCCCGGGGACGGGGCGCTGTTAGCAGTTCCGGGTCACGGTGTCCGGGAGCTGATGGTGCTGTTAGAGAGCGACTCGGTGAGACCCCCTCACACCCCACACACCCCCCACACACCCCCCACCGCCCCCCACACACACCCCCTCACACCCCCACACACACCCCACACCCCAACCACACCCCCCCCCCCCACACACACCCCCTCACACCCCCTCCCCACACCCCCTCACACACCGCCCTCACCCCCTCACACCCCCACACACACCCCCACACACCCCCTCCCCCCCCCCTCACACACCCCCACACACCCCTCACACCCCCCACACACACCCCCACACACCCCCTCACAGCCCCCCCACACACACCCCCACACACCGCCCTTCACCCCCTCACACACCCCCACACACACCCCCACCCCACACCCCCTCCCCCCCCCCACACACACCCCCACACACCCCCTCACAGCCCCCCACACACACCCCCACACACCCCCTCCCCACACCCCCCCCCCCCCCCACACACACCCCACACACCCCCTCACACCCCTCCCCACACCCCCTCACACCCCCCCACACACCCCCTCACACCCCCTCCCCACACACCCCCTCACACCCCCTCACACCCCCCCACATACACCCCCCACACACCCCCTCCCCCACCCCTCCCCCCCCCACACACACCCACACACCCCCCTCACACCCTTCCCCACACCCCCTCACACCCCCTCACACCCCCTCACACCCCCTCACACCCCCTCACACCCCCTCACACCCCCCCCCCCCTCACACCCCACCACACCCCCTCCCCCCCTCGCACCCCTCAAACACACTCCCTCACACCCCCCCCCCCACACCCCCCACACACACACCCCACACCCCCTCACACACCCTCAAACACCCCCCCACACACACCCCCACACACCCCCTCCACCCCCTCCCCACACCCCCTCACACCCCCTCAACCCCCCCCCCCCCCAACACCCCACACCCCCTCAGACACCCTCAAACACCCCCTCCCCCCCACACACCCCCTCACACCCCCCCACACACCCCCTCACACCCCCTCAAACACCCCCTCCCCCCCCACACCCCCTCACACCCCCACCCCCCCCACACACCCCCTCCCCCCCCCACACACCCCCTTCCCCCCCACACACACCCACACCCCCTCCCCTCACACACCCCCTCCCCCCCACGCCCCCCCACACACACTGTTACACCAACTGTCTGTGTCCCTCTCTCTCTCTCTCTCTCTCATTGTGTCCTCTCTCCTCCTCCTGTAGTTCCTAACGGAGCTGACGCGGCTTTTCCAGAAATGCCGGGGTTCAGGCAGTGTCTATCTGACCATGAAGAAATGTGAGTCTATCCCCTGCCCCTGAATGATGGGGTCAGACATCATTGTATGTGGGGGCTGGTGACCCACACTCTCCCCCTGGAGGGAGGGACACTTCCTCAGGTTGGGCCGGAACCAGGGCTCGGGGACCCCAGAGCGTGTGCTGGAGTCTAAGCAGCCGAAACCGCTTAGCGTGCCATCGATACCGCCGGCCGGTCTTCCCGCTGCTTGTCCAGCAGGGACCACCCTACCTGCTACAGGGCTTTGGCTTGCAGGGTTAACAGGAGCCGAGCGGGAGGATTGCCCGCGCCCCCCCCCCCGTGCCGTTCCAGGTCCTGCCGATGTCATCAGCAGTGCCCTTGAGTACTGCGGAACCGCCTTGCTCAGGATCAGGACTAGAGACCCTCGCAGACTCCGCTCACCTCACTGCCCTCCCAAAAGAAATTATTGTCACTCCAGCTCGCTCGCACCACGGGCCTCAGTCACCGCTCCCAGCCAGCGCCCTGCGTTACTGACTTTATCTCCATTGATGTTACTCCAGCTCCATCGCACTGGCGGGCTCGGGAGTGAAGTGGTTGAAAAGACCAGTCCCAACCCGAGGGCTTGTTTCTTTCTCTAGATGACGGTCGGACAAAACCAGTGCCGCGGAAGGGAAACCCTGACCCCTTTGAACCCGCTGAAAACAAGTGCCTGCTGCGAGCCACAGACGGCAAGAAGAAGATCAGCACGGTGGTAAGTCGTGGGGTGGGGGGTGGGTCATGCTGTATGTGATCTGAGATGCAGCGATACGTCTCTCACCTGCTACATGTCCCGAGCTGTGGGTTGAGGATCAGAGAGGCGTGGAGGGTAAGAAAGGGGTGGAGGGGGTAAGATGACCGAAGTCGCGGTTGAAGAGGAAGGTTTAAAGGTGAGGACGAAGATCTTGAACGCCAACCTCTGGGGGACAGGTGAGGATTACTAGAGTGTCGCCCTGTACTGATGGTGAATTCTGTATTTCGTTTTCAGATAAGCTCCAAAGAAGTGAATAAATTTCAGATGGTAAGTCTGTGACCAAATCACTGGTGGGGGCCGAAACATGAATGAACGTATTGGGCTTCTGAAGTTAGTGCTAAAATTGTGACAATCAAAGTCCTTAGGAAAGTTGTCTTCCATCTTGACCCTGAAGCTGCACGATTGCCTGGATCTGATTGAAGGGATACAGTGGGCTCTATTTGGGGGGGGGCGTATGAGAGCTGGTGCAGAGGCTGTGTTGGGGTGTGGAGGTCTCGGAGGTCTGGTTCCTGAGCCAGGCAGCTCTGCCATACTCCAGGGTCCTGCTGATGACAGCACAGCAAGCCTGGCTCATTGGCAGGACTTGGCAGGGCAGACCGGTCACTGGAAACCTTCCACTCAGCTCCTGTTAATCCTGTAAACCAAAACCCGAACAGGTAGGGTGGTACTAGCTGGACAAGCAGCAGGAAAGCTTGCCAAACAGTGATCTCAAATGGCAAGCTGTGCGTTTTTAGCTGGTTAGACTCAGCCAGTTACTCCAACGTACACTATAGCGGCCTTCACGCAGATAATGTCTCAAGAGCGTGGGTTCTCAATGTGGCTGCAGTCTTAGTGTTTTGTTTGGTTGCAGGCATACTCGAACCTGCTGCGAGCCCACATGGACGGTTTGAAGAAGAAGGACAAGAAGAGCAAAACCAAGAAGACTAAAGCAACTCAGTGAGGGGGACGGTGACACCAGACACCATGAGCCTCGATCCCCACACACCTGTGACCAAACCCTTTCTTGGGCAATTCAAATGTGCTGCGTTATACGTTTAATTTTATTTGGTGGAATGGGAGGTGGGGGGGGGGTGGAATATCAGATTGGTTGATATTTCTGCCATTCAGTGACTTCACGGGAGTTGGGTTTAGCCTTGTTCTGGGCTGTGTTAATCTTTCATTGAAGGACAAAGCAAAGAGATGTTTGGGGGAAGTGTAGAAACATCAGGTTTGTGTTATGTGTGCAAATGCATGTGTTGGTCTGAGAAGGGCCTGTTTTCTGACTAGATTTGGAAGATTAATTTCTGAATTCTTTTGCAAATCTGTTCACTGACTCCCATTAAAGTGCTTCTCAAGCTTCCCCCCCACCCACCACCACTGTCTGTCTCCTTGTGATCTTGTATTGGGGCTGTGGACTGGAGGTACCGGGCATCTCACCCCTAATACCCCGGTTATGAGTGAGATTCAGTGTGTGGTCACTTGCTGCAGTGATGCCAATTCAGTTGTACAGAGGCAAAAAACTCCAGCCCGGAGAGTGCATGAGTTTATTGTACCTGTCTAGACATAGAGGATGCACAGTTCCTTGATTGGGACTGTCCAGACATACAGAGGGAAGGCGTTGGGTCCTGGTTGAGTTACACAGAGTTGGGGCCATGCTTTGGCTTCTCCCTGGGGCAGCTGCCCCTCTCCTCATCCTGGTAGCCTTTTTTCATCACACTGGTTAGATAGTGAAAGAGGCCCTGCAAGCAGAGAAAGACATGACCAGCAGATGATAGTCTGAAGAATTATAAAGAATCCTATGTAGTTAGAGCGCTCGCCTCAAGCGAGAGGGCCCGGGTTCGTTCTCCGGGTGGGGCAAAACCTTAGGCAAATTCTCTTACTTCACATGCCTCTAATTGCCTCGCAGTAAGTAGGAAACCGGTTATCGATAATTTGGCGGATCAGTATCCGGGGGTAATAATCCCTCCCCTCAAAAATTGATCTCTCAATCCACGACTGTGGGACATTACTGTCCACAATTGGCTGTCGTGCTTCACCCAGAATATATATATAGACAATCCACTTTATGTTCTGTGAAGCGCTTCGAAACGTCTCGACGTGCTAAGGCACTATATTGAAGGATTATTATTGTAATAATTAGTGGGAGGAAGCCCGTTGAGCTTCAATAATTCGGCAGATCATGGATTACCGCTTCACCCTTAACGTCCCAAATTAACTCTTTTCCTTAAACAGCAATGTGATACAGGGCAGACAACCAGAGTAACTCATCAAAGGTCGGGCAGTGGGAATTCTAGTATTACCTTCCATGCTTCTTCAACCTCCGCGGTCCACTTCTCCTTCAGGATGGGCTGCACTGCACAAATAAATTCATTCCCGACATACTAAGTGAGAAAAGAGGTATGTGTCAGCTGGTCAAGCAAGGTGTGTGTGAGTTTGTGTTTGTGGTGGTGGAGGACACAGTACACAATGTTGTCAGACTGAACTCGACCATGACAAGACAAAGGACTTGAGAGAGTGCTTTCTGTTTCAATGATGAACCATACTGTGCAGAAAATGACCTGGGGAGGAGGAACAAGCTCCTCAGTTGATGTTCAGGGGTGGGGAAAAAGGGAAGGAAAACAGAGAATTGATATCTACTACAGGAGTTTATGAAATAATCTGGGAGTTTTGTTCCTGACATTGGTATAGATTTTTATTCCCAGGTTAGTTAGTGCATGGGTTAGATACAGAGTAAAACTCCCCTTTGCCTGTGCTGTTCAGCAGGGTTGGAACAATTAGGTGATTGAACTGTTTGGGGAAATATTGCTGAAATCACTGACTAACCCAGTAACCCCCTCCCCCAAAACATGAGAGCCCCCTTACCGGGTAGTACTTGGGTGCTGCACTGTAGCGGAAGTGACTCTTTCCGAGTTCTAACGCGAGCTGCTGGAGCCGGTCCTCCTGGTCCAGCCTGGCCACTGTCTTCTCAATGAACGACATCACTCTGTAATGTTACCAATGCACAGCTGAGATGGTGCAGTCAGTCAATCATTGCGCGGGACCGGAGGCTGCTTACGTGACCGCTCACGATTCATACAGTGAGACAAACTCAACCGCTTGAGGGCTATTCAGTTCCTGTTAACCCTTGCAAGCCAACGCCCTAAGAGGTAGGGCGGTCCTAGCTGGACAAGAAGTGGGAAAGCTTGCCACACAGTGATCAATGGCAAAGTATGTGGTTTTAGCCAGTTAGACTCAGACAGTTACTCCAACTCGCAATCTGGGGTCCCCAAGTCTTGGCTCTTGCCAACCTACGGCTAATACTTTCCGGGAATTAGGTAAGCGGGATGCGTCCCTCCAGGGAGAAAGAGAGCGCATTCCATTCCAACAATCCATCTCTGAGATTTCCGTGTGTAGGCGGATGCATGGTATTCTCAGCTTGGTTTGGATACTCTTAAGCACGGTGATGGGTTTCCGCACGTGTCAAACACTCGGCTGACCCAAAAAAAGCGCATCGGCCTTGTTTCTCTCAACCCATGAGACCCTCTAGTAATGGAACCTGCCTGTCACCCACCCACACAATGACTTGCCTCAGACCGTGAGCTCGCAGCCCTTTGCTCTTCCTCAGCTGCTGAAGGTCATCGATGTCTCGGAACAGGAAGAAGGCGTCCTTGCACTCGGGGTGTGTCTCGAACAGTCTGCAAACAAAGTGCACGGCCCACTCTGGTCATCAGGGAGCTAGTTCCATGGGATGGGATCCAGAACCTTTTGACTAGGGTGAGTGTGGGTAACTGAACTATTCCGCCAGTGCAGTTACAGGTGATTGTGGACATGTAACTGTGTTGTTATATGTTGCGCCCACAAAATACCAGTCAAATCACTTTGCAGTATATCCTGTGACGCGCTTCGAGAGTCTTAACAACATAAGGCGCTATAGCAAATACAAGGATTATTATTATTTTTATTGTTATTATTAACTGAACCATTCTATCAGTGCAGTTACTGAGGAATCAGCTGTTCAGTCACTGAGGGTGAAACCATTTAGTCACTGGGAAGCAGGAACATAACAGAGAGCTATACTGAGAGCGAGTATAAAGTAGTGTAGTGACTGTGTATACAGGGTGAACCGGAAGTCCTTACACAGAGTTATTAATTATTAATTACTTTTTTTGGACAACGTTGCTCGAGAGTGTGCAGATATTACAGCAGATGTCTTTCATCGCGTACGTGAAAGTTTTTGTCACTGAGTTGATATGTGTAAACATCTACATAGCAGGCAGTTTGAACACCTCACATAGACCCATGAATAAGGACATTTGATTCACTCTGTATAACAGACTTTACACCTAACCTGGTCTGGGATTGCATTCCAGCTCAGATACAGTGTGAGGCAGTGCAGAGTAAAGCTCCCACTGCACTTCCCCATTCAGGTCCCTCTGGTCAGATAAAAGCACAGTGTACACACGGAAAAGTTGCCTCTACACCGTCCATCCAGCATTCCTCAGGTGACTCCAGCATGGGTGTGATACACAGTAAAGATAAGGTATCAATCAGCTCTGATTAGCTTTACAGATATTCACTGTTTTCGGGGGGGGGGGGGGGGAGAGGGGGTGCTATTCTCTGCTGCCTGTATTAAACTTCATATCCTCCTCACTCCAGTCCTCACCAGGCTTCACTTATTCCCCAACGCAGAATGGATCGATTTCAAGATCCTCTCACTCGCCTGCAAATCCCTTTATGAACTGGCACCTCTCTCCTTCTCTGACCTGCTTACTCTCTGCTCCGATACCCGCTGCCTCAGCCCGCCTGGCTCTGGCCTCCTGCCCGTCCCTCATCCCCCTCACTTCAGCATCGGCGGCCGTGCTTTCAGCCACGACGCCCCAAAGCTTTGGCACTCTCGCTCAATCCCTCCACTTTGTCCCCTCCTTCCCCTCTTTTGGATCAGAACTGAAAATCTTCCTCTTCGACCATACTTACGGTAACTTCCTCGCCCCCCCCCCCCCACAGCTTAGTGTCAGGCTCCGGCATTGTTAAGCGCTCCAGGACGCTGCCCTAAGTGAAGAGCGCTTTATAAATGCAAGCTGTTGTTATTGTATGGTATCGTACTCTGCTCTTGCCTCTAGAAATGCCAGAACAGGCTCTCCCCAGGGCGTAATTATCTGTGTCTGTGGCATCACAGTGGAAGGAGGAAAATTGATCATTTAAAAAAAAATCATAAAATGTTTTCTGACTGTTAATCCTCACTGAATATCCTGATCAGGGAGTGTGTCTGATTCCACTGCTGGCTGAACATATCAGTGTGAGCGTGTAACAGGTGATCGACTACAATTATAAACTCACACCCCTCAGTCTGCCCGGTCAATTGAACACATTTCAAAGGATAATAATAATAATCTTTGCATTTGATATAGTGCTTTATCACGTCTTCAAGGAGTTCTCAATGTGCTTCACAGAATAATGCGTACTTTGTGGGTGAAACGCAGCAGCCAATTGTGCACAGCGGCGTCCCACAGACAGTTGTGGGTTGAGTGACCAAATTATTATTATTTTTAAATTGATTTTAAGTAGTCATGAGGATTTCTCCCCTTCTGAAGCCTTTTCAAATGCAGGGTTGCTGAGTGTTAAAAGGATATTAAAAAAGGTCATCACATTCACACAGGATTCACTCTGGACATAAAGCAGAGGGATCGACAGACAAAACACCACTTCGAACCAGCGTACTTTTTGGTGGGAAAAGTTTGGGGTCCTGGCTTACCTGACGAACATGATGATGCCCACCTTGGCGATGTCCTCCTGCACCAGCCTCCACGTCTCCTTCACCAGCTGCGTCTGCCTGTCGCTCAGGGACAGACTGGCCACCGCGACAACGTCCTCTCTCCCGCTTGCCGGGTATTGCCCCGGTCCTGAGATCGCACACCCCATCCCGAGCGAGGGGTGGGGAGGGGGGGGAATAGAGCGTTCAACACACACACACGCGCACGCTGAGATCTTCAAATGAGCAACCCACCCCCGCCACCCACCCCCCAGGCTGGCAATGCTTTTGATGTACAAAACAGTCCAGTTCTTTGGAGCTCGACTTCGACGAGGATTCTTTCTCAAGTTGTGACAAGTTCTTTCAAAGTGTTCTTATAAAGGACAAATAATAACAGGCTTTTTTTTTTCCCTTTGTGATGGAGGATGTCGGAGAGTCGTGTGGGGATGAACGGGTGCTTAATGCCAGAGAGCCGGGCTGTGACTTGCAGCCAAGGCAGGAGCGAGCTGATTGCAGTAGAGAGAGGCGAGGTGACAGCCTTTAAAGGCGCACTGCATTTTGTGAGCCACTGCCAAATGGCACAGGGCTCTCTCTGACAGGATTACTTGGGGTTCTCATTCACAGGTTTCGCTAACCACTGTTAATGAGATTTCCAGAGGGCATGGACAGATACCCTTAAAGTATAATAATCCTTGCATTTGATTATGGCACCTTGTCACGTTGTTGAGACGTCCCAAAGCACTTCACAGCCTATGTTGTAAAGTGGATTGACTGTGTATTTGTGGGCGAAACACGCAGCCAATTGGTCAAAGCGGTTTCCCACAAACTGTCGTGGATTGAGTGAACAATTTTTTTTATTAAAAAAGGGATTATTTACCCCAGAAAGCAATCCGCCAATTGACTAACAACCCAACTCTTCTCACTTGGGAAGTGATCTATGGGACTCTTCCTATGTATTTCAATTATGTCATTAAAACATTGCAAAATCCTCTTACAAAGTCCGGATTTGCAAAATCATTGTTTTTTAATTACACAATTAATGCAATAATAATCCTTGCATTTGATACAGCATCTTTCACATCAAGAGGATGTATCAAAGCACTTCACAGAGATTACTGTAGTGCAGTGACTGATTTGTAGATAAAACACAGCAGCCAATTTGCACACAGCAACATCCTGCAAACCGTCATGTTGTGAGTGACCAATTTTATCTGGGCGATTGTTAGCCAGGACACCAGTAGAGCAAAATTCCCTTCTCATTTCCAATAATGTCATGGGATCTTTAACATCTTTAACAAGAATAGGCTGATGGGACCTCAGTTTAACATCTCATTTGAAGGACGGGACCTCCAACAATCCAACACACACCCCCAGGACAACATCGGAAGTCAGCTTCGACTGCGTGATGCCAAGTCCTAATGTGGGACTTGAACCCTCAACCTTCTGAGTGCTACTGACTGAGGCTGACACACTGCAGCAGGCTACTAGGTTAAGCAGTAAGGAGGAACCGACAGGCAGGAAGGAACGCGCTGGTCAATTCATCACGTTTAATGAGGAATGTAGTCTTTAGTAGTCAATTGCGAAACATTCCAAAATAGTTACATCTCGTGACTGTATAATAAGACGTAGAGGAACACTACAGGTTACATTGTCCCATCTATAAAATGTTACACTATACATCAGACACAGTAAATAATGTACAACACAGAATCGAGTGCCCACCTTCTGTACTGGTGAGCTTTAAGATAGGCAGTAGGTCACTGTGGCACCAGTTCACGTAGCCTTGAACCAGAGTTCAAGGAAAAATCATCTGAGCTCTTCACACAGGCTTGATCCTTAATAAGTTACCAAATGGAGTGAATGCGCTTGTTTGGTTGAGACCAGCGTCAGCAAATGTTTTACATAATAATAATAATGATCCTTGCATTTGATATACCGCTTTATCACGTGAATCGAGACATCTCAAAAGCAGGATACCCCGTAAGTGGATTGACAGTGTATTTTGTTGGTGAAACACGGCAGCCACTCACACACACAGATTTCCCGCAAACAGCCATGGCGTGAGTGACCAAATTTACTTGTCGAAATTTGGGTGTGGGGGGTTGGGGGAGGAATTGTTGGCCAGGACACCAAGAGAAAAGAGACATCAGAGAGTCAGCAAGCGTGAGAAACAGTTAGACCACGGTTTGCTCTAGTCCAACAGCCCCACTGTAGGGTAGGGATTGGATGCATGCTGCCATTTGGGGATATTTCTTGATTAAGAAAACGTCTTTCTGAACTAAGAGATTGGCAGTGAGAATGTCTGGTCACACACATCACTGCTGCTTCGGGGAATCCTGGTCAAATATGGATCAGGTTAAAAGTGATGTGCGTTCCGACGAGTGGGTGTCATGGAGATCTGGATTTTTTAATTCCACAAATGCATTCCCTAAAAGGTTAAAGTGGAGGTACGCACTGTACAGCTTTAGCTTCCAGAGCCTGTTCCGCCATTCTATCAGATCATGGCTGATCTATACCTCAACTCCAATTATACTCCTGATATAATTCTGATATAATATATTGCACTGGAGCTTTTGTGGACTGGCTCCACTCTCGATTCCGCTATCACCAAACCTGACAAAGGGAGAGAGCACTTTGCAGGTTTGTGTGATAATCCCCAAGGTCAGCAGATGTCTGAAACACTCATTTGCTACTTTGCTGAGCACAAACTGGCTGCCTGGTTTACCTGCAGTCACAGTCACTACACTTACAGAGAGAGACCTTGGTAAAGAGCTTTGAGATGCTTTGACTTTACTGCCTCATCACAGCCACCAAACAGGTTTGAAAGAAAACCTAATAATCACAATCTTTGTAATTGATCCAGTGCCCCAGAAGGTCACAACACCTCAAAGCACTTCACATGTAATTGCTGTCACGCACCGTGACTGTGTACTGTATATTTTAAGGAATAGGGAATGCACATGTGATTTGAGGTAGCAAATTAATCCATTTATTCTGCTAATGATCTGAATTTTATGACCTTTGTCACTTATCTCAAGATTCGACTGAATTCCTCCCCAGGAACTATATTTGTCCACAAAATATAGTCAATTCACTTTAGAGTATATTCTGCGAAGAGCTCTGAGACGTCTCGAAGACGTGATAAGGCGCTATATCAAATGCAAGGATTATTATTATTATTAAAAAAGCACTGTTGACACCTAGTGGCCGAAGACCTGAACTGCAATTGTCCCTGGCTGCCAATGACTCCAACTGGACTTAAACCCAGTTCAGACTCAATACATATGGGTTCAATTTTAGCGACAATAATTTACGGTCTTCAAACTGTATTTGGATACAGATGTTACTCCACAAAATGGTTCTAGAAGTAAAAGTGCTTTCTCTGATGTCTCTCCTCCTAATAAAACGTGCAGGAGATTCACCAGCACAAACTCCTCCAGTTTGGGCTTCTGGCTACTCTGATCTGGACCACTGTAATCTCTCCAAGGCCACTCTAAGGGTTGAAAGTGGGATACAGTTGATTACTAGTGATTGCACTCCAATAGCTGAAGGCATGTTTGACTTTTGTTTTTGCTTCAAACCAATGGGCAGCTGAGAGAACAATAATAATTCCTAATAATCCTTGCATTTGACTCAGAGCCCTTCACAGGATATACTGTAAAGTGGATTGACTGTTTATTTTGTGGGCAAAACATGACTGAGTGATGCAAGAAACTCAAAGGCATCACCTTTTTGAGGGAGGGAGGGAGTCTCAATGTGACCCATTTGCGGTATTGGATGTCGTTCTTGAAACAGATTTGAAAAGAGGGGCAATTTATCTGGATAGCTTACCCCTCCCAATACAGGACTGCTGGATAAACAGGGACGCGCGGGATAAACAGGAACGTGCGGAGTAAGGAAGCTTGCTTAAGGTGTCGCTCTGCCCTCTCGCTGTTCCCACTGTTTTTTTCCCATTTTTTTTTCCTGCTCGGTATCTGAACGACAAATTGCATTTATAGAGCACCTTTCACGTTGGGAGGCTAGACATCCCAAGCCGCTGGACAGTCGAAGGTTTGCGCCCGAGAGAATGACCAACCAACCCAATATGTCCTGCTCCATACAAATCCTGACATTTGGGATGTCAAAACCCGTCTCAAGCAACGGCCCTTCGAAGGAGAGCAAGTATTGCGTCCACTGAAGAAATGACTCTCCCGGTGGTAATGGTTACACCAGTGCCCAGGGTTCAGTCCTCACAAATGGCAGTAATTCATAGATTTGTAGAATTATACAGCACAGAAGGAGGCCATTCGGCTCATCATGCCCCCGCCGGCTCTTTGAAAGAGCTGTCCAAACTAATCCCACTTGCTCTTTCTCTCCCGATAGCCCTGCAAATTTGTATAGACCTGTGGGTGCAGGTCACCAAACCTCATCCAGGTCCTTTTTCCTGCCTCCACAAAACAGACTTTTGTAAGAAACTGGGGGAATCATAATAGGGAACTCTGATTTTCCACTAACCTGCCAGCGAGACCAAATATACAGCCTCACTATCGCCCCCTACCTCCCCTCCCCTCTCCAGGAAGAGCCAATTGAAAGCAATCAAATCTTGGTACAGGGAAACCAAAATGCCCTGATGGAAGAAGTTAAGACGAAGGCAGTACCTGAGCACACACACATCTGGGGTCCCCGAGCCTTGACTCTTGCCAATCTCCGCCTGAACACTCCAGGCTTAGGTGGACAGGGGTGCATCCCTTGGTGGACTAACTAACGGAAACTACAAAAGTGGAACTCCCAGTACTTGTTTTGGATAGTGTTGAAGCACAGCAATGGGTTTCTGCGTGTGTTAGACACCTAGCTGACTAAAACAAGGCAGGTCTGAATGGTACATGGAAGCACCATGGGTCGAAATGGGTTGAAGAAGTCAGATGAAGTTACCTGGTGACGCTCTGACCGTTAGCAACCGAAGGCAAGTGTTTAACTTAAAAACTTTAAATTAACAATGAGGATGCACAAACATAAAAATCTGTGCAAGAATATTAAATAACCTGGCTACGATTTGCAATGTCCTTTACTAGTCTCAGTTGCTGGACGTCTCAATGGAAGTATGGTCGGTCAATATTCCAGGCCAGTCGTCTGAATCCAAAATATACCATCACTTCATCAACGAGGCTCGACAGCAAAAAAAAGAGTACGTGAGAAAATCAACCAGGTTCAGTGCTTGACGTGCGAGGCAAGCTGAAGCCACTCAGCTGTTGCTGGCTGAACTGAGGCTTTGAAACCTGTCTCTCAGATTTTTCACGAGGCCCTGTTGGCCCAGTTCTGTGCTCCTCGTGATTTGACTCGTTTCCTTTCTCAGGTCCGACACCTGTTTCGTCGAGAAGCCCACCTTCTCCAGCCCTTTGGAGCCACTGTGTTTACTGAATGGGACAGAGGAGCCCTGTCTCTTGGGTTGGCTCTCACCGTCTTCCCTCAGCTTGTACTCCTCAGACTCTTGGTAGACCTTGCACCGTTCGATGACCGCCCGAATGGAGATCTTTTCTCTGGACGTGGGAGACCTGATCTGGACGTAGCTGTTGTCATCGTCCGTTTGCTCCTTCCTATGATTGCTCAGGTCGGCCTCCTCCTCCTCCTCCTCATCATCATCATCAGGCAGATTTTCCATGAAGACACCCTTCTGATCATCTTGCAGAGTTATTTCTGAGGAAATGTAGTGGTTGCTGGAAGTAAAGTGACAATGCTTACAGTCCAAGCTAGAACATCGCTCGGTGCTTCTACTATCCAGGGACGCTGTCCTCGAACGGGACATGCGTGTCCGACAGCACCTTTCACACCTGAGCTGCTGGGGAGGTTGGCTCAGGGAGTGAGACCTGGTTCCTCGTTCCACTGTACTGGACGAGGCTGCTCTTCCCCGGTTGGGGACCTGCACTAAGGTGGTGGGAGAGTGGCTCAGTTCACTCCTGCAGGCAGAGCTGGAATGGGTCTGACTGTTTTCCAGCATCCCGTTTGGTACGGATGTGCTCTTCGTGAATCTACCCGATTTGGAATGACCAACTCCGCCGGCCGTCTTCAAAGTGTAGGTTTGGGAGTCCGAGGAAAGGTACTTAGAGCGGAGCTCGCGCACATCTGGCCACACAAAGGTTTCGATCTCCGTGGGGCTGAGGGGGCTCCTGGACTGGGAGACCACAGGAGAGAGGAGCCGGGGTCTGGCCATGGAGTGCCGAGGGGAAGACGTTCTGCTGGAACTACTGGAAAGCGGAAACGCTAGGAAATCCTTGTTTGGCAGCAAGATGTCTCTTTGGTCCAGGGCAGGTATCAAAGGTTCCTGTTCGTGAATAATGACCCGGTCGTAGACAGGCAAAGACAGTGTCATCTTTGGCTTTTCTGTTGTAGGCGGAAAAAAATGGAACAGACGAGCAAGTAGTAACAGAGAGAGAGAGAGAGGAAGAGAAAAAGAGGGAGATGTAAATCAAATTATTTCAATGCGCCAATGCTTCTCCCCAATTAAAACATTTAATCTCTGTGCACTCACTCTTGATGGACAAAAATTACCATTCCACAGTGTTCATCCCACACTGCCAGGTCAGCATTAAATCAAGAAATACCTGTATATATCAGTCAGCCTCCAATACATTGACTGACAGGCTGTTCATTGCATGCTCCCAGCTTTAAGCTAGAGTGAGTTTAGACGGTGGGAGTTGAGCGGCTGGGGATCTGAATTACAACACTTCCTCATTACTTGTCTGCGTACAGAGTAAGACTACATTTTATGGGTGAAACGCAGCAGCCAGTTGCACACAGCAATGTCCCACAAACAGCCAATGGAGTGAGTGACCAATTATATTTGGGGGATTTGTTGGTCAGGACACCGGGAGAAACTCCTTTCATTTTTCAAATAGTGCCATGGGAATTTTAATGTCCACCTGAACAGGAAGATGGGATTGCAGTTTGATGTCTCATCCGAAGGACGGCACCTCTGACAATGTAACTCACCCCCATGGCATTGGAGTGTCACCTTAGACTGTGTAACTCCAAGTCCTGACATTGGACTTGAACCCACAACCTTCTGAAACAAGAGGCGAGAGCGCTAACACTCACTGACTGACTGACAAGTTCCCTTTACACTGTCCATCCAACACTCCCAGGTCAGTTACCGCACAGGTTAGATACAGAATAAACCACACTCCACAGTGTTCATCCCACACTGCCGGGTCAGCATTAGGTCCAGATATATCTGTAGATATCAGTCAGCCTCCAGTACATTGACTGACAGGCTGTTCATCACATGCTCTCCGCTTTAAGCCAGAGTTGCACTAACCTGCAGCAACTATTTGCCTCTTGTCTTCCTGAAAGATTTGCTGACTCCCTATTGCGGTTCTCCTCTCCTCTTCATTATCTATCGGGTCATCCTCGACATCCTGGACCCGCTTTTTAACCACCGGTTTGTTTTTCTTAATGCGCTGACTGTAGATCCTGGCCAGCTGGTAGACCTTGGACTTCATCTTCTCCGCCACCTCTCTCAGCAGCTCTTCACTCTGTGCCATGGATGGTGCTGGAGTGACTTGTGCTGGTACGCTCAGGGTTGGAAGTTCATGTTTCTTCCTAGTGACCTGGGAGCCTGTACCCTGCGGTCGGGAGGCTTTTTTCTCTTGTTCCGTGTTTTCACTGTGTTGGACGTGCGGTGGTGCTCGGCAGGGCGGAGCCGGTTCCTGGAGAACAACCGGCTCTCCTGTCGCGTTGCGCTCTTCGCCTTCGGATCTATCGCTCCGTCGCTCGTAGTTCCCACTTTCATAAACCGATCTGGCCGGCGACGAAATAGGCGACTCCTCTGTTATGGCACTTAAGTCACTATCTTCCAGGATAACCAGAGGCTCGTTCAGATCGAGACCGAATATGATTCTTCCGTTGCTGAGGTGTTTTATGATGCAGTGTTCCGAGTCTTCGATTTCCTGTTTTTCTTTCAGCAATTGAGATCGGCATTCCGAGACCTCAGCCTCCGATGCTGAACTCTGCACCTCTTCTCTCAGCTTATGCCTTCTCAGGGTCCCGTCTGCGCTGCCAGACATTTTCTCCATCTTTTGCCAGATTTTAATCATTTCCGCAGAAGATCGGAACTCGGTCTCCGCAACATGCTCCTGGGGATCTGCCATTGCGTGTCTCAGACCATCCGAAGGTGGGCTTCCTTGCGCGGGATCGTTTAATTGCGTCTGTTGAGGGTCTGAAATATTCCCTGGTTCTGGAGAAGAGGAACGGGAGCTCCTTTCGGTGAATGGGTCTGAAGTGTCCAGCCAGACACGAGGTGAGGACTTGCTGTGGTTGGCGGCAGTGTGCCCTGAGCTGGACAGCAATCTCCTAATTGGAGCTTCGTGGACATTCTCATCCTTGTCTTTGTCCTTGTTTTGAACGCTTAATTTGAAGATGGAATTCCTGACCAGACCTGTTGGGATGTAGGACAAACTCTCACGTCTTCGGATGCTGAAATCGGCGTCTTCGTGCTCCGCGTGCTCATAGTAACTCTTAATCTTCTCAATGAGGAGCCTGTCCTGCCTGGACAGAGTGGAATCCATTCGCCTCCGGATATTTCGGCTGATCTCTGATAACAAGTCCCCTTGGCCACTATGATTAGAGTCATCCACGAGACTCTCCTGGCTGTTAACGGACTGCACGGCAGAGGCTTCTAGGAATGCGTCGTTCACATTGGAGGCACTGCTGTTCCGGACCAGCTTCTCTGCGTTTTCGATGCTCGAAATGCTACTTCGCCTGCTGGTGGTCAGTTTGGGGGTCGGACAGCCAAAGGATCTGCTGTCGTCCATCACCAGGCTGTTGCACCTGGATCGATTGTTCATGAAATGCCCTGCAATGAAGCTGGCTTGGTCCAACACCGAAGGCGGAAGGATACTCGGCGAATGGCGCTCCTGTTCTTCCTCGTCAGATGACTCCTCGCTGCTGAAGTGCTTGTGTTCTTCTGCTGTGTCCATGGTGGATTCAACGCCCGATCCTGACCGGCTTATCTCATGGTCGATTTTGTCAGCAGCCTCGTTCCCTTCCGTGGGCTCCTCTGGGTTCTGCACGGGCTCTACCTCACCCACGGTCTTCACTTGAGAAGACTGGGAAATGTCACTCACCATTTCTTCACCAGGTCCTGGCTCCACGTCAGCAGCAACCTAAAGGTGACAAGAATATGCAGAAGATCATTTGGACATCAAAAGAATACAAGTCAAGCAAGACTTGAATACCAAAAAACAAGTGTCCCACAAATACTCAGTCAATCGGCTTTACAATAAATTCTGTGAAGAGCTTTGAGACGCCTCAACAACGTGATAAGGCGCTATATTTATATTATTATTATTATTACAAAAGGGTATTGGGAAAAGACAAGAGAATGGGGCAATGGGGAAGCTCTTTCAAAGTGTCATCGCACACACATGATGAGCCAAACGGTCTTCTTATGTGCACACATTTCTATGGTTCTATAGTTTGCGGGCAAAATCCAATGCTAAAAAGATCACCCACACTTTAATAAGCGGCAGAGTTATATTCCTGCTTTTAACAATTTACAAAGAACGTACAGCACAGAAACAGGTCACTCGGACCATCCAATCTGTGCCTGTGTTTATAGTCCACATGAGTCTTCAACCATTCCTTACTCTCTCCAATACCCTTCCATTCACCTCTCCCTCTGAAGATCTAGCTTCCTCTTGAATGCGTTGACACCATCTGAATCAACCACCGTTTCAGGCAGTGAGCTTCACATTCTCATTACCCTCTGCATGAAGTAGTTCTCCTTAAATTCTCTTTTAGGTTTCCATTTACTATTTGTGAAATAATTGTGTCGGAGATTGGATCTTCTGTGAAACAGCATTAAGCCACTAAACCAGGATTGTTATTCCTTTCTGAGATCCCACAATGCGACTATAACGCACCTCAACAACTCAAAGGAAAGTAACAATCAAACCTTAATTTAAGTTGAGTTGTGGGTTCAGTTCCATTGGGAATTTGAAATGTAACATCAGCCAGACATGATGCATCTCCAATTTCCTGCAGTTAATGGGTTTTACTCAAATTGGAGCCTGCACCTTTTTATTCAGCAGTTATAAGGCACAGTGAATCACAAAGACACTCTGAGGAATAACAAATGCGATTGCACGGATCGCTTCCACTAAAGAGCTTTGCGGCTAACGAGATTTAGGAACTGCATCAAAGGCGAGTTGAATGAACAATAATAATAAGGCAGCAGCCTAAATATGGACAGCAATGTCCCACAAACCCCCATTAAACAAAAAAACTATTTTACTTGGGGGATTCTCCTTTTATGTTGGTTTATGGGATCTTTAAAGTCCACCTGAACAAGTAGACGGGACCTTGGCTTATCGTCTCATCTGAAGGTTGTCACCTCCTACAAATGCAACAGCACTTGTACTGGGGTGTCAGCTTCTTAAGACTATCTAAGTTCAAGACTCAAAGTGGGGATCAGACCCACAATCTGACTCGAGAGTAATAACAACTTGCATTATTTAGCACCCCTCAAGACAGGGTAACGTCCCAGAGTGCTTGGCAGTAGTGAAGCACGGCACCAAGCCGGGGGGAGGTAACGGTAAGCATGGTCAAAGAGGACGGCACGACCTGAAAATGGGGAAGGAGGGGGCAGGGCGGAGGGATAGATGGAGTGTTCCCATAACTGGGAATATGTGTCGCTGACCCACCAGAACTCTGTGCTGATGTGACCTACTGCTGAAGCCAAGATCCTGTGAGCGGATGGAAAGTCTAATTGGAATTGCTATTCATTTCTTGAGGGTTATTCTGCTGTGTGCTATGTGGCACATTCATTACTGTGGCGACAAGTATATTCTGCTCTATTCGGTAAGAAGCTGAATTTTTTTCCCTGAGGTCTTATAAATACTTATAAATAATGGATGTCATTTCAAATGTACGTTTTATAATTCAATGCTGATAATAATAATCCTTGCATTCGATATATAATAATAATAATCCTTGCATTTGATATAGCGCTTTTCACGTCTTCTCGATGTCTCAAAGCGCTTCACACAATAGACTGCAAAGTGAATTGTCTGTATATTTGTGGGCGAAACCCGGCAACCAATTGCGTACAGCAGTGTCCCACAAACAGTCGTGGATTGAAAATGACCAATTTATTATTGTTTTGTTTTGGAGGGATTATTATTAGGCGTGTGGAGTAAGGAAACGTGCCCAAGGTTTCGCCCTGTGCCTGGAATTGAACCCAGGTGTCTCGCTTGCAAGGCGAGTACTCTAACCACTGAGCTACAGGACTCCACGATATAGTGCCCTATCACATCGATGAGATGTCTCAAAGCACTTCGTAAAATATATTGGTAAAGTGGATTGACTGTGTATTTTGACTGTACTATTGACTGTAATGAATCCGCAAGCTGAAGCAAATGACCTTGACTATTTAATGTAGATTCAAAGCTGCTGCTTTTAGAGAATTCTTCTAATCTCCGTCTCTCTGTTCAAATCAACACCTGCGCTATTGGCCTCAGTTACCCACACAATGCTTAATAAATGCAGTGAAGATTAAAGCTTTGAACATTAATAACCTTTTGCATTTGTTCCAGGCGGTGCCATGGGAATTAATGCAGTAGTGCTGGGTGTACATATTCATAGCTACGGTCATGCACTTTAGCACAGATTGCTCCCACACAGATGGTCGTTGGCAATTCCATTTACCCTGACACATTGGCTCGGACCAGGGAATAACAATTGAGTTTATCCCCTTTGATTATTTTGCCTGCAGTTTGGTTTGCGTCTTGAAGATAAAGTATTTAGTCTACAAATTAATAGGAGAATCCGTGCTGAGGACAAGGTGATAGGAATCTAACCACAGCAGGACACAATAGCATCCCAGCGACTGATCCTGTTTCTGTTTATTTCAATTCAAAAAATCTCTAAAATCAAAGGCAAGAACAGTGATTATTGTCATTATTTTAAGATTACATCCTTTTGTCCTGGATTCTTCTATCAGAGATGATTCCTCCACTATCTACCTTGTCCATTCTCTTCATCATTTGAAATAACTTCTACGTTTCTCAGCCCTAGAGAATGTAACCCGGTTTTATACAGTTTCTCATACTACTACTAATAATCCTTGCATTTGATATAGTGCCTTATCACTTTGTTGAGACGTCTCAAAGCGCTTCACAGGATTTACTGTTGAGACGTCTCAATGATGTGATAGGGTACTATATCAAATGCAAGGATTATTATAATTAACATCTTGGGAGTGCTTTTGGTGATGTGGATGCTGGGGAGGGGGGGGATGTTTTAAGGCAGGACATGAACACAGATAGAGAGAGGATGGGGTGGAGGGTTTGAGGGAAGGTGTCCCAAAGCAAGAAAACAGATGAATGGGGATTTAATACAGACTTGTGGTAAAGGAGAATGAGCTTCACTCCAATATACAAACCTCTTCAGTGACGTCACTTCCGGTATCCAAACTCATACGTTTCTCTGGGTTCCCTGAAGACTCGCTGTGCTGTCGCTTAAATCCCTTTGGTTCCTGGATGTCCGAAGGATTCTCAGTCTGGTGGAGAGAGATCATAAAGATGGGAGAACATCTAAGATGGTTTGACTTGTGTGTAATGACCAATCGTAGTCAAGGACTACAGAGCACAGGGACACAGTAATAAACAACACTGTGATTTAATAAAGATTTTATAATAATGAACACTGTTCGCCCAGATCCCAAACTTTGTAGGCAAATCGGCATTGAAATCTTGGTAGATCATGATCGCTGCTATTTTGGAAACTCTTAAAGAGTATCTTCCAAAATGGCACAGCACATCCCATTACAATGGTTATACTAATAATGTTTCCATTTGACACAGCGCCTTATCACGTCGTTGAGACGTCTCAAAGTCCTTCACAGAATATATTGTAAAGTGAATTGACTGTGCATTTTGTGGGCGAAACACGGCAGCCAATTGCGCACAGCAGCGTCCCACAAACAGTCGTGGATTGAGTGACCAATTTTGTTTTTGTTTTGTTTCTGGGCTAACAAACACAACCTATCCAATGTCTGTGTTGTGCGTCTCTGGACACAGTTGGAAGCAGGGATGGAACCAAAGGGCATGAATACCAAAAATGCTGGGCTTTGGTTTTCTAACTGCTTCCCCTCAGAAGGGATTCTCCCCGTTGCAGAACACTGGCTCCATCCCTGCGAGATGTCAATCATGTGCAAGGCCATTTATTAGATTGTGTTAGAAGCAGATTAAGATGATTAGAGCAACTCATTGGGTGTTTATATCAACTTGTGTCATCACAATGTCTATACAGTGAGCATCACTCATACGATAAGCCGTGAGAACCATTGACTTTGAGGTGGTCGTGAGCTTAGATCCCAACTTCTCCCATCAAACGTGGTACCTGCTATTCTAATGGCAGCAGATTTTGCTGTATTGTTCATTGGGTATTCTTTGGTTCATTTCTGTTGAGTCGTGATACCTTTCCATTGTCACCTCATGTCAGTATCAAGCACTCCCAGGCAGGCACAACGTAGGTTAGTTGCTGAGTTAAGTGACTTATTTATTAGTAAGCACTTCACGGCTAGGTGTACCGATAGTTGTCTGTGGGGTGATTGCTCCCTCCAACAAGTTATCCTAACCTCCAAAGAACACACCACCTACTACACCAGTTTCGTGCCAGGTGTCATCATGACTTCCTTTAGTAATAATAATAGTTGAAACGCAGAGGCCAAATGGTTGTGGATTGAGCGACCAATTCTTTTTTTCTTTGGAAGATTATGCCCGGAAAGCAAACTGTCTATCGACTAAACCTGGGTCCTCTCGCTTGCGAGGTGAGTGCGCTATGCTACAGGACTCGTTTAAAGGGAGTTTCTAACATTGTGTCAAATTTGCATGATTCATCATCAGCTTTGTGTTGTAAATTACTCAGCCACTAAGGTTGAGATTTCACATCAGTTCCTCACAAGCAAGAGAGAGAGAAGACCTCAATGGAGAGGTTCCCCTGGGTTGGGTAGAGTGCTTTGCCTCACTGAGCCCTTCCAAAACATTTCATTTGAAATTAATTCTGGTCAGTATATTCATCCCATATGTAAGAGGCAGGCAACTACTTAGATGTGGTTCCTTTCACCGGGGACGTTCAGTGAAGGAGGCTCTACAGCTCATCCTTCCAGAATAACAACCTTCCTATCCTCTCTTTAACACTTCAAGTACATTTTTTTTTAAAAATGACTGCTGGCGTCTTTTACTCAACCAAGCTTCCTGGTGACACAAGCGGGGCTCCAATGTGACAAGTTTGCCAACGGAAAGTCGGAATCGAGCCAGCCCTCTGTGGTGGACTAGAACAGTCCGGTTCCTGAGCCAGGCGGGTCCACAGTATTCCATTGCGCTGCGGATGACAGCACAGCCAGCCTGGCTGATCGGCAGGACCTGGAAGGGCAGATCAGTCACCAAGGGCAGGGAGTCACCCACATTCAAGCCAAAGACTGAATGGGTAGGGTTATCCTAGCTGGACAAGCAGCGGGAAAGTTTGCCAGACAATGATATTAATGGCAAGCTGTGTGGTTTTAGCTGGTTACACTCCAGCAGTTACCCCAACGCACACTCTGGGGTCCCCAAGCCTTGGCTCTTGTCAACCTGCGCCTAATAGTTTCCGGAATTAGGTAAACAGGATACATCCCTCCAGGGAGAGAGCGCATTCTATTCCAAAAATCTATCTCTGGGATTTCCACGTGTAGGTGGGAGGATACTCTTAAACACGGTGATGAGTTTCCGCTTGTGTCAGACACCCAGCTGACCAAAATAGAAAGCTTCTTGGTAACCCTTTCCGGCTGTTTGTATAAGCTTCTCACTTGCAGGATAAGTTTCATCGCAGTGTTAGTTAAATGAGTTCCATTTCAGGCCACGATTCGCGACACACGTTTCTTCAACTTGAATCAAACTTCCGTAAGGGTTCGGAGGTTAGTGACGTCAGGTTTAATGTTAGTGTCGACTGATTAACAGTAAAAGCTCCAGGTGCAACTCCTTTCAATGATTGAACCCATTCCTTGTCAAAGCTGTGGTAGTGGCAGTAGCAGGTGGCAGGTTGGTAGAGGTTAGTGCACCAGCCAGCCCCAGAACGGCTGAAGCAGGCGGCCAGGATGCCTTCCACACAAAAGCCGGAGGGAAGAGAAAGAGAAAGAGAAGACGCTCACCGTGGAGAATCTAGCAGAAAGCAAAGCCCTGGCCCTATAGTGCCAGCACGAGATGGCAGCCAGTAATGTACTGGCGAAGTCCGCTACCTGGTCACCCTCCATCATTATATCTTCCTCTTCCAGCTCCCCTGCTCCTTGCTCGAGCACCGTGCCTCTTGCCGTCTCATCTGAATCGCTTGCCCGCAGCTGGTCCAAAGATTCCTTGCTCAGTGCCAACTCCTCCTCATTGTCAGGCCGCTCGCCTATGCTGGAGTTCAGGGTGCTGTTGCTTGCCATGGAGCTCAGAGAGTCCACCTTACCCAGAAGCTGCCCGTCACTGCCCGCATGCTGTTTGAACGGGTTAAAAGATCGAATCATTTCAACAAATGAGTACAGCTCAGCTTAGCTTCATCTCTGTCTCTGGGTCAGAAGATCGTGGGTGCGAATCCCACCTGGAGACCTGAGCTCACAGTTTAGGTTGGTGCTCCAGTCCAGTGTGTTTTGCAGGTAAATCAGGCAGCCAATTTGGCATAACAATATCTCACAAACAGCCATGAAGTGAGCATGACCAATTTATCTAGGGGATTGTGTGTGCGTGTGTGTGAATGTGAGATGTGTGAACGTGTGTGAGAATAATAATAATCCTTGCATTTTATATCACACTTTTCACATTTTCTAGACGTCTCAAAGCGAATTGACTGTATATTTTGTGGGCGAAACGCGGCAGCCAATTGCGCACAGCAGTGTCCCACAAACAGTCGTGGATTGAGTGACCAGTTTATTATTTTATTTTTTTCTTGAGGGCTTATTATCAGGCATGTGGAGCAAGGAAACTTGCCCAAGGTTTCGTTCTGCTGAGAATTGAACCCAGGTTTCTTGCTTGCGAGGCGAGTGCTCTAACCACTGAGCTACAGGACTCCACATATTTGTGAGAGCGAGCATAAGATTGTATGTGATTGTGTGCAAGAATATGTGTATGAGCCAATTATGTGTGAGCGAATTGTGTGTGTGAATGTTTGTGATAAGAGTGTGTATGTGAGAATGTGCATTGTGTGTGTGTGTGAGAGTACATGTGTGCATAAGTGAATCTGTGTGAGAGTGTGTGTGAAATAGTGGATTGTATGTGAGACATCGTGTGGGAGTATGTGCCTGAGAGTTTGAGTAAGGAAATGAGTGCTTAAGTGAGTGAGGTGTGAGCGAGCAAGAGTGTGATAGAGAGCGAGACAGCAATGCCCCCAGATCTCTGAATCAAGGGCATTGTATGACGTAAGGATATTTGGCTAAACCCTGTGTCACTAGTTTCTGTGCCAATCAATAAGTTGATGTGACACGTACTTTAATTGTGATTCAGATGATGATATTAAGCAACTCCTGACATTGCTCATCAACTGGAAATAAACAAGAAAGAGGAACACAAATAGAATCAACTTTCTCACCTTCAGAGAAACTGGTATCACAGGAGCCAGAGAAGTGTAGGAAGCCCAGGGACAGGGGATGGGGGGGGAAAGAGAAGAAAAAGAGATTCTTAAGAGTTCCGGGAGGGACAGCACCCTTCACCCACCCACTGCCCCAACACCACATCACCCACACACTGCCCCATCACCCACCTACTGCCCCAACACATTTCACCCACCCACTGCCCCTTGGCCCGTACCCAAACACACACAGCCTGCGATATTTCATGTTAAATTATTCCCACAGAATATCCATGCCATTCAGTCGCATTCATTAATTGCTCTCAATCCCAGCATCTCATTCCATTTTCAAGCTGTTTCTCTCTCTTTTTTTTCAAAGGATCTATTTTTGCTTCACAAACAAACACTTGAAGCTGTCCCCTTTCCATTTGACATTTGCAGATCATCCACTCGCTCAGGGGGAGAGCGACCAATGTACAGAGAGAGAGAGAGAGAGAGAAAAAAAGGCAGCACCAATTAAGAACAACATCAGATCTGATGCAGAGTGAAGTGGCGGGTGGGAGAGAGAGAGAGAATGCTTAGACAGGCTGCAGTGTAGGGATTTTCATTTCCTTGAGACTTCCCGAGGCAACTCGTTTCATAAAATAGAAACACTTGAGAGTTTTAAAGATGTCAATTTTTTTTCTGCTGTAAATAAAGGTGCCTTTTGATCATCGCCTCTGCACCAATACTCAGCCACTTTGAGAGCAAAGTGTTTCCACTTCTCACACTCTGAGCTCTGAGGGGAGTCCGAATCCATTTCTCAGCACAGATGCCTGTCGGAAGGACTAATGGGTCTACTTGTGTGAAACTTTTCAACCTCTGTTTGAAGAGCCTGGTTAAATAATGTAAGAGAGCCTGGCAGGGGGGAGTTTGGTCATCGCACTAACACTAAGTCCACTCGCTGTTCGGCTGGAATAATCTCGACCAGCGATAGATCAAAGGGCTTTCGAAAAGCATTTAGCATTCAGTTATTCTCTGGTACGATAACTCGATACAGGATCTCATTCAAGGTGGTTTTCATTAAATCACTGCAAAATATTTAATGCAATCTCATTCCATTCACAGAGGCAGATGGATTAGCATAAATTAGTGACGTAGTCAATAACATGGGGCGTTGACTTGGTGGGGGGGTTCTGTGGCTCAAAAGCGTGAGGAAGCTTGGTGAACATCAGCAGAGATACAGCCTGCCTATCTTACCAGTAAGACTTGGGAGCTATAGATACATCCTCAACCCTCTGAGCCAAAGCCCCATATGTTAGCTGGGTGAGGACTGAGTTGGATTAATAGGTAAATTGAGGCTTTCACTACTGGTTCTATCAGTGAAAGCAGCTCAGTCTCAGGCTCCAACTTCAGTCCGCTCTGAGTTACCTAATTTCAGCAGTGGGGCCCCTAGGTTCAGTCTCAGTGGCTCTTAGCTCGAGAAAGAAAAAAATCTGGCTACTGATTGTCACCCAGTGACCTTGCTAGAGATGCACACCTGTGGTATAATAATAATAGCAGTAAGTAGGAACCCAGTTGTTAGTCGATGGGTGGATTGCTTTCCGGGATAATAATCCTTTCAAAAACTAATAAAATAAATAAATAATTGGATCACTCAATCCATAACTGTTTAAAGAGGGAAAAAACCCATCACTGTTTGTGGAACACTGCTGTGTGCAATTGACAGTCAATTCATTTTGCAGAATATTCTGTAAAGCGCTTTGAGACGTCTCAAAATCTTGAGAAGGTGTTATATCAAATGCAAGGATTATTATTATTATTAATATTGTAAAGTGAATTGATGTATATTTTGTGGGCGAAATGAGGCAGCCAATTGCACATGGCAGTGACTAACACTGGGTTTCTACTTCCTGCTAGGTAAACAGAGGCGTGTTGAGTAAGGAAACTTGCCTAAAGTTTCGTCCTGCCCGGGGCTATACTTTCCAAGGAGAGAGAGATTTGAAAGAGGGGAGGATTAAATGCGGTGAAAGAAAGGTATTAGTTTACTCACCATTCTGAGTCAGAGATCTCAAGATCTGTTTCGCTGGCTCTGTGAAGAAATAGAACAATTAAATACAGGCATGAGGTATCAGCCCCGATGAGTGCTGCACAGATTAAAGCCAAGCTGAGCATCACTCAACCTTTCATCTGCCTCAGTTCAAAGCTTGATCCTCGGCATGAAGGGGCGTTTCATGCCTCATCATGTTTCGCTACGCTTTAAGTGTAGCTGGAGTGTCTAATGGGTTAAAACTGTTCATCTCTTGTCCTTGCCCGACACAGGTGACTTGCACCTTGCCAACAGGTGCCCTCTCCGCTCCCCCCTCCCCACCCACACTCTTCAACCAATAGGAAATAGTAGAGTCTTGTAGTGTAATGATTAGCACACTCCCCTCGCAAGCAAAATGACCCAGGGTCGATTCCCCGGCAGTGCAAAACCTTAGGTAAATTTCCTAAATCCACTCGCCTCTGTTTACCTAGGGGCAAACGAGTAAATGTTGGTCGATTGGTGTATTGCTTTCCGAGGGAAATAATCTCTCCAAAAAAAATTGTGGTGACTCAATCCACGACTGTTAGTGGGACTGTTGTCTGCAACTGGCTGCAGTGTTTCACCCACAAAATACACGGTCAATGCGTATGTGGCTCTGGTCTGGAACTTACCCGATTGCCTGCGACCATGGCGGCCAGTC
Source organism: Callorhinchus milii (assembly GCF_018977255.1). Lineage (NCBI taxonomy): Eukaryota > Metazoa > Chordata > Chondrichthyes > Chimaeriformes > Callorhinchidae > Callorhinchus > Callorhinchus milii. Next base: position 18,501,271 of record NW_024704750.1, on the reverse strand, counting down.
ACAATCTCCTCTTGAGCAGACATGGATTTCTTCAATCGCTCTGGGCTGTAACGGTACTTAAAGGGGTCTGAAAATGGAGAGAACAGAACAGGGCGGTGTGTCAATCCCCATCAGCTTCATTGCCAGGACAGACACACACACACACACACAACATTGAACTCATGTGTCCAGCAGTGAGAAGCCTTGCCGAGGCACAGTGTACCTACTCAACACTAAATGTAGTCCACCAGCACTCCCAGATCAGGTCCAGAGTAAAGCTCTACCCTGTCCCAGTTAGGTACAGCAAGGATCAGATACGGAGTAAAGCTCCCTCTACACTTCCCATCCCGCACCACCAGGTCAGCTACAGCCCGGGTTAGATAGGGAGTAAAGCTCCCTCTACGCTATCCATCCAGCATACACAGTAAAGTTACTGCCTAATGCCAAACTCCAAGGGCAGAAATAGCATGGATTAGATATAAAGTGTCTGTCTGCATTGTTCACCTGCAATGAGTTACCAGGAAGGGGTTTGAAGCTGGGACTTTGGACTTAGTTAAGAATCAGCTTGAAATTTGCTGTGTGGGTATTTGGGAAGAATAAAATCAAATGGGCTGAAGGGTCTCCTCCACCCAAATCTTTCTTCTGAGCTCCTAAGATCCAGGTAACGTTTGTCCCATTACAGTGGTCAGAGACACAACACCACTTCTCCATGTAGACAATGTAGACAGGATGCAAATCCACAAACAGAGGTGAAAATGTAATCCACTGCCCCATCTAGTACCCCTCGACACTGTGGTGTGCACCCTGACATTTACTTATGAAAAAAATCCAAACATTGGAGCATCAATGTCATTTCCTGTGTATTGGAGCATCAATGTGACATTTGCCCATCAATGTGACGTCTTGGGACATCCTCCCAACGTGAAAGGCGCTATACGAATGTAATTTTGTATTGTATTGTGCAGCGAATGTATGGCGCCCTGTTATAACACTGGTTGGGGTTTCACGAACTCTGACTGCCGTCTTATGATGAGGCTCTATTGTGTGCGGTTATTTAAAGCATGTTACTTACAGAAGGAATCCATTTCCAAGATGGCTTCCTTGGCCTAAAAGCAAACAGTGAAGAGTCAGGTTACTGTAGAGCAAACCATGAAGAGACTTGAGTCGCTTCAAACAGGAAACAGAATGAAGGGCAGTGTACCGTAACCCAGGTACAGACATCACTGTCATGTCACCCCTGGCCATTCACAGGATGGCAGCTGGAAATGTGACTGTCATCACTTACAAGCCCATCTCCCAGGCCCATCCGTCCTGTGGATGAGACGTTAACCGAGATCCCGTCTGCCTGTTCAGGTAGATGTTAAAAATCCCATGATGACACTATTCGAAAAGAGAAGGGAGTTTCTCTCTCCTGGTGTCTTGGTTATCAATCCCCCGCAAGATAAAATCGATCATTCACTTCACGGTTGTTTGTGGGACATCCCTGTGCGCAAATGGACTGCCGCATTCTCCCAGAAAACACACAGTCACTGCACTTTACAGTAAATCCTGTGAAGCGCTTCGGGGCGTCTTCTTGACGTGAAGGGTGCTGTAAGGATTAATATTATTATTATTATTATCCCCTCCTTCATCTAGGATGAGCCCAAACCACATAGACCTGACTAGATGAGTGTGAAATAAACTGTGGAACCCTCACTCCATCAATGGACTGTGAGGTCCACACCCCAATAGCGGGGATTAACAACAACAACAAAATTACATTTGTATAGCGCCAAACCCTTGGACAGTCACGGATTTGGACCCGAGCTGGTCGAAGAGGGGGNTCTTGAGACAGGCCTTGAAGGAGGCAAGGGAGGGAGCGAGGCAAAGGAACTGTGGGATGGTGTTCCAAAGGTGGGAGCAGAAAGGCTGATGGTGGGGCGAGCCAGATAATGGACATGGAGCAGGCCGGAGCCCCCTAAACGCTTATTATTTTATTATCATTATTATTAGTATTCACCTTCTGCGGAATGATTGCATGGTGATTCTCCAGAATCAGACGCTTTATATGATGGGTCCACAGCCTCTTCTCCTCCACCGTCTTTGCCTGAGAGACACAGCAATGTTACAACGTCACAAGCACAAAGCAGAGAAATTTTTTTTTTTTAAAAAACAGAGACGGTGGGAACAGAAAGTGTTGATTCATTCAAATAAGAAAAGATTTCTTTTAGAAAATAATATTTTGGGATATTGTATACGAGTAATTTGAGTCATGACAAACAGTGAAATATAGTGTGGTTTGGAAACATTGGATTTCCACTCTGTCGTAGACAGAATCAACTGCTATCAACATCTCCATTATTGTAGGATCTGACGACCACGCTGGTAGAAGGCAAACTGGATGGACCTTGGTCTTTTTTCATCTAGCAATTCCTATGTTCTATTATCCTGTAGCTGGAGTCCTGTTCGGTTCGGAGTAACCACACCCTTAACCAGCTGTCTTGACAACAAAACTACTCTACAGAAAGGTGTGGGATGAAAAAAAATCACAGCGGCATGGAACACAATACTAACTATTCTAAACCACCAACTTGCATTTCGTACGACTCTGTTAAAATAATGTCTCGCAGCACTTGAATCATCTCTGCATTGTGTATTCCATTTTTCTTCCACTGTGAAACAGCCCCTCCCCGGGGACATCTGATATCTCACCTGAATGCCACTGTTCATGCAGGAACTTCATGAGAAAACCCGATCATATCAAATGCCTCAAGAACTTCATTGATAATTACTGTCAATGTAGTTGCTGTTTTTATTGTAGTCAAATACAGCTGCCATATTGGCCAAATTCACACAAAGTGAGCCGTGAGGTGAAGAGTTGTTGGTCAGAATAATGGGAGGAACACCTTTCACTTTTTGAATAACATGATGGGATCTTTAATGATCACCTGAAGAACAGAGACATGGAATCTTGGTTTAACATAGCATCCAGAGAGCAGCAGGTAACAATCCCCCAGCAGTGCACTGGAGTAATAATAATAATAATAATCCTTGCATTTGATATAGCTCTTTTCACGTCGGGAGGACGTCCCAAAGCGCTTCACAAAACACACTGTAAAGTGAATTGACTGTATATTTGTGGGCGAACGCGGCAGCCAATTGCGCACAGCAATGTCCCATAAACAGTCGTGGATTGAAAATGACCAATTTATTATTGTTTTGGGTTTTTTGGAGGGATTACTATGCAATGCCCTTGATTCAGAGATCTGGGGGCATTGCTGTCTCGCTCTCTATCACACTCTTGCTCGCTCACACTTCACTCACTTAAGCACTCATTTCCTCACTCAAACTCTCAGGCACATACTGTAGCTCAGTGGTTAGAGCACTTGCTTTGCAAGCAAGAGACCTGAGTTCAATTCCAGGCAGGTCAGGGCGAAACCTTGGGCAAGTTTCCTTACTCCACACTCCTAATAATAATCCCTCCAAAACCCCAAACAATAATAAATTGGTCATTTTCAATCTACGACTGTTTGTGGGACATTGCTGTGCGCAATTGGCTGCCGCGTTCGCCCACAAATATACAGTCAATTCACTTTACAGTGTGTTCTGTGAAGCGCTTTGGGACGTCCTCCTGACGTGAAAAGCGCTATATCAAATGCAAGGATTATTATTATCCCTGGGGTACTTTAATGTACTGGGAGTGCTGTGGGAATGTCTCAGGACCTGTTGAGGCTACTTTACGCTGAGGTAGATCAAGTGAGCTGATCAGTGGGAATGGGGAGCTGTGGAGCAGCCTGGGCACACTGTGGCTTGTCACTGCACACATCCGGTCTCTCCAGCCTCAGCCCGCAAATTAGATAAGGAGTCCTGCGGCCTGCTTAAACTCCGCAGCTCCAACTGGTGGAACCAGCGCTCAAATGGAAGTGATGTGTGTCCGAGCTGCAGACAGGAAGATGGTGGCAATGCTCTCACGCATTTCATGCTGATCTGTGTTGCCCACCGGGAAGTTCGCAGGGAGTTCCGGGTAACTGCCAGCTCAAACCAGCACTGGTCGGATGTTGAATGACCAACTGGCAACTATCTTCTGGGGAAGGGGTGGGGGGGTATGAGAGGTCGGGGTGGGGGTGGGAAGGTTTCCTTGGAGCTTAACATTCCAACAATCTATCTCTGGAACTTTCTTGTGTCGGTGGGATGTATGGAATCCTCAGTTTGGTTTGGATGGTCTTTAGCACGGTGATGGGTTTCTGTATGTGTCAAGACACCCGGCTGACCAGAAAAAAGGTGGAAAGTCTGTCTTTTAATGGTCGGCAATAGGCAGCAGGGTGTCAGAAGGTTGTGCGTCAAGCTGCTCATTTGTATTGTACTGAGCTCACAGTCCAGGCTGACACTCTGGGTAGACCTGAATTGTCTGGGGGTGTCAAGAGATTGACAGGAAACCTTACAAGGGCACCAGAACATGTACCTGAACAGTGTGCTGCTGCTTCGAGTTCTTGTAATGCATCAGCCCGAAGTACAGAGAGTCTCTGGTGCTTTCAATCAACATCAGCATAGAGCACTGCAGAGAGAGAGAGAGAGCGAGAGAGACCATCAAACTGAACACGTACACAAGGGCACAGGAAGCATCCAAATTCTCCCCTCTCCACCTCCCCACTGAAAGAATCCCAGCCTGTGACAAATTCCCAGAGATCCAGTTATATCCTTTCATTGATAGCGTCTTTCATGTCAGGAGGACGTCTCGAAGTGCTTCACAGGAAATACTGAAAGTCCTAAAACCGGGAACGGAGCAGGCAATTTTGCATACGACAATGTATCAGAAACAGCTATGAGGTAAATGACCAATTTGGGGGATTCTTGGCCAGTTCACCGCGAGAGAGAAACTCCCTTCTCTTTTCGAATAGTGCCGTGGGATCTTTAACATCCACCTGAACAGGCAGACACAACGTTGGCTTAACATCTCCTCTGAACGATGGCACCTCTGATAATGTAGTCCCCTCACCAGGCAATGCACTGGAATGTCAAATGCCCTGATATGGGGCCTGAAAACATTATTAAATGTATCATTTAAATCAGCCTTGGAGTCAGAAGGTTGTGGATTCAATGCCCCAATCGGGACGTGGAATTACATAGTCTAAGATGACACTCTGTGCAGTGCTGGGGGGTGGGGGGGTGTTGCATTGTCAGAGATGATGTCCTTCGGATGAGACGTTAAAACCGTTCGTGGGACACTGCTGTACACAATTGCCTGCTGTGTTTTGCCCACAAAATACACAGTGAATCCACTTTACAGTATATCCTGTGAAACGCTTTGAGATGTCTCAAAGATGTGATAAGGCGCTATATCAAATGCAAGGATTATTATTATCTGAACCGATCTTGTGATTAAATCCCAGTCCAATAGCTGACACCTGGGATCCACATGTTATCCTCTACGTACAAGAAGCCCATGAAGCCCGTGAGCGCGTACCGTGATGTGGCTCTTGTAGATGAAATGCTCCCCTCGTTTTTTGGTTATCAGCAGGACCTTATCGAATAAAAATAAAGTGCGTTCATTTTTCGCCCGGTGAATCCGGAATGTTCCTTCCAGGACTAGCTCCCCGTACGTCGTCAGATCTGGCCCTTTCCAATTTATCAGCAGACTCTGAACCTCCTGGGAAGAGACAAGACAGAGATCAGTCGACACGAGATCAGACCTCAAGCAATACTCTTGACTGGACGGTTCTGACTGCCTTGCGGATGCCGACTTGGGCTGACACGTTACACTGCAACAACAAAGGGCAATGCTGAACACAGCACTGGGAGTGGGGGAGCTGTACCGCAGAGACCATACAATGGTGGGTGAGGTGAGTAGCTGGACAGTGTTGGGGGAGGGGGTGTCTCTGGGATGGGAGGGTCTCTGGGGTGGGGATGGGGTCTCTGTCTCTGGTACCTGCAGTCGAACTGAGTGCTCGTGCTTTCTCTTCATGTCATTGATATACCACGCCACCCCCGTCATGGTGTCGATCGCCTCCTCAATCACGTCGTATCCCTCCGCGTTGTCGTCAAAGTGCTTGGCTATTTCCTGGATAGAAACAGGAAGCAAATCAGTCACTGACCTCATCTCATGGAACTAGATCCAGAAGGACCTCAGTGAGAGGGATTGTGGCAACTAGTGACTTTCCTCCTGAGGGAGGAGGGAGATGAGCGGAGTCACCTTGGAGCTGAACTGGCTCCAAGGTGACATGTTTGCCAATGGAATGTCAGGATCGAGCCAGCCCTCTGTGAGGGTCTCCAGTCCGCCTCCTGAGCCAGGTGGCTCTACAGTATTCCAGGGCATTGCTGATGACAGCACAGCCAGCCTGGCTCATCGGTAGGATTTGGGAGGGTAGACCCAAGGATTTGGGGATAGGGACTCTTCCCATTCAGCTCCTGATAGCCCTGAAAGCCAATGCTCTAACAGGTAGTGTGGTCCTAGCTGGACAAGCAGCGGGAAAGCTTGCCACGCAGTGCTATCAATGGCAAGCCATGCGGTTTAGCTGGTTAGACTCCAGCAGTTACTCCAAAGCAAATTCTGGGGTGCCCAAAGCCTTGTTTCTTTCCCAACCTGCACCTAATACTTTCTGGAATTAGGTAAGCAGGATGCGTTCCTCCAGGGAGAGAGTGCACATTCCATTCCAATAAATATCTCTGGAATCTCCATGTGTAGGTGGGATGCATGGAATTCTCAGCTTGGTTTGGATACTCTTAAGCACGGTGATGGGTTTCCGCATGTGTCAGAGGCTGAGGGAATGTGGGAGTGTGTCACCTGCAGGAGGAGATGATATTTCAGGATCCTCTGGACGGGTTTCAGTAGATACGAGCCCAGGGGAAGCGATCGTTTCAACGTGGCTTGCCGTTCCCGGAAGAACTTGGCGAGGATCTTGTTCCTCATGCATTCGGTCAGGGCCGCCACCGAGCTGTAGGGAGAGGAGTGCGCTATCAACTTGTGAGTGCACAGTGACCTGCCGCTCTCCACACAGGGAGAGAGCGCTGGGGGCAGAGTCAGTGACAGTAATGTAATGCACCGGTCATTCCCGACCATGTGACAGAGATAATTCCCACTTCAGTTTGTGGAGTCCTGTAGCTTAGTGGTTAGAGCACCCGCCTTGCAAGCGAGACACGTGGGTTCAATTCCAGGCAGGGCGAAACGTTGGGCAAGTTTCCTTACTCCACACGCCTAATAATAATCCCTCCAAAACAAAACAATAATAAATTAGTCATTTTCAAACCACGACTGTTTGTGGGACACTGCTGTGCGCAATTGGCTGCCGGGTTTCGCCCACAAATATACGGTCAATTCACTTTACGGTCTATTCTGTGAAGCGCTTTGAAACGTCGAGAAGACGTGAAAAGCGCTATATCAAATGCAAGCATTATTATTACAACGCAATACAAATTTACGTTGATATAATCCCTTTCACGTCGTGAGGATGCCTCAAGGTGCTTAACGCTTCATCGAGACCCACGTCAGCTGAGTTGATCACTGCCGGGTCAAACAACAACAACAAATTACATTTGTATAATGCCTTTCATGTCGGGAGGACGTCCCAAAAGCCTTGGATTTAATATAGTACATTATCACGTAGTCGATAAGTCTCAAAGTTTTTCCACATGATATACTGTAAAGTGTCTTTGACTGCGTATTTGTGAGCAAAACGTAGTGGCCAGTTTCCACACAGCAACGTCCCACAAATGGCCATGGAGTGAGCGACCAATTTTATTTGAAGGATTGTTGGCCAGGACACCGGGGGAGAGAACTGGGATCTTTAACGTCCACCTGAACAGGCAGATGGGATCTCGGGACAATGCAACACGACCCCAGCACTGCATTGGAGCATCAGCTTAGACTATGTGATTCCAAGAACTGACGGAGGGCTTGATCCCCACACCCTTCTGAGCCAGGCTGACACTACCAGACAAGTTCTCTCCTTGTAGCACATTCACTCACTCTGCTGTTGGGGTATAAATTATTGGATGGTTCTGTGCTCATAGGCAAATTCAGGAAAATCAACAGGATTTTTATATGCAAAAAAAATCCCAAAGATAAGACCTTGCAATTTGGTTAACACACCAGCAAGGGGAGTGAGGGGCACGCCCCGATTAGTGTAGTACACAAACTGATCCAGCAGGGGGCACTCTCTAACCAGGCAATTAACCAGCATAGTTAAAACTGAAACAAAATCATTTCCTCTACAACTTTCGGACACATGCAGGAAAGTACTGGATGATTGCTGGACATGGGTTAGACACACAGCCAAGCTGAGCAGTTCCACACTTCCCGCTTTGAGATTGGGTGCTGCATTGTCCCAGTTGCCATCCTACAGATAAAGACATTAAACTGTTTCTCTCTCCCGGTGTCCTGGCCAACAAACCCTCCCAGATAAAATTGGGTCAGTTACTTCATGACCGTTTGTAGGAATTTGCTGTGTGCAAATTGGCTGCTGAGTTTGCCAACAAATACACAGTCACTACACTTCACACTACATTCTGTGAAGAGCTTTGAGGTGCTATATTAAATGTAAGGATTATTATTATTGTTGTGCAATTAGCTAAAATTGACTTTGTGAAAGTCTTTTTCTGTAAGTTAGTGCCCTTTTCGTTCCACCTGGTCTAATATCTCTGCGCTCAGGTGGGATGAGTGTGAAGGTGAGAGAGCAGGGTCTACCGTGTTGTGATCTGTCTCACCCTTCAGATGCCCACATCTCAGAGAGAGCAATGAGGTGACCTCTCTCCTTCCTCATTTTATAAACCCAGTACAGCAGATCTGTAATCTGTGTCAGCGCCACCTAAAAGAGGTATTCTTGCCATTTTTCTTCATTGCCCTCTCTGGCTACCCGCTCCAGTCACCTTCCAGTATCTCAGCCATGTGCCAAGCTTCACAATCAGTGAATTGGCAGTAGGGCCTTCAGCCTCTCTACCCCCACCCTTCAGAACTCCCACCACGCAATCCCTTTGCCTCTTCCGCGCCCCAACCCCACCTTGGCTTCTTCAAGACCCTCCTCTTCGATCGCGCCTTCTGTCACCCTCCTACCACCTTCTCTGCCCTTCCGATCCCAAGCTCGGGTCTAAATCGTTGTCTGTCAGAGCTTTGGGACGTTCTCCTGACGTGAAAGGCCCTATACAAATGTAATTTGTTGTTGTTGAGTTGGTGGACTAACACACTTATAATAAGCGTGGGTCACTGGATGGACAGTGATCAGCAAATCTGGCCTCCTTTCCTCAGGGAATGGGAATTGTGGTCTGTGTGGCCCAGTTCCTCACTGGGCCACGCCTGTATTCCCCTGTGGTACACCAAGCATTGCTAAATCTGTAACTACATGAATGATAGGAACTAAAATTTGCAACTGCTTACTTGGGGTAGTTGGTACAGTATTGAGTGTAGATCTCAAAATAGTGGCTCTGCAACAGAGAAGAGGAATAAGACAGTCATTGATGGGTCTCAGCCAAACCGAGTCACTGTGCAACCATCACCACACCCCCTAAGCAACCCAACCCAGTTACCACACCCCCAACCCAACCACCATCCCCCCCAGTCCCAACCCAACCACTGCATTCCCAACCACCAATTCCCCCGACCAAGTCAACAACCTCCCCAACCCAACCACTACACCCCCAACTCAGCCCAGTCACCACTCCCCCATGGGTACAGCACGTTGCTATGCCTTAAAGAAGTTAATGGCATGGCACCTGTAGCCTGGGTTGAAATAGGACCCACCTTGTCCACAAAGCATTTTGCAACGGCGACAGGGTCATGGTTGCAACTATCAAGGTCTTGGAGCAAGTCACTGTGGATCGAGAGCAAGAGAGAGAGAATAAACATCAGTCACCAACAAATGCTACATTCCGCCACCCTTTAATATCCTCCCCTCGTCTCCTCCTGACAGTTCTGAGCACCATTGACTGAGCCTTAGCAGCCCCCTGATAACTCACTGAAGTGGTCATTGTTCACGTGTCAGTTAGCAGGGGATTCGAGCATCGCAGCCAAACCTTAAGATCATTCCACATCCACACACATGCACATTTCACAAAGGGGCGCAGTTTAGCAACTGGGAAAAGGAAACCTTGTTGATTGTCCCCTCCCTAACCCAGGGACATTGCGGCCAACTGTAGCCCCAACTACAATCATTTCTGAGATCAGCCAACAGCCCAGACTTCACTGCTGGTCTGTGTTGCTGTGCAGTGAAGTGATTGAGAAGTGAAGTGCATGCTCAGGGCTAACAGATATCACAGACATCTATCTAACTTATTTGCAAGTATTTCCTTTTCAAATATATTGTAATCAGATCATTTACATGAATGTACAGTATCTGGCTCCAGACAATGCACTGGCTTCATATAAACTGTTCTATTACATTGTACAGAAAATAATATTTCTTCCTGGAACTGGCAGAGATCGAGAACTCTTTAAAAATCAAACACTTAATAAGAACTGTCATTAGCTTAATCAGCCTTTGTTTTGATCTGAATCCCCAGGTTTCTGGGGTGGAAAACACAGGGTTTCTTAACAAGGAAGGAAAGCCATGATCTAATTGTATGTCAGAGCAGGCTCGAGGGGCTGAATGGTCTACTCCTGTTCTTATGACAGGAAATCCCACCAACCTAGTGAACTGCACTCCGGAAGTAGGTGGCATCAGAAGGAGTCCTTATTCCCTGTTGGAAACTTGGGTACCTTATTGAGGAATTCCTGTAAAATTCTGACATTGTTCTTTAACTGTGTAACTTACCTGAAATATCTGTTCAGTTGGAACATCTACTTTTTTTTGTGGGGGTTTAGCTCACATGTTTGTCCACCCGCCTGTTCACTCCCACACCTGTGGGCTGAAATTCCAGTCAGTGCAATTATAATGGGTATTTTGTTTTGGTCAGCTGGGTGTCTGACACATGTGGCAACCCATCACCAATTATAATGGGCAAATCCGCATTAGCAGTTGCTATTGCCAAAGCCCTTACGCATATCACTGATGGGAATTTCAGTCCACAAGTGCTCACCTGAGAAGGAGCTGAATGGACTCAGACCAAGAGGGTGCTAGTCACAAATCCAACGTTCAGTCACCTAACCTCGCCGGTGTTGTTTCAGGGGCGGAGAAATGATCAAAATTAGGAGATGCTGCAGTAATTGAGTTATTCAAAAGAGAACTCCAGTAATTATAGGGCAAGCCTAGAAAGACTTCTAATTCATCAGGGTAGTCCCATTTTCTTAAATGTTGTTCCTTGGTATCTCTCACGCCACCATCCATCCGTCTGCAATGTCACCTTATTCCCACCTAATCCCACTTTGAGATTGTCAACACTCTCAGCCTATAGTCTTTCTGAGCAAACCATTCCACAAGTTTATTGGCTTCAACGTAGAGTAGTTCAGTTAGGACACTGTGGGACAATGAGATCTATGTTCTTCATGCTGTTGTAACCACACTACTGCACTGTTCTACCTGTGTTCCAAACACACACGCAGACACATGCGTGAATAGATGACTCATGCATGTTCTCACATGCTTGATCGCTCTGTTGGGAAGATCCTCATTGAACTTGGGGGGAGGAATAAGTGAATAGGAGACAGTAGGACTGAAAGAACTGGAGTCTGTCCACCTGTGGTGGATGGAATAGGGGGGCAGGGGGGGGCAAACAGCACTGAGAGACAGCCCACACACATGCACACGCAGGCTGACATGCAGGCATGCTGACACAGTCACGTTGGGAAGGGAAAAATTAAAAGGCAGAAAATAAATAAACAGAAACAACGTGCACTTGTCCATAACTCACCACCAGAGAAGACAAATATCCTATCCGGAGGCAAAAATTAATGTATATTATAGTGAGACTGAACAATGTACGAGAAAGTGCAGATTGATTATCCCAGAGCTTCAGTAGAAATACAAATACAGCAGAGAGAGCATGTTGTTTCAAGCACTTAATATGTACAGTAAGCCAGAGAATATCAGATATAGAGCTGAATATGAAACCAGCACCCCATGAATTAACAGGTAGAGTAAAATATGAAGCCAGCACCTCGGGGGTTAACAGACAGAGTATAGAGCCAGCACTCAAAAGGTTAACAGACAAGTGCCCAGATCCAGAATATCTGGGGTTAATGGAAAGAGCCATATCTGAACTAAATAGGGGAGAAAGGCGTTCTGCCTGGGTGTAGGAGCGGCCACAAATTGGAAAATTCTTAAATACGGCCTTGATTTTAATGCTTGCTTTTTTGTAAATTAATTTAAGAGCATTACAGAGCGGTGTGTAGTCTGTGTGACAGTGAGGCAGTTTTAGGGAGCAGTGTGTAGGGTTTGTAATAATAATAATCATCTTGGATTTAATAAAGCGCCTTATTATATCGTTGAGATGTCTCAAAGTGCTTCATAGGGTATACTGTAAAGTGGATCAAGTGCGTATTTTTGGGGTGAAATGCGGCAGCCAATGAATCTTTAACGTCCAACTGAACAGGTAGATGAGACCTCGGTTTAACGTCTCATCCGAAGGACTGAGATGATGTCAGAAGATCGCCTGAAGATGTAAGTTGGGGTTTAAAAAGACAATTTTGCGCCTGTTTTGAGAAGTTTAACTTATGTGGAGCAGATGAACTTTAGTGTTTAAGAGGTGTCAGTCAGGCTGATGTGATTTTGGCTAATGAATAAACCGCGTGCGATTTTTATTAACATAGGGAGTATTTTGATGTCTCTGCTGCACTTTCCCTAAGCGGTGATGTCCAGCTCCTCCACATTCTTCTCTACTGCATCCTCCCCTTTCTCTGCCTCTCCCTCTAGACTTCATCTATAAAAATTAATGATGTCCTGGGGATCTACAGTGTGGATTCCTACCAGTGGATTAACAAGGTGCCATAGCAACCCAGTAAGGTGCAATTCAGTAACCCAAATGTTTGGACCAGGAGTTTATCACCTCAGTAAAAGGGAGTCAGAATGTTTATCCACTGTGGGGGACTGCATTACCACACTAACAGCATGTTAAAGGAAATTGGATAAAGATTAATAGGTACAGGGGAAAACAGCAGGGAATTGGAATAGATAGCTTGAGTAGGAGAGCGATGGGCTGGTTAGCTGTCTTCTTTTGCAGTAAACTTTCCAGATTCTACAAAAAAGGAGAGAGAAAAGGAATTGTTTCGCGAAAGGAATGTCTTCCCACGGAATTCAGCTCCTCCTTAATATAAAACTGTACATTGCTCTTCAGTGTTGACTCCTTACTGACCACAGCCAATGGGGGATGAAAGACCATCTATTCAGGGAAGATTTCTTTAGTGGGGAAGATTTCTTTTGGGGGAAGATTGAAGAGGAGGTGGGGAAGATTGCGGAGGGGTGGGAAACATTGGAGGTGGAGCGAAGATTGGGGCAGGGGGTGGGAAGGGGTCAGAAGTTAGAAGGGGGAAGGAAAGAGAAAAAAGGAAGCAATGGAACGTGAGACTGAAAGATTGAAACAAATGATGAGTAAAATGACCGAGAGAGATCGTGTGTGGGAGGATGAAAGCGCATCCCTGTACCTATTAAACTCGTAGATATCCTCAATGTTGCCAAAGAGGGAGGAGACTTGATCAGGTCGTGTGGGCAGATCTGGAGTATCGATGATGCAACCCAAGTAATCCTAGACAATCAGAAAAGGTGGATTAGAGATGGCACGAACCTACCCCTCCGTCCTCACTCACACTGCAGACAGAAACACACATTGTCTTATACGTTAACAATACTTCAAACAAACAGCATTTATACAGTGCCTTTCACGGAGTTCTATAGCGTATTGGTTAGAGCACTCGCCTCACAAGCGAGAGGACCCGGGTTCAATTCCCAGGCAGAGTGAAACCTTAAACAAGTTTGTTTTCTCCACATGCATCTGTCTACCTCGCAGTAAGTAGAAACCCGGATGTCAGTCAACTGACGGATCGCTTTGCGAGGGAGATAATCCCTTAAAAAAATATATTTGGTCACTCAATCCACGATTGTTTGTGGAACTCTACTGTGTGCAACTGGCATTGAGACGTCTCAAAGCGCTTCACAGGATATATTGGAAAGTATTTTGTGCATTTTGTGGGTGAAACACGGTACTCAGCAGTGTCCCACAAACAGTCGTGCATTCTAATTTGTCCGTGTGGCTGACCTATTAGCTGGACAAACTTCCTTGCCTTCCTTTTACAGTCATCCACCTCACTCCATCCGTTGCTCATGAAGTCACTGTGTACGTAACACCACCAGAAACCAGGCTTCCTTCCAAACATTAGGCTGGGTTCCAGCAGGTAGTCATCAACTCTCTGGCAGCTAGGAAAGCAAGGCTGAAAGGCACAGACTGTGTTGTGTGTGGGAAGCAGACACAGCCTCAACCCTTACAGCACTGGGCCAAAACTTCCTTCTGCCAATAAGTTCTTATTCAACGGATGATCTGCTCCTGACACAAACATTTAATACTGAGAGCTGCCACCATCCAGTTCCTTGCCCTTGTGACTATTTGTTTATCTCACTTCCCGGTCAGCCTGGCTCAGTTGGCAGCACTCTCGCCTCTGAGTCAGACAGCAACTCCAAACTCCACTTCAGGACTTGAGTTTCTGGTCCAGAACTGTGCTGGGGGAGTGCTGGATTGCTGGTACCATCCTTCAGATGAGATATTAAGCAGAAGTTCTGTCTGTTTTAATGTGTGTTAAACATCCCAACACTGTCTGAACAGAGTTTTGCAGATATTAACTCAGCAGGGATGATCTTTGCTAAGGCGCTCACTGGGAAAATATAAAGCAAAAACCTTGGAGACCTGCCTGAAGCAGATGGAATCCAGCTTTACACAGCTGATTTTTCCTCCTTCTGCCACCCCCACCACCATGTAATGTTTGCCCACACCTATCCTGAAACCTTCAAGACCTTCCTCTTCGACCGGGTCTTCGGATATCCTCCCACTCCCATCCCCTCCCACTCCCATCCCTCTTGATTCCAACCCCCAGCTCAGGTTCAAAGACTTGACTATCCAGCACCTTATATTGCTAAAAAATACAAGTTGTTGTTGTTGTAAGCACTGACTGGTCCCAGAGCTGCCAGCTCCAGTTCCTTGCCCTTGTGACTCTTTGTTTATCTCATTTCCCGATCAGCCTGGCTCATTTGGCAGCATTCTCACCTTTGGGAGTCAAGACTACAGCTCCAAACCCCACTTCAGGACTCAAATTCCTAGTCCAACAACAACAACAACTTGCAATTATATAGCGCCCCCGAGCAATGGCAGAGCCTGATGCCGAGCCAGAGGCAGGTGACCATAAGCACAGTTGAAGAGGAAGATTTTCAGGCACGACCTGAAGATGGGGAAAGAGGGGGCAAGGCGGAGGGATCGAGGAAGAGTTTTCCAGAGTTTCGGGCATATTGGCTGAAAACGATGATGGAATGGAGGTCACAAGGGACAAGCAGGAGGCCGGAGCGGTCAGCAGGTCAAAGAAATAGGGAGGTGTCCTGGCATGAAGGGATTTGAGGATGAGTGTGAGGATCTTGAAATCGATCTGTTAGGTGATAGGAGCCTGTCACTGGTGTGATGGGTATACAGAGTTTATTCTAGACCAGTGCTGAGGAGTGCTGCAATGCTGGTATCATTCTTCAGATGAGGTATTAACTAGAATTTATGTCTGGTTAGGTGGGCGTTAAAGATCCCAATTTTTCCCGGTCTACTGGCCAATCCTTCAGACTATTCAGTCATTCACTTCATGGCACTTTGTGGTAGATTCGTTGGTGCCAATCATTGTCACTTTGGGTTACAAATACCCAGTCACTACCCTTAAAACTAGTTCTGAAGCGCTCTGAGACATTTGATATGATAAGGTGCTGTAATAATGTGGGGTCCTTTCCTGCTTTCTTTTCATCTGACTGAGGAGCTGATGAGGTTTGGATTACCGTGGACTTAACTGGCTTTGGCAGGATTATCGTCTCGGCACCAGCCACCCCAGCCAACCCCATTATGAGGCAAGCACACAACTCTCGGCTGTAGCGCTCAGTGGTTCCACCAACAACAACAAGATTCCATTTATAGAGCGCCTTTCACGTCGGGAGGACGTCCCAAGGGCACCAGAACTTAACCCCAAAACTTCCAGTTGATGCCCAACCAAATGAACTACTAGGGGTGTTAAAGTAAATGAGTAGTTTGTTGTTGTTGCTATAGGAAATGGGGGGTGGGGGGTGGCGGCGAGGAGAGGGGGGGCGTGGATATTGCAGGAAGAGGTGCAGGAAGGGGAATGTAATAGGAAGTGGTGTGGTGAAGGGCAATATAATACTAATAATAATCCTTGCATTTAATATAGTGCTTTATCACATCTTCAAGACATCTCAGAGCACTTCACAGAATATACTGTAATCTGAATTGATTGTATATTTTGTGGGCGAAGTGAAATATTACAGGAAGTGTAGTGGAGGAAGGGGACTGTTACAGGAAGTGGTGCGAGGTGAGGGATGGGACTGCATGGCACTGAAGGATCTATTAATAATCCTTGCATTTCATATAGTGGGTTGTCACATCATTGAGACGTGTCAATGTGCTTCACAGAGAGATATACTATATAGTGAATTCACCTTATATTTTGCGGACGAAATGCAGCAGCCAATTGCACACAGCAGTGTCCCACAAACAATCGTGGATTGAGTGACCAATTATTATTATAATTTTGTTTTATTTAATTTTTTAAAAGGGATTATTACACCCAGGAAACCTACCCGGCAATCGGCTAACATCAGGGTTACCTATTACTGCTAGGTAAACAGAGGTGTGTGTGGAGTAACGAAACTTGCCAAAGGTTTCGCCTGCCTGGGAATTGAACCCACTTGCGAGGCGAGCTCACTACCCATTATGGTACAGGACTTTCTGTGCAGTCAGGCATAATCCATTCATATTCCTGAGGCAGGGAGGCCAGCCTGTGTAAGGTTTAGTCAGCGTAAAGATTCTATCTAAGGACATGATTACTCCAGGTTTTTGCCCATTTAGTCACCCCCTCCCCCATCTTGGCTCTGCGTGACTACACGCCTCATCATTAAACACACATAAACACTGCCTACCTGACAGGGTAATGGATACATTCCAGGCCTGGTCCGACTTTGTAATCTCAGAGCCGAGACAGATGACTGGGCAAAGGTCACCCAGTAGCTCAGCACCAAGTTGAGAAACAAAGAGGATTGGAATGGTGCCTGAGTCCAGGGGCCACTGAGTGACAGATTGATCCTGACCAACAGGCAATTTTTTTATAGTCAACCATGTGTCTGACACCTGCGGAAACCCATCATCATCAAACCAAACTGAGAATTCCATGCATCCCACCTTCACACGGTGTAGGTGGGATGCATGGATGCAGATTGTTGGAATGCGCACTCTCTCCCTGGAGGGATTGATTCTGTTTATAATAATAATAATAATCCTTGCATTTGATATAGCGCTTTTCATGTCGGGAGGATGTCCCAAAGCGCTTCACAGAATATACTGTAAAGTGAATTGACTGTATATTTGTGGGCAAACGCGGCAGCCAATTGCGCACAGCAATGTCTCACAAACAGTCGTGGATTGAAAATGACCAATTTATTATTGTTTTGTCTTTTTGGAGGGATTATTATTAGGCTCTGTGTGGAGTAAGGAAACTTGCCCAAGGTTTCGCCCTCTGCCTGGAATTGAACTCAGGTCTCTCACTTGCAAAGCGAGTGCTCTAACCACTGAGCTACAGGACTCCACAATTGCACGCAGCAGTGTCGTGGACTGACTAACCAAATTTCTTTGGAGTGGGAGGGATTATTATCCCTGGCAATCAACTAACAATCGGGTTCCTACTTACTGCTAGATAAACAGAGGCGTGTGGAGTAAGGAAACTTGCTTAAGGTTTCGAACCTGGGTCCTCTCACTGGCAAGGTGAGTGCTCTAACCACTACGTTATAGGACCCTTTGCAGGTTGGCAAGCGCCAAGGCACAGTTTGCATTGGGGCAACTGCTGGAGTCTATAGGCAACTGCTCCAAACTAGTTTACAAGCCTAGCAGGGGTGTGAGTTGTGTCCGGATTCCTGGTTCCTGCTCTATGTATCAGCCAAGCTCATGCTCAGTCTCTCAGGCTGCAACTGCCAGCCTTGGCTATAGCTGGGAGTTTGGCTGAACGCCCAACCCACAAGCACCACACCCTGCCTCCAAAGGGAGGGTCTCAGATTCGACCCACACTCACTACCCGCAATTACCCTCACTCACTGAGGAGAGTTAAGGGCTTGTGTTACATCCTATTTTCAGGATTCTTGAGTCAGCCTCACAGTGAACTTGCTGCTCAGTGGCTTCCTATAGTTCCCGAAAACGTTCCAACAACAACTTGGATTTACACAGGGCCTTTCAATCAGCGTCAGAACGAGCAAGAATGTCCATAAACAAACCCCTTCAAGATTAATAATAATATTAATACAGATTCACATACAAACTCAATTCCAAGGAGCAAGACATGGCACAGTGTCAACTGGGGACAGGGCAGTGATCAGACTATCACCCCAGAAATGTTCAGATACAAGGCTTATTATGTGTGGATGTGGGAAACATGTCTATGTGTGTGTGTTTGTGCGCGTGCACACGAGATGCTCATGTGTATGTAATGGTGCATTTGCAGGTGTGTGCAGTTGTGTGTGTATGCGTGCTTGTGTCCCTGTGTGTAACTGTGCATGTGGGTGAATGTGTGCGCACAAGTGTTTTTAGCCTTTCCTTACAGATTGTACAGATGTGTGTGTGTGGGGGCCTGATAGTATGTGTGTGATTATAGTGTAGGTGTGACCATGTCTGTGCCATTCAACCTTTCGAGCTTGTTCCTCCATTCTAGGAGACCACGGCTGATCTGTACCTCAACTCCAATTACCCGCCTTTGCTCCACATCCCTCAATACCCTGACCTAACAAAAATCTATCTACCTCAGTCTTGAAAATATTATTTGATCCAATATCTATCCACAGCCTTCTGGGGGAGAGAGTTCCAGTTTTCTACTCCCTTTTGTGTGAATTCTCCATCAGTCTCCCACGACAGACACTGTTTGAATGAGCAGCTCCAGTGAGGGCGATGTTTGCAGAGTTGGTGTGCGTGGGGGCGAGGGGGAAGCTCTTCTGGCCTCACGACTGATTTGTGGCTCTGATTGAAAGCCTCGGAGTTTTAACCAGCTCGATTAATGTTTAACCCCTGAAGTCTGGCTTAGTCTGACAGCTCAGTGTCCTCTTGGCCTGGGCCAGAGCTCAGTGACAGCCGCTGGTGACTGAGAGCCCTGGAGGTACCAATGTATCCGTCCACAGCTCTATCAATCGCATTGTATTCACATCCCACTGCTGCCCAAGACCAGCTCGGTGGAATGAGGATTCCAGCCTGCGGTTACTATAGTGAAATTTCCTGCTCCTTCCCTTTCAAACCAGTTAGTCACACATCCCCGAGTCAGGGACGTGAGGTGGAAAATAATCCATTTGATGGTGTGGAGTCCCGTAGCGTAGCATAGTGGTTAGCACTCTCACCTCACAAGCAAGAGGACCCGGGTTCAATTCCCAGGTAGGGCAAACCTTAGGCAAGTTTCCTTACTCCACACACCCGTTTCCTAGCAGTAACTAGAACCCATTTATTCGGCGATAGGCTGATCACTTTCCAGGGGAAATAATCCCTCAAAAAAAACAATGACAGTTTGTGGGACACTGCTGTGCGCAATTGGCTGCTGCGTTTCGTCCACAAAATATACAGTCGATTACGATTTATACTGTGAAGCGCTTTGAGACGTCTCAGCAACGTGATAAGGCAGGTGGTCGTAGCCAGACACGTCGTGCGCTGTGTGCTTTCTGTTATTACTTAAGATCACAGGAATGTACAGGAGCAGAAATAATACAGCTGTCACTTAGCAAAGTAAAACATTCAGACACCAGCTCTTGTTCACCTCAAACAATTTCTTTGTCAAATAATAGTTTATCAAAACCCTCGAGCATTTTGAACACATCAATAAGATTGCCTGAAACTTCATTTTCTTTAATAGGAGCACCGCTAACCTGCGGAGCCTCTGATATAACAGGGGTGTCCACTGTTATAACTGGAGCCATAAAGTGTGAACGTTAAATTTTATGCACTCGGAGCAATAAATGCTGTACGCTGCAGGCAATACAAGGTGTGTACTCGGGACAATAGATGGTGTGTGCGCAGTAAGTGGAAGTACCATGCACAATATATCAGAAACTCTTTTCCAAACTCCAATTGTCCTTTTCATCTGCTCTTTCAGTAAAGAGCCATTCTTGTCTGGAGACATTCACCAGGTGTCTCGCGTTGCACAGAACAAAGCAGATTCTTTCATATTTAATGGGCTGTCATAGAGCCCCAGTAATTACATGTTCTGCGTTCATTTCAACAGACAGTAAAACATGTATCAGAGAAGTTAGATACAGAGTAAAGCTCCTTCTACACTATCCATCCAGCACTCCCAGCTTAGCGACAGCATGGGTTAAAAGCAAAGTAAAAGCTCTGTCTACATTGACACATCCAGATTGAGTAACAATGTTAATCAATGGCCATTCCACTGAGAGGCATCGGGATCTAACCTCTGTGACCCACATTAGCACCTGATAAACTCCACAGTGTTTAACATTCCCCACCCGAGTCTATAACTGATGTTATGCAGATTTCTGGACGGGGAGCCAGAGAGAAACCTCTGGAAGCTCAGGTGCGGGATGAGTAGAGCAGGAGAGAAGCCTCGCAGTTTAAAGACCTACCTCAACAATGCTTCTCAAGTCCCTCACGTACATCCGCTCCGTCTCAATGATCTCCATGACCACCCTGTCCACATAGGACAACTTGGGGTTGGGCACCATGGCCCTGGTTGCTATGGGTGACGTCGGAAGTTGCTGGAAGTTTCCGTCCGTGCCGGGCCTGCTAACCGAATTATTGTTGTTGTTGCACATGCGGTTGAGCTTGAAGGGCCCGTGTTCTTTGCCCGTGTTGGAGCACTGCCTGATGTCCACTTCCTCCATCTTGTGCGGACAATCTATGTGATACGCGCTGGCGGACAGGGCTCCGTTGCTCCCGTACAGGCTCCGCGCGTCCTGTGAAGAACCGGAGGAACTGACGCTCACTGGACGGTCGCTGTCCGAGCGGTCGGTGCTGACTGACACTGAGCTGACGGACGCCGTGACTGTAGGCGACCTGTCATTGCTGCTGCCGCTGCTCAGGGACCAGGTTGTGGAAATCCTGAAAGATTCTGGGAAGAGAGAGGGGGGTAAAAAAAAATGTTTACAGCTTTATAGACTTTTCTTTGCGTGGTTCGGTGAAGGACACCAATCCCTTCCCTGGCAGGGGAAACCCAGATCATAGCTCCCTCTCTCCAACCCCTTCCCATGTGCTGGGACGACAGTCCTTTGGATCAGATGTTAAACCGATGTCTTGTCTGCCTTTCACATCGGGGCATCAGTACAGTACACGCATGGATCAGTGAGGGGACATGTGTACCTAAAAATACACACTTACTAAACTCTAGACCAGTGGTGGCCAATCTATTGGTCGTGTGACCATCAAGAAGCAGTCCACCCCCTGGCCCCAAACATTCGCACGAGTCTAGATAAGTCCGTGTTCAATCGGTAGTGCGTCACCAGTTTTTTTTCTTCGATTGAATATTTCACAATCTACTTTGTTCGCCGGCCGTAAAGGTTGGCCACCGCTGACTGCTCCGGAGTAAATCCTGTGAAACACTTTTTCCGCGGGGTAATAAGGCTCTAAGTTAAATGCAAGAATTATACTTATGACACGCAGCCATCGTTGGCAAGAGAAATGCAATGTGAAGGGCTCTTTCAAAATGAACGTTGGACTATCTTATTCAGTACTGAAAGCGAATGCCATGGAATCCCGCAGCATAGTGGCTAGCGCACTCGCTTCGCGAGCGAAAGGGCCCAGGTTTGATTCCCGGGCAGGGCGAAACCTTAGGCAAGTTTCCTTTTTCCACACGCGTCTGTTTACATAGCAGTAAGTAGGAACCCTGGTTTTAATGTCGATTGCTTGTTGCGTGCAATTGTGCTGCCGTGTTTCGCCCTCAAAAATACACAGGTCAAAATCACTTTACAGTAGATCCTGTGAAGTGCTTTGAGACGTTTCAACGACATGATCAAATGCTACATCAAATGCAAGGATTATTATAATTATGTTCAGAATTGCTTGGACCTGGAGCTTGACCTGGAGGGAGCAGTGCTGCGGTTGGTTCAGGGATCGCAGTCATCCTGCTTGAAAACGGGCCCTTAAGTAAGGTGATTTTGTGATCCTCTTAATCCATTTCCTGTTGCTCTAGTTAGCAGGATTATCCCAGTCGTTGTTGAGCAGAGAGGGGGGAACAGGTGGCCTTTCCTCACATAGCATAGCCATGATGCTCAATGCTCAACAACAAACTACATTTGTATAGCCCCCTTTCACATCGGGACGACGTCCCAAGGCGCTGGACAGTCAAGGATTTGCAACCAAGCTGGCTGTTGGGATCAGGAGGTGGGGAGGGCAGTGAGGGTATGGGCTAGGTGTTCATTGAGGAGCGTCTTGAGACAGACCTTGAAGGAGGTAATGGAGGGCAAAGGGACTGCGGGATGGAGTTCCAAAGGCAGAGAGGCTGAAGGTTGCAGAAATAATAATAATAATACTCCTTGCGTTTGATATAGCGCTTTTCATGTCTTCTAAACGTCTCAAAGCGCTTCACAGAATATACTGTAAAGTGAATTGACTGCATTTTTTGTGGGTGAAACACGGCAGTGTCCCACAAACAGTCGTGAATTGAAAATGACCAAATTATTATTGCTTTTTTTCTTGAGGGATATTATCTGATTACTAGCTGCTGAATGTTCTCAAATGGTTAAACGCTAAATACACTCACACTTGGTGTGCATGTGTGTGCTGTGATGCACCTCTCGTATTCTCAACCAGGGAAAGTGCGTAAACAGCGGGAGAGGAAAGAAGAAAAATACCCTTCGCGAAGCCCATGAATACAGTCACAATTACACAAGTTACATTCACACAGGAGGACGTCTCAAAGCGTCTAACACTGCCAGCTGGGTGCCCGAGCTGGGATTGGAACCAGAAAGTGGTGGGGAGGGGAGAGAGATGACCCAAAGCGAGGGCGAAGAGGTAGATCTTGAGACAGACATTGAACGAGGGAGGAAGTAAGCGAGTCGGAGGGGCTTCTGGATGGAGTTTCAGAGCGCGGGGGAAACTGACTCGATAGCAAAGTGTCCTAGAGCAAAGTTCAGTTAGGGAAGACGCACGGGCCATGGATTGGCCGCCACTACACCACAGGCAGTGAGAGAAGATGGGAGGAAATGGTGAGGCTACAAGGGTCATCCCAGGGAAAACCAGCCTGGCAACTCACTAGCTGCTGAAGATTCTCAAATGGTTAAATGCTAAACACACTCACACTTGATGTGCAAGTATGTACTGTGATGCACCTTTTGTATTCTCAACCAGGGAAATTAACACAGAATCCATGATGTCCTCATAGAACTTGGGAGGCGAGGCAAGCCTAGCTCTGATTAGGGAGTGTCAAGATTACACAACAAGCAGGTTTGAAAGTTTCGACTTTTTAATGGAGATGATGCGTATGTTACAGTGTGAGGTGCACATTCAAGGGCTGTTGTTGCCAAATAAGCACACATCCTGGCAAGCAGAGACAAGGTGGCAGAGATAATATCTGCCGCTCAGTGCTGGGAGTTCTGAAGATAGGAAAGCATCACTGACCTCTCTGACAAGGCACAGGCCAACACCCATTCAAACAACAACAACAAAATTACATTTATAGCGTCTTTCTCGTCGGGAGGACATCCCAACCAGCAGTAACTACTAGACAATACATTACAAATTTACATTTATATACAGCACCCGAGGACATCCCAAGGTGCTTAACAGTTCTGGCTTGGCACCCGAACTGGGGGTGAGAGCCTAGGGGAATGGAGAGGCAAAAGAACACTGAAGGCTCGGTCAAAGAGAATAATAATAATCCTTGCGTTGGATATAGCGCCTTATCACGTCACTGAGATGTCTCAAAACACTTCACAGAATGTATCACTGTGTATTTTGTGGGCGAACACGGCAGGCAGTTTGTACACAGCAATGTCCCTACAAAAAGCTATGGGGTGAATTATATATAGAGTATATGAAACAAACAAAAACTGAGAGACAATGCAGCACTTTCCCAGTACTTTACTTGGCATTTTGCAAGAAAATAAATATCTTGCTTATGAGGTTCCTTCAGTAATGCAGCGTTAAGCTCCCACGGCACAGTGCGCGCACCACAGCACCAAGCGCTGCGCAATTGCCTCCATACCTTTCAGCTTAGCTCAGTAGGTCTCGCCTCCAGGTCACAAGGGTTGGGATTCAAGTCTGTCAATCAGGGCCGGAGCTCATTCTCAGGCTGACATTCCAGGGCATTACGGGGTATGGGGGGGTGTGGGGGGGAGACGGGGACTGCACTGTCAGAGATGCCGCCCTTCAAATGAGACATTAAGCCATCAGTTCTCCACCTTGGTCAAAAAGCCCGGCAATGCTGTCTGGAACACGTGAAGGATTGTAGCACTCTCTCCTCTGAGTCAAAAGGTTTCAGGTTCGAACCCCACGTAGCCTAAACTGACACTTTGGTGAATCGCTGGGGTTCAGGGGGGTGGGGGTTGGTGGTTTCATTGTCGATTATTGTGCCATTATTATAAGTGCCATTATTCGGACGAGACGTTAAACCGGGATCCTGCCTGCCTGCTCAGGTTAAATAGTCCTGTGGAGCTATTCGAAAAGAGAAGGGAGTTTCTCTCTTGCGGTGTCCTGGTCAACAAATAAAATTGGTCACTCACTCCATGGCTGTTTGTGGGATGTTGCTGTGCGCAAACTGGCTGCCGGATTTCGCCTACAAAATACACAGTCAATCCACTTTGCAGTAAATCATCTGAAGCGCTTTGAGACGTCTCGACGACGTGATAAGACGCTGTATCAAATATACATCAGGATTAATATTATTATTATTATTGTCGCCTTTGACAATTTACCAAAAGGCAGCCATGCCCATCAGCTGCCAATGACCCAAAGAGGATAAGAAACTGTGTGTTTGGATAGTCAACACGTACAGAAAGCCGTTGGGAGCATCAACACTAAAACACAGGTGGCTGCCGCCCAGCAAGCCTCAGCCTGCTCTGTCACATCCCCACCTCCACATGCCATGTGATCACAGGCTCAGGAAGTGTAAACAGTGACCCTCCACCCCAGGGAGGAAAGCGGAAGGGAAATAATAATTATTACAGTAAACAGTGCTGTTTGATTTTTCGCCCTTTCACTTCGCTGACATGTCTCAAAGCGCTTCACAGGATATACTGTAAAGTGATTTTGAGTGTGTGCTTTTCGGGTGAAATGCGGCCAGCAGTTTGCACCACAACAATGTCCCACGAACAGTGAGCGACCAATTTTATTTGTTGGCCAGGACACTGAGAGAGAGAAACTCCATTCTCTTTTTGAATAGTGCCATGGGATCTTTAGCGTCCACCTGAATCGATTTAACGTCTTATCCGAAGGATAGCACATCCGACAATGCAACACTCCCCCAGCACTGCACTGGCGTGTCATCTTAAGATGATGTGATTCCAAATCCCGACGTGGGGCTTGAACCCCCAACGTACAGACTCGGGAGGTGAGAGTGCTACCACTCAGCTAGGCTGACACACTAGCATGCTTGCAAGCCAGAACCACGCAGTGTAGACTGACACTCCAGTGCCCCGGATTATTTTGGTTGAGTCATTAAATCGAGGTCCCAACTTCCTGTTTCGGTGGACGAAAAAGATTGCAGGACTCTGCATGAAAAGAGAAGGGAGTTTCTCCCAGTGTCCGAGCCGACAATTTCCCAGTTTGGGTCATTCACTTCACAGCTGTTTGTGGGACATCGCCATGCGCAAACTGGCTGCTGCATTCACCTGCAAATATGCACCATCACTACGCTTTGCAGCAAATGCTTTGAGACGTGCCCCCTGCCTTGCAAGGCGCTATGTTAAATGATTATTATTTATTTTATTTCAAACAGTCCAACCTTTCTTAGGGCTCGTTGTTTTAGTCAGCTGGAGTCACACACTCGGAAACTCATCACCGTGACTCAGGTGGCTCCAAACAACCAAATAGTCTTGGATCTCACTAGATTTCCAGGGAAGAGCTTTGAAATGTGATAATAATAATAATCCTTGCAATTGATATAGCGATATGAGTGAATGCCCATTCTGGGGCACCTCTGCAATCCACACTGCTCCCTCCCTCTGCTTTGAAGCACTTTGCGGCATCTCAATGGCGTTACAGGTGCTAAAATAATAATACTTGCATTTGACACAGCGCCCTCTCATGTCGTTGAGACGACTCAAAGCGCTTCACAGAATATACTGTCAAGTGAATTGACTGTATATTTTGTGGACAAAACGCGGCAGCCAATTGCACACATTGCAACGCCCCACAAACAGTCGTGGAGTGAGTGAGCAAATTATTATTGTTTTATTTAATTTTTTGGAAGGGATTATTACTCCAAGAAAGCGATCCGCCAATCAACTAACAACCGGGTTCCTATTTACTGCTAGTTAAACCAAGGCGTGTGGAATAAGGAAACTTGCCTAAGGTTTCGCCCCGCCTGGGTCCTCTCGCTTGCGAGGCGAGTGTTCTAACCACTATACTACAGGTCTTCACTTACAGGATCAGGCAGTATGAGAACGCAGCTTCTTTCTTTCTTTACCTAATTGTTGGGTTGAGCGAGACATGGTTGTACTGGAGAACATAATTACCAGAAGAATATAGGGAAGGTGGGAAGAAATCTTTTGCACATAGGGAGGGGCTGTTGCGTGGTTGAATGCTTTGCCACAAATGGTTGTTGAACCTGAGCCCATAACAGCAGTTAAAAAGAAATGGGACAAATACCTGAGGAAAACATATATCATAGTGTCTGTGGAAGTGGCAATAGAAGGGAACTACAGTTGGTAGCTTATTAAACTTTACAACAAAACAGGTTGTTCGGCCCATTGAGTCCGCCCTGGTGTTTTTCCTCACATGAGCACCATCAAGTCTGATCCCACTCCTCCGCTTGCTCCCTCATATTTCTGCTATTGAACTGTTTCTTCAATCCTGTATAAAATCCTGACTGCTTCAACAAAGGCTCGTGACAGAGAGCTCTGCATTCCAACCTCCCTCTGTGTAAAGAAACATTTACTAATCAAGCCTTACATTCTGCCCCCTGGCCCCTGCAAGTCCAGCCAACAAACCTGTACCTTTGCCTTTCCCTCTCCTCCACACCAACACAGTGTAGCAGAGTCTAAAAGAGCAGGAATATCATTTTGTAATAGTAATATTAATCCTTGCATTTGATATAGCACCTGATCATGTTGTCAAGACGTCGCGACGCACATCAAAGGATATGCTATAAACTAAATTAACTGTATATTTTGTGGACGACACATGGCAGACAATTGCACACATCAGTGTCCCATGAACAGTGACCAAATATATATATTTTTAATAATCCTTGCATTTGATATAGCGCTTTTCACGTCGGGAGGACGTCCCAAAGCGCTTCACAGAATATACTGTAAAGTGAATTGACTGTATATTTGTGGGCGAACGCGGCAGCCAATTGCGCACAGCAATGTCCCACAAACAGTCGTAGATTGAAAATGACCAATTTATTATTGTTTTTTTTTGTTTTGGAGTTTTTGTTTATTATCCCCAGAATACGATCCGCCAATCGACTAACAATTGGGTCCCTACTTACTGCTCGGTAAACAGAGACGTATTGAATAAGGAAACTTGCCTAAAGTTTCACCCCACCCAGGAATTGAACCCGGGTCCTCTTACTTATGACAGCTCTACTACAGGACTCCCTAAATTAGCTGATCTCAGCCTGGGCAGCAATTGAAACGACCCCTGAGCTACAGAGGGAGAAAAGTCCATAGGTCAAGAACAATCTTTAGGCCAATGGATCAATGAGTTACCCTGACACCACAGACTGTTCACAGACTACTCCCACCCCTTCCCCCCCTCCCACACACACTATCAGAAGTACTTTCCGCCAAGACAGCAAGCATATCTCTGCGGAAAGTACAGGATAGTGTGGTTTCCTCAGTGCATTCTCCTGTGTGTCACTCGATTGGGCACTTGGCACTGAGTCTAATGGGTTCTTTACCTGATCAATGTTATTGGGTGATAATCATCAAGGTCAAGGTGGTACATTGTTCTGTTAACTCCCATCCTTCCGTTGATTTGTTAAACCGAGGTCCTGTCTGCCTGTTCAGGTGGATGTTATAAAATCCCATGGTATTATTTGAAAACAGGAGGGAGTTTCTCTCTCCCGGTATTCTGGCCAACAATCCCCCAGATAAAATTAGTCCCTCACTGTGTGGCTGTTTGTGGGACCTTGCTGTGCAAAATTATGCTGCTGCATTTGCCTATACAAACACACAGTGACTTCATTTCATAGTAAAAACCCGTGAAGTGCTTTGAGAAATCCTTCCGACGTGATAAGGCGCGATACCAAATTAAAGGATTATAATAGCTGTGCACTCCCTTCGCCCTCAAACTAGACAGGACCCTGATAATTTACTTTGCCAACCCCAAGCGTTGCCTGAAGCTTCTCCGAGAGGGAGAGGATTGAAGCTGCTTTAGGAATGGTAAAGACTAGGATTCCAAGGCAATCAAAATAGAATGCAAAACCCCTCACAAACAAACAAGATTCAGCCGTGCACACACTGAGCTCCTCTGTGTGCAAACAAGCGGACCTTTATACTGCATGGACAGACACTCATTCAAATCACTTCCTTCTACACCACAACAGGTTTCAATACACAATGTGCACCAGCCCTGTCCCTCCAACAGGGAGTTTCGCTCGAGACCTCTTCGTTCATATTAAGCAATGATCAGGGACACAAAGCCACACTGTAAGTAAGGTGGAATGAAAGCAGGTGTCCAATTGTCCTGAATATTTCTTAGGTGAATCAGCCTGGCTCAGTGGTAGCAATCTTGCCATTGAATCAGAAGGTTGGAATCACATAGTCCACGCTGACACTCCAATACAGTGCTGGGTGGGGTGTCCGAGATGCCGTCCTTCGGATGAGACATCAAACCAAGGTCCCGTCTGCCTGATCAGGTATACATTAAAGATCCCATGGCCCTATTTGAAAAGAAAAGGGAGTTTCTCTCTCCCGGTGTCCTGACCAACAATATCCCCCCAAAAAATTGGTCGCTTACTCTACGTCTGTTTGTGGGACAAAATACCGTATTTCCCCCACAAAATACAGTCAATCCACTTCACAGTATATCTTGTGAAGCGCTTTGAGACGCTCAACGATGTGATAAAGCCCTATATCAAAGGCAAGGATTATTATTATTATTCAAGGGTATCTCACTGTATACAGAGAGTTCACACATTTTAGATAGTTCAAATAACATTCTTAAAAAATGGATAAATTTGGATAAAAGTCTGATGCAGAATGGGATTGAGAGAGTCATTTGAGCAAAGGGAGTGTTGTTCACACTCCGCGCCCCCACCCCCTGGAAGATAATTTGCAAACACTGATCAATATTAATATCTAGTAGACATGAACAGCTCATAGTTTACATAATAGAAACAGGCCATTCAGCCAATCAGGCTTTGTGCTGGTGCTTTATTCCACGTGACTCACCAAATCTAATCTCACTCTCCGATACTCAGGGAGTCAATCCCTGTCGCTCTGTGCAATACAAGCAGAAACATGTATGGCTGACTGATCAGGAGCATCGCCATGGCTGGGTTACTCATTAACAGGCTGATCGCTACCAGATGCAAGCACAAGAAGGCAGCAAGCACCTGATTTTACTCCTATCCACATCTCACAAAATATACGGTCGATTCACTTTACAGTACATTCCGTGAAGCGCTTTGAGACATCATGACAAGGCGCTACATCAAATCCAAGGATTATTATGATTATTACAGCAGAGATGGCTTCTCATCACAGCTAACTTCCACTGATGCCAAGCGCGGAGACATCACATTATAAACCGACAGTAGGAGGGAGTTTACAGGGGGTCGGAAGTTTGCAGGTGCTTTGGCACTAGCACTCTAAGAGTTAAAGGTCTCTCCACAATCGAATCAGGATGGTGGCCTTTCACCTCTGGGAGCAGAGTGAGAAGGTTTGATCTCGGCTCCAGTTTAGCCGGTTGGCACATTGGGGAAAATGCCAGCAACAAAACTCACAACTACTAAATCTCCCCCTCCCCCCAAAAAATCAACCTTACCTAACAACTTTGTGATTTTTTCAGTCTGGGTCCGTCACGCCTGATTCCCAGCCGCTCCGATAAACAATCTCTTCCCCTCCCCACCCGCACCTTAAACAAAAAGCACCTTAAAAANTCTAGATTGAAATCACTCGTGTCCTCAAAGCTGAACAAATAATCTTCGTTACCTTCATGATCAACCTCGGACGGGTTGTGTCAGCTTGCTCACACAAACACACACACAACACACCCCCACCTTTTAATAGGTGAGAAAGGCCAACGCAGGTAAAGGTGTGGCAGTGACGTCAGCCCTCAAATCAGGCGTCTCACATGAGCGCCCTGCATCCTACTGTGTAGAAAGAGCCTGAGAGGAAATGGCCCTGCACCTTTGTCCCACCCATCTCACGGGAGAGATCCTCCTTACTAATTCCTACGACTGCACAGGCCTGCCCACTCTGTCACTGCTCGGTTACACCCGTTACCTTATTCCCTAGAATACAAGAGGACCTCAAATTGGCACCAGGTGAAACCACAGGGTTTGCTTTTAATGACAGGTCTGGGGATGATAATAGTTTTCCACCAACAGGGTACTGCACGTTTGGCAGTTGAATCCCAATGGCGGGGACTTGTGAACGTGAGGGGCTTCTGTACGGTCATTCTCCAAAGAGTCCTACTCCGCCCCCCCCCCCGACATCTGACTGTTCAGCGCTTTGGGACGTCCTCCCGACGTGAAAGCGCTCTATAACTGTAATTTTGTTGTTGTTGTTGTCCTGCTGAGGCTAGGGAAGGGATTAATAATAATAATTTGATACAGCGCCTTATCACGTTGCAGAGACGTCTCAAAGCGCTTCACAGAATAGACTATAAAGTGAAGCACTCCAAGATGCCGTCCGCTGTGAAGGGGGTTATATAAAAGCAAGGTATTGTTGTTATTGGTAAATTGACTGTACATATTGTAGGTGAAACGCGGCAGCCAATTGCGCACAGCAGTGTCCCACAAACAGTCGTGGATTGATTCTACATTGATCTCAGCCCTGCCTCAGTCAGTAGCACTCTCACCTCTGAGTCACAAGGTTGTCAGATCAAACCACATCAGGATCTCACAGTCCAGGCTGATGCTCAAATGCAGTGCTGAGGGAGCACTGCATGACTGGAGGTGACTTTCGTGCTGTTAAACCTAACACATGCTCTCTTTTAGAGTAGTGCTACGAGATCTTTTCCATTAAAGACCCTGTGACACTACTCGAAAAGAGGTTTCTCTCTCCTGGTGTCCTGGCCAACAATTCCGCCAAATTAAATTGATCACTTCTTTCACGGCTGTTTGTGGTGCGTCGCTGTGTGCAAATTTTTGACAGCCATGTGTCACCCACAAATTATACAGTCACAACACTTTTCAGTGAAATCCTGCAAAGTGTTTTCAGGCATTTGGACATGTGATAAGGCTTTACGTCAAATGCAAAGATTATTATTCTTATAAGGGCTTCAAGACCACTAAATGCATTACCGCAAGGCCAGTGATTGTACTTAGGACCTGCTCTGTAGGACTCAGTACAGTATCTACTGTTCATTTAGCCACTCAATTTAAGGGCCTGACAAAATTGGCCATACATAATATACTAATTGTTGCATTTGATATATGCCTTATCATATCATCGAGATGTCTCAAAATGCTTCGCAGAATATACTGTAAAGTGAATTTTACTGTTAATTTGGGCACTCATTCCACAGCTGTGTATTTTGTGGGTGAAATGCAGCAGCCAATTGGGCACAGCAAGGTCCCAAACACAGCTGCGGATTGAGTGACCAAATTATTATCATTATTTTTGAAGGGATTATTAACCCCGGAAAGCAATCCACCAATCAACTAACAAACGGGTTCCTATTTACGACTAGGTAAGCAGAAGCGTGTGGAGTAAGGTGACTTGCTAAGGTTTCGCCCTGTCTGGGAATCGAACATGGGTCCTCTCGCTTACCAGGCGAGTGGTCTAATCAATACACTACCCGACTGCCCATATGGTTAATAAAAAGGGAGCCTGGAGGGAGAGGGGAGGAGGTGGCACAAACACCAAATGGAGCTATATAAAACAGTGCCTAGAGACCACGTCCAGTCTGCTTGCCTCTGAACAAATATCCCCTCCAGGAATCCAACAGGGAGAGAGCGAGAGAAAGAGAAAGAGAGAAAAAATGAAAGCAGTCTCCAGTGGGGAGGATTGGGTGTCACAGTGCTTTACTGCTACTGTCAACAGCCCTTGAATACAAGCCAAACTGATGGGATTAAAAGCTTCCTGTCAGCTGCTGATTAAAAGTCCTCAGTGAAAATGGAACTGGGTCAGGCTCAAAATCACAGCCTCAAACTCGCAGCCTGGTTCCCAATGGACCAAACTTCCCCAAAACTCGGCACTAATTAGGTAAACTTACTCCAGGGCAGGTTGGGCCACCTGCCATGTTAAATCATTCCAGACCTCATAATTCCAGAATCGTGGAAAGTATTTCCTACCTTACTTACCCACATGAGATACTTGGAGCAAAAATGGAATGAGGGAAAATAGAAGTATTAAAAGGGCAAGGGAACGGGATTAGAGTGGATAACTCTAGGGGCCGGGGGTGGGGGGGGAGGTGGGGGTAGCTCACAGCAAACACTACAAGCAGCACAGACACGAAAGCCTGAATGCCCCCGTTCTGTGCTGTAAACCTGTGATTATATTCACTATTGCATCTTGGTACTACAGCAACATTTATGTAGTGCCCTTCACACAGGGCAGCGACTTAGAGCGATTACAAATGGCACAAACTTCAAATTAAATTAAACCTCCTACGTGACCCAGATCTAGGTGCACCACTGCTGATCAGGACACACTATTCATACTACGCACACCTCACCTACACAAACACCCACCAACACCACCCACCCCCACACACTACACAAACATCTCCCCCTCACCCACACTACTGCTACACAACCCCCTACCCCACCCATAGACCCGCCCTACCCACCCACCCAAATACCCTCGACACCACCCACCTATGCAACACACACACACACATACAATACCTACACAAACACCCCCCACCCACACAACACACACAGACTACACCCACCTTGCCACACCATCCACCCAATCTACACGCTACATCCCCACCACACCCCACACCCTTACCACCCACACACACGTGACACCAAGTCCACAATGTCTGAATGTATCTCCCCTGCCTGAAACCCCGGAGGCAATTCCCATTTAACTTCAAGGTGTTGAGTGATGTAAGGGAGCTGCAGGCACCTCAGGGAGTGGGGGCTTCCTGAAATGCATTGAGGAACGAACACAAATGGTTCTTTTGTTTGTTGTTTATTCCCCTTCCTCTCGCCTCTCTTCTCAACCTTTCATCCTGGCCCCTGCTAGTCTGTCATTGTGAACATTTGGCTTCTGAAGTTTCCCTCCTTCCATCAACCACAACTCGCACTTATAATAATCATCCTTATATTTGTTATATCAGCACCTTATCACATCGCTGAGATGTCTCAAAGCGCTTCACAGAATATATTGTGAATTGGATTGACTGTGTATTTTGTGGGTGAAACGCAGCAACCAATTGCGCACAGCAGTGTCCCACAAACAATCGGGGATTGAGTGACCAAAGTTTTTTTGAGCATTTATTGGCCCCGGAAAGTGATCCACCAATCAATCGACTAACAATCGGGTTCCTACTTACTGCTAGGTACGTGTGGAGTCAGGAAACCTGCTCTGCCTGGAAGTCGAACTTGGATCCTCTCGCTTGCGAGGCGAACGCACTAACCACTACACTACGATACTCCACACAATATTTCCCGGGCAGAATCTTTGCCAGGAACATGAAAGCAGAGGCTGGAGGAAGCAGCCAACCACAGCATTCCTCCCAATATGAAGGCCGCTGTATAAAAAGGTAGACTTGTAGCATCGATTATCTGCTGAAATCCGACTGCTAGAGCCTTGGGGAAGCCCCAGGAGACCTGAAGAGCAACAGAAAGCGGGTCAGACACACAGCGACCAGAACGTGATTCACGGGGAGACGATACCGAGAGTGACGCAGCTGAGGACAACACAAACCGCAGCACTGCAGTAAGCGCAGCCTGACCTACAGGGTATCGCACGCAGTTAAGCACACGCATATACACACACACGCAGCCCACGCTGAATCAAAACAAACAGAAACCAGCACCATCACCCCACTCCCAACACAGGCACCATGCGGTCAAAGGGCATCATTAGACCGAAATACTTTCCATCCTGCAGCGACAGGATCATTTCAACAAACAGCCCACGGTTTCTCGAATTTCATAATTTCCAGCTTGTTTTTGTCCACTCCGCTCTTCCCGAAAAGGCACTGACACCCTATTCCTTCCTTGGCCACAGTTACACACACTCTAGACATCCTCTGCTAATGTGCACAAGTCATTACTTGTGGGCAATACTGTTACCCCACTCCAGAGAGACTCACACACACACACACACACATACACAATCCCCAACTCTCTTTCCTCGGACCTTAAGTTCCCCCCTGTGAAGGGTGTCACACAACAACAGCAACGTCTCAAAGTGCTTAAAAGTGGCGGAGCTTGACGCTGAGCTGGGGGAGGGGGGCCGTGGGAGGTGACCATAGGTGACCATGTGGTCGAAGATGAAGGTCTTCAGTCACGATCTGAAAATGGGGAAGGAGGGGGCGAGGGGGAAGGATTGAGGGAGCGTTCCAGAGTTTCGGGGGGGGAAGTGGCTGAAAGCACAGGGACGAGGGACATGCAGAAGGCTGGAACCAGCCAAGCGGATCGGCAGATGATGGCGGGGTGGGGGCATAAGAGGTAGGGAGGTCCCAGGGAGTGAGGTGAGTGAAGCCTCTGTGTAGTCAAGGTTTTGAGCTGGATTTGTGCAATACAATATGCACTATAGGCTCCATGTGCAATACACACTTCAATTCTCGCATTTGATACAGTGCCTTATTATGTCATCGAGACGTCTCAAAGCGCTTCACGGAACATATTGTAAAGTGGATTGACTGCATTTTTTGCGCGAAACATGGCAATGAATTGCACACAGCAGTGTCCCACAAACAACAACAACAAAATGACTGTCGTGGATTAAATGACTTCAATTTGTGCGTATAACTGATACGGTGTTTCACTGCATGAGCGCCATAAACACTTATGGCTTAAGACGTCCTCCCAACACGAATTGTAATGTATTTCTAAAATATAAAATATTTATAAAATACTCCAGATACGATTTGTGCTTTTTGTCGCTTTTACTGTTTACTCTCTTTGCCCATCTTCGGAACACACCTGAAGACTTTCTGGAGTCCTGTAGCGTATTAGAGCATTCGCCTCGTTATCAAGAGAACCCGAGTTCGATGCGCGGGCGGGCTGAAACCTTAGGTAAGTTTCATTACGCCACAAGCCTCTGTTTACCTATCAGTAAGTAAGAACCTGATTGTTAGTCGAATGGCATATCGCTACTCTGGGGTAATGATCGCCCCCCCCCCTCCAAAAAAAAATTGGTCACTTTATCGGATTTTTCGGATTTCACTTCGACTGCTGTGCGCAATTGGCTGCCTCGTTTCGCCCACAAAATATACGGTCAATTCACTTTACCAGATATCCTGTGAAGCGCTTTGAGACGTCTCAATGACATGATAAGGTGCTATATCAAATGCCAGAATTATTATTACTATTACTTCCTCTTCAAACTTTGGGGTCACCTCCACTTTCTCCCCGGCTCGGTGTCAAATGATGTTCGGTGCTGCGGGACATTACTCAGCATGAAGGACGCTATATAAATGCAAGTTGTTATTGCATGACAAATGAATGATGTGGCAATACCCGTGACTCAAGGAGTTGAGAGGGAATGAGGTCGTGGGAGCCAAGGTCAGAAACATTACAAGCTCGAATGGAAACACGTTCACAGTTTCAGTGTTTGCTAATTGCTCCGGACGTGTACACAGGCAACAGAGGAAACAACAGCCACAAAAACAGGCAAATCCAATCACGCGGGAAAATTGTCCTCCATTTCCAGCAGAGTTGTGGAGTGTGTTGAATTTCACTGGGATGTAACCTTTGGAGAAACCGGTGAGCTTTTGTTTCGCCTGAAATTCCACCCTGTTTTAGCAAGAGAAAACATTTTGTCTTAAAGTTTGGGATATCTCAGAACTGAGGCAAATTCTTCAATTCGCTGTTAATTTGGAAGCCCTTTTAACGAAGATCTTCGCTTCAATAAAAAGGCTTCCAAATTCAGAATGCATTTAAGAATTGTTTCACGATTCTGCGCAAACTTTTAAGGCAAAATAGTGTCAACAGGTTAAGTGGAATTCCAAGCCTATAACATCCCTCTGATTCCTATCAGGCCAGCAGTCAAAGAAAGGTTTGTCCCTACTTTACCCACCTACATTACACCCATTGGCACCAACAACCATGCCCTGGCCTACTTCCAAAGGCCTCTGCCAGTGTGACAGTGTGCTGGATAGAAGCAAGCCACCTTGGCCCAGGATTGTTTATTAGGGGGTGAAGATAGTTTGTATACATCTCCCTCCCTCCTTCCGTCCCTCCCTCCGTGGTCTGACTTCCCTGTGAAATCCCCAGGGACGAACACAAATCAATGACACAGTGTGACGTTCTATCACATGTGGTCCGAAGCCCCTCAGGCTCTGTGCCTTATATCCCTCCCTCCTCCTTCACTGACATCAATAAAGCCATTAACTGATGAACACCATGACAACAGCCCCACTATAAACACTGTTAATTCCCCCTTTACCTGATCTGAGCCTTACTCAGGAACAAACTTAGTTGAAAACATGAAAGCAACTCCCCAAAGTCAGCCTCAGAGACGCATAGCTGCTGCTTGTTGATGTGTAACAAACAGGAGATGGTCAGTCAGCCTCACCCGAACGCACAGGAACAGCAGAAAATTAACTCTAGCAAACCACCCGGCAACTGACAACATGTCAAAGAAATGGTCAAAGGACTATCAGCTTCAGCAATATACACAAACCAAACGATTCCTCTACACTGTCCATCCAGCACTCCCAGGTCAGCTGCAGCATCAGGTATACAACATATATGCACCAACCTGGCACCTCATCATTGCCTGGACACTGATGCACAAAAGTCTCTTTGCTCGTGTGTATGCGCGTGTGTGTGCGTGCACTGTGTGGAGGAAGCAGGGAGGAGTTAGGATAGAGTGTATATTTGTTAGCTCCAGAGTATCCTTCTGCTGCCTTGGTGTGATCCCCATTGCAGTCTGGCCATTTTTTCAGACATAAAGCGGCCCATGTCTTGTCAACAACACTCTGCCTCAATTCCTCCACCTTGCCCCTCTCTGCCTATCTTCTGATCGCACCTGAAGATCTTCCCCTTCGGCTGAGCCCCTCTCTCTCTCTCTGGCTCGGTGTCAAGCTCTGCCACTGTTAAGGGCTCCAAGATGCTGTCCTGCATAAAGGGCGCTATATAAATGGAAGTTAATTTGATCTCCCATGTGGTCTGGGTGTGTGTCCCCCAGTACAGTCTGGGTGTGTTCCTAGTATTGTCAGAGGTTCCGTCCTTCAGATGAGACATTAAACCGAGGTCCTGACTGTTCAGGTGGACGTTAAAGATCTCAACGGTGCTTTCGAAAAAAGAAGGGAGCTTCTCTCTCCCAGTGTCCTGGCCAACAATCCCCCAAATGAAATTGGTCACTTGCTCCTTGGCTGTGTGTGGGCCATTGCTATACCAATTGTAAGGATTATTTATTATTCTCGTGACAGAGACAGGGAAAGATAAACAACAATGACCTCAGTTCCCCAGTACATTCCTGCTCTGGCTAAGTCGGAAGGCTGGATGTAAAGCTGATTTGTGATGTCACCCTGATAGGAGGTGTGGGCTTCAGATACAATAAGCAGCTCAGCGGCTCCTGGAAGATCTCCGCAGGTCACTGACCCCCCCACCTCCCCTCCCCCCAAAGCTGACTTAAGCCAACACAATGCTGAGGAGGTATCCAGGAACATCCCAAACAGTCACATGCCCAAAATGTACAGAGAGCAAATAACATGTGTTTAACCCTTCACATCCAGGCAGTGGAACAAGACACTGAAAATTGTTCAAAACTACACGGTTCCTTTGTGGGAAAATGAATATATACAGTATAAGCTCCACGTGCAATATACACTTCAATCTGTGCATTTGATATAGCGCCTCATCATGTCGGTGAGACATTCAAAGCGTTTCACAGAATACACTGTAAAGTGGATTTCTCACAGCAGTGCCCCACAAAGTCATAGATTCAGTGACAATTTTTTTAAAAAAGGGATTATTACCTCCGGAAAGTGATCCATCAATCGACTAACAACCGGGTTGCTACTTTGTGCTAGGTAAGTGTGGAATAAGGAAACTTGCCTCAGGTTTCGCCCTGCCCGGGAATCAAACCCAGGTCCTCTCGCTTGCACTACGGGACTCCAGTGAATGCAGCATCAACAATGCTGGAGGAAGCTGTTCTCTCGAGAGCGCTCGCTCACTCAGTAGACTGAAGGACGATCACAATCCTCACCTGGGCCAGGTGCAATAGGGTCAATAGATCTCCACCCCAAAAGAGTTTACTTCCGGCCTCTCTGAAGTCTTGGCACAAAAACACACGTGTCCTGGAAATGCCTCGATTTCTGTTGCACCCTCTTCTTCTCTCAGACACACTCCCATCGGTGCTATCAATCGTTCCTTGCTGCGAAACAGATGTCCCTGTGAGGTGCAGGAGCTCCGAGGTGGGAGGGGTGGGGGTTGATAGGCAAAACTGGTCTGCCCTCAGACAGAGACAGAGTGAGAGAAAGGGCATATATCTCTCCTAGCACAGTAGGAGCCTGTCAGCTGTGATTTACATTGCCTGGTGTTACAGGCCTAACCTAGAGGCTCTCCAGAGGAAACAAGTAGGCGGCTCCATTCTCTGGACAAGGTAAACACCCTTTGACAGCCAGCCACAGTAATCTTTGTCTTTAGGATTTAAACCCTGCGCTGCGGCTGCTCAGTCAATGGGTGGCTCAGCTCGGGGCAAGTACTTTACAATGTGTGTAGAATTCAGGCAAGGACTCCACACGGAGCCCATAAAGTACAGGTTAGGGGCATACATTGGGGCGTAGAGAGGTTCTTTGATGTGTTGTCTATTAATTTGAAACAAATGACACTGTTTGCACACAGTAACTCTGGATATAAAAAGAGTTCTGTGTTAACCCACAGGAACTCTGCTCTGGAAGTTAATCGCTTCGCTTCAATCCACAGGAGTGCACTTCTTGTGGTTGGCATGACATATTTCCTGCTGCTGGAAAGAGCCCCAAATTGCATGACTCCTTATTAAGGAATCCCATTAAAACACACACTAAATGTTAGACCCCGGCACCTCCTGTGTCGACTAACACTCAGGTTCCTACTTACTG
This sequence comes from Callorhinchus milii, assembly GCF_018977255.1. Classification (NCBI taxonomy): domain Eukaryota; kingdom Metazoa; phylum Chordata; class Chondrichthyes; order Chimaeriformes; family Callorhinchidae; genus Callorhinchus; species Callorhinchus milii. The sequence continues at coordinate 18,461,686 of NW_024704750.1, read as the reverse complement.
CTAGATAAACAGGCGCGTGGAATAAGGAAACTTGCGTAAGGTTTGCCCTGCCCGGGAATCGAACCCAGGTTCTATCATTTAGGAGGCGAGAGCTCTAACCGACGCGCTAGAGGACTCCAACATTACATACATTAACCTGTTCAGGAACCACTTGGCACAGAACGTCTACATACACAACACAAGGAAAGAAGCTCAGACACATAGGCATGAGGTGGGAGGGAATGAACAGCCTGATACATGTGGCTGCCACTCTCTTTCTCTCTAATTAAACCAATAAAATCTGTGCCAGTCACCGCACAGCAAGCAAATCCGAACCTGAATCAGCTGCTCCTCAGCTGCCATAGTAACAAGATATTTGGGGTCCTATGGTTTCCTCTTGGATGCCACACTGACTGTCCGTCCCTCCTCCACCTCCTCAAGTGTTGGGTGGGGGGGTGGAAGAATTCCCAGGCTCACTCTTTCAACATAGAGATTCTCTAGGACAGAGTGGAAAAGAGAGGCGTGGAGAGGAATGGAGCGTTCCGGGAAGGATGCTGTGTAATCGCAAGTTGTTGTTCAGTGGAGAGGAGCAAAGTTGCTGTAAATAGGGAGCAAAGCCTGACTTTAAAGTCCATCCCTGGACGATGGGAGAGTTAATTGGGGACCTCTGGCTGCTCATCTCATTAGTTGTTCTGATGCTGAGAAAGTGTCCAATCTGACCCGCTTCCCCATCCCACCCCCCAAATTCCCCCCCCCCCCCCAGCCAACAGGGGTGAAGAGAAGAAAGAGAACCTTATTCAGCTAGGTATTTCGGGGGAGGCTCATTCATTCCTCACTCAGTCATATCTAGGGTCATAAGACTGAAAAAACCTGGCGGGTTCAGTGCAGACACAATAAAATGCTGATTAAGACACTGATCCAATCACATTAAACAGAGTTTGGTTCACGGTTAAAGACTTCTGTCCCTGTTTGAGTGTACATGCAAGCAAAAAAGTACTCTCCCCTCCCCACCTTCTTGTACCATCCCGCTCAGAAGATCCCTGGGGTTAATCCCACCTCCTGGGAACAAGCTGCTTTTCTTTCTCGTCAGAAGGGAACTTGAGAAATGGCAAAGCAGATAGCAATAGTCCTGACAGTCATAATAATCATGCATTTGATATATCGCTTCATTACCTTGTTGAGACGTCTCAAAGCGCTTCATGGGACATACTGTAAAGTGCAGTGACTGTGTATTTTGTGGGCAAGCCAGTTGTGCACAGCAATGTCCCACAAACAGCCGTGGAGCAAGTGAGCAAGAACCCCCATCCCCTCCCTCCCCTACGTCCCAGCCCAGGTTAGCTGATCTCAGGTGAGGTGGCAATGCATTGAGGCAATAAGTAGACCTAGGTACGCAGGGCGGGGAACATTGCTCCTCACAAATGCTGCCCAGTGCCCTCTGCTGGAGGAGATTATACACACTATACATGTGTATACACGTCGTGTATGTGTGCATGTACGTGTGTTAAGACTGGCTCAGTCGGCACAACTCTTACAGACAATCCGGTCCAGGCTGTGAGAACGGACACTCTGGAACGTAGGAACAGGAGTAGGCCATTCAGCCTTTTGAGCCTGTTCCGCCATTCTATTAGATCCTGGCTGCTCTGTACCTGAACTCCAATTGCCCGCCTTCGCTCCATATTCCTTGACACCCTGATCTAACAAAAATCTATCCACCTTAGTCGGGAACATTTGAATGGATCCAGCGTCCACGGCCTTTTGGGGGAGGGAGAGAGTTCCAGTTCCGGAGTCCAGGTTGAAGAGAGAGAACGATACACACCTTTAGCAGCCAGCTGTTCATCTGGAGCGTTCAGGGAACCTTCCGGCATGTCTTTTGGCGGAGGCCTGGATGAGCCGTCACTATGGAAACAATAACACAGGTTTCAGCTGCTTCTACAGGCCTCGTATCATATTACACATCCTGCCAGGGCTTCGGGCCTCCTTGTTAAAGGTCGGAGGCTAGCATCTCAGGTGTCAATGTCTCGGGTCAGAGGTCAGGGCTCCCTCTGCTCCCTCTGCTCCTAGTATTTCCTCCCCTTTTACCTTCTCCTCTCCTGGACATGTACAGGTTGCCTGGGTGACTGTGTTACGACCTCTCTGTCTTGGAGGAGCGAGCTCAGGCGCTGGGGGTCACAGACCAGGGCTCAGATTGATTTCTTTTAGGAAATAATATTTTGGGATAAAGTATATGAGTTGTTCAGGACATGACATGTGCAAGCAACTGCCAGGATGGTAGAAGGCGAACTGGATGGATCCGAGACTTTTTTCATCCAGCAATTCCTTTGTCCCTGCCCCATCACACCACGTTTACGTGTGAACCGAGACAGGTGATGTTTTCACTGGCCGAGAACCAGCCAATTCAACCCTGTCCCACCTCCATTCACTCCCCCCACCCCACCCAAATTTCTTGTTGACTTCAGTTTGCAAACTACCAGCGCTGCAGTACTGAGCGGCTGCCAGCAGGGGGCATGTTAGGGCTCAATCCTATTAAATAACCCAGAGCAGAGCCATCCCATCCCACCAAACCAGCAGGTATGTGTGTATGGGGGGCGCGGGAGTGGAGGGGGCACAGAACAGTAGCCAATTTTATTTAGGGGATTGTTGGCCAGGACACCGGGAGAGAAAAACTCCCTTCTCTTTTCGAATTGCGCCGTGGGGCCTTTAACATCCACCTGGACAGACAGACGGGACCTTGGTTTAAATATCTCATCCGAAGGATGGCACTTCCCTCAATGCAAACACCCTCCCCAGCCCCCCGCACTGCATTGGAGCATCAGGCTTAGACTTAAAACTTCTCTCTATCTGTGACCAGGGCTCCTTATGCCTCCTCATCCTCCTGAATCTCTCTGCCGCGTTCGACACAGTCGACCACCCCATCCTCTTCCACTGCCTCTCCTCCCTCATCCACCTTGGTGGGATCGCACTCGCATGGTTTAAGTCCTACTTAACCAACTGCCTCCACTTCATCTCAGCAAATGGTTTCTCCTCCCGCCCCCGCCCGGCCACCTGCAGAGTGCCCCAGGGCTTCACCCTTGGCCCTCTTCATTTTCTTATGTATGTGCAGTTCTAGCCAGGCTCCACTGGCTCCTCATCACCGAAAGGATCGCCTTTGAGATCCTCACACCCATGGTCAAATCTATTCCCTTCTTGGCATTACCTTCTTCCTCACTCAACAATCCACCACCCGGTGCCCCCGATCGACTGGCACCAGACTCCTGCTCGTGGCTCGCATCCTCCGCCCCACCATTGGAGATCGCGCTTACAGCCACCACGCCCCAAAACTCTGGAACACTCTCCCTCAATCCCTCTGCCTTGCCAGCTCACGAGGAGGAGGTGGCTTATGGCCACCTCCACCCCCCCCCCCCACACTGCGCCTGGCTCGGAGTCAGGCTCCGCCACTGTTAAGCGCTCTGAGACACTACCCTGTGCTTTATAAATGCAAGTAGATGCTGTTGTTGTTATGTGATTCCAATCCTGACTTGGGAGCTTGAATTGACAATCTTCTGACTCAAAAGGCAAGAGTGCAACCAACTGAGCCATTCAGGTTGACACATCCTCCATAAGTGTGGAAATCCTGAGTTGCATCAAACATTGTGAGAAATACCGAATGAATTTGGCACAATAGCATCTGTAGCTTTAAGCACTGCCATTTGTCATTCGCGAGAGCAGCGTTCCAGGGACATGTTTTGCAGTATACAAGCCCGTATTCCAGGAACGAAACTCTGGATAGCCTGTATTCCCACCCACAAAACCGTCAACAATCACAGACCGAGATTCCTATCTTTCTAATGACTGGCTGATATTTAGCTGGAGCTGTTTAGACAGGTTGCGATTTCCCACCCATGGCCAGCAATTGGGACTCGAAGGATTACAGGGCAGAAGGTTCTGGGTGTAGATGTACCAGAGTCTCCCAGCTGTGCCCAAACACTGGGAGCTGAAAGCGAAACTGCATCAGTTAACAGCTACTGAGATTTAAATTACACAGAGCTCAGGAAACAGCTCGTTCGATTGCTACTGTTTAACAATTCTAGCACACAAGCACACATAGACACACACACACTCACAGGCACACGCATGCAGACAGACACACGTCCACAAACGCAGGCAGACAGGCACGCAGACGGACATGCACGAACACAGACAGACACACAGACAGACATTACAGACATGCACGCAAGCAGACCGGCAGGCACAGAGAGAGACAGACAAGACAGGCACAGAGACAGATAGACATTAGACACATGAGCACACACACGTCCCCTCAGCGTGTCCTCACTCACACTCAACCCCTGTCCTCACTGACGCGCTGATATTTTCACTTGTGTCAGTTAGACAGCGAGTTGGACTCCCCAGGAACATGGCTTGTTCTGTTGTTTTCCCCTCATTTGAAGGCATTCTGTGGAAGCACGGCCCCATGGGCGTCACTCCTGTCTCTCACCCTAGCGACCATTTTCACAAGGGCTTGCTGGGAAGCTACAAACTACAAGTCTCGCCACCACCAAGTTCATTTGATTTTCCCACATCCCTCCTCTGATTCCCTGTGTTACCCTAGGATCACAGCGCAGGAGCTGTGTAGCACTGAATGATCCGTGTCTTTCAACAGAGTTACAGGGTTACTGCGCTCACACAGCCTGGCACACCCAAACCTCGTGCGTATTGTGTGTATTTGTGTGCACAAATAATAATAACCTTTGCATTTGATATATCGCGCTTTTCACAAATATTGTGGAGGCAGATTTAGGGGGATACAGATATGCGGGGGAGGGGTTCCAGCTGTTGAAAGCTAGCTGACAGGGACACGAGCAAACCAGCACCGAGACATAACAGCACAGCCTGGGGCTCAGAACTTCCCATTGATTACCCACGTCAAGCCCCCAACTCACTCACATGCCCATCCTGCCTACATCTCCACCCCAAGACAAACCAGGAATTCACCCACCAGAGCAGGGAATGTTCGCCACCAGACGTGGGATCGAGGAATGGAAAATCCCAGGCTGGAGACAGGAAATGAAGGAGACTGAGTGAGCGAGCGATCCAGGCATCTGTGAGGAACGAGTGCAGAGAGAGAGAGAGAGAAAGAGAGCCAGCAAGCGAGGGTGAAGAGGGTTAAATTAGGAAATTAATTAGAGCTAATCTCACATTGGGCATTCAGACTGCAGAAATGCCAGCACTGACAGCCATTAGCACTGTGGTGTCTGTGCTGGGTAGCTTCCCCACTGGAGACTCCCTACTCTAATCCCCTAGTTTCTCCTTGTTCCTCCCATTAACTCTTCATATCTTCATTCTCTGAATGTCTCTCTTTTTTTGTTGATCAGTATGCGTGCCATCACCATGCTTAAGAGTATACAAACCAAACTGAGCATCAAACTGTAGGTGACACATGGAAATTTCAAAGATATTTATTGGAATGGAAATGAGCACTTTCGCTACGGGGGACGAATTCTGCTTACTTAATTCCGGAAAGCATTAGGTGCAGATTGGCAAGGAACCGAGGCTTGGGGACCACAGCATAGCTTTAATGTCTGTTTAAATAATTAATTTGAAATTTAATTTCCTATAAAATGATGTAACATACACTTTGTGGTATACTGTCCACATCCTGATAACATTCTTCTAAATATTTCTCAATATGCACAATGTCTCCTACGCACCTCTGTGGTCTCTGTGGTCCCCAAGCCTTGACTCTTGCCAACCTGAGCCTAATACTCTCCGGAATTAGGTAAGCAGGATGCATCCCTCCAGGGAGAGAGTGCGCATTCCACTCCAACAATTTATCTCTGGGATTTCCATGTGTAGGTGGGCTGCGTGGAACTGTCAGTTTGGTTTGAATACTCTTAAGCACAGTGATGGATTTCCACATGTGTCAGACACCCGACTGACCAAAACCAAATGCCTCCAGTAATATTGCTGAGTTTCTATCTCCTGGTTCCTGATTAATCAGCCAATAATCAGTCACTATTCACCCTCTCAAACCCCGAGATTGGAGATTCCCATGTACATGGTTCTTTGAGATTATTTTGACTACAATATCTAGTGAGGAGAGGAGAGGCAGTTTCTACTTACACAGCCATTCAGCATCAGCACACAAAATATACAGTCAGTTCACTTTATAATGTACTCCATGAAGCACTTTGAGATGTCTCAATGACGTCATAAGGTGCTATATCAAATGCAAGGATTATTATTATATCTGCGAACTATTAACACCACACCAGCTTGTCCATTCCCTCTGCTCGGCGGGAACTAACTTGCTCTGTGCCCCCACCCTGCCCGCTTCACCTCCCGATGTGAAAGATGCCATATAAATGTAAATTGTTGTTTTTTCATCCTTCACACCACACGCAGTGCTCCTCCATAAAAAGACCGCAGCCAGTCTCTGATCTTGCTTAGGATTCAGTCAGACACACGTGAAAGTTCGTTAAAATGAAGATGCCATTCGTTCAATCCCACCAGATACTGATCAGTAAATTGCAGACCAGTAAATCAGTCACCTCATAGCTGTTTGCGGGACCTTGCTGTCTGCTGCATTTGCCGACAAACATTCAGACAATTGATGTAAAACGATTCAGGACATGTCAAAATGATATCACCGTACAACTATGAGAACTTCTTGGCTCCTTCTTCCTGACACAGACCACGTAAAACCCAGCCTACCTCCTGGGAGAAGCTACGCCCTCAAACAACACCGAATGTTTATCTAGCGCTCTTCACGCGGGACTGAAGCTCAGAGCGTTTAACAATTGCTGGAGTTCGATGCCATCCTCAAAGCAGAACAATCCTCATCTAATATCGCCCACAAAATATACAATCAATTCACTTTACAGTATATTCTGTGATGCACTTTGAGATGTCTCAAGGATGTGATAAGGCGCTATATCAAAATGCAAGGATTATTATTATTATATTATTATTATATTCATCACCTTGGTTCCAAGCCCTGGTTCGTCTCTCCACAGACATTCACTGACCTCCCTCCCCGCACACCCAGCAGCGCAAGATAAATGTCCATGTTTAAGGCACCAATCACACTGAAGTGTTTCAAAGCACTTTTAAGTAGTTACTGTCAGGTCTAGTGGTGTCAGCCTGGCGCAGTGGTAGCACTCTCACCTCTGAGTCAGAAGTTTGTGGGTTCAAGCCCCACCTTGTCCTGTGGAGCCCTTTGAGACGGCTCAACAATGTGATAAGGCGCTATATCGAATGCAAGGATTACTATTAAATGTTGGAGAAAACACAAGCCAAAGCCAAAAGGGGATAAAGTCCAAAACGAGACGATTACAAACATGGCGCTAGTTTACCAATATTTTGGCATCCTCTCTCTTTCTCATTCTCTCTCTGTAAAGACGCACATAATGAAATAAACAGAAGTATCTCAGTGCCAAAGCCACAATTACATTTAGCAGAGTCCCAGCTTTCCACGCGGTCAATGGAGTGACCTTCCGTGGCCTCCAGCCCACCACAGCTGGTGTGTATTAGCCAGATCGCAGCACTCCCCATCTCACAGCATCGTGATGTTGACTGTGAAGACCTGATTACGTACACTGAACAGAAAAGCATTCTCCATTTAGAATAACCCCACACAGCTCCGGGAGGGGGTAATGGGAGGGAGAGGAGGAGGAACACAGTTTCATCACAGGGGTCGGTTGCACTACCATGAAATAATATTGTTTCAATAGAGAAGGTTAATGGACTCAATTCATTTCACAAATTGGACACTTAATGCTCCCCAGATGTGTGAACCCACATGTGCTCACACACACAGTCACAATGTGGATTTAAACAATGAGACCTTGCAGAAGAGATCAAATGCTTTGTGTGTCAAGTCTGGCTCTACTGGCTGCAGTCTCGTCTCAGAGTCAGAAGTTGTGTGTTCAAGCCCCATGTTGGGACTTGAAATCACATAGTCTAAGCTGACACTCCAATGCAGCCCTCGGGGGTGTTCAATTGTCAGAGGTGCTGCCCTTTGGATGAGACATTAAACCGAGGTCCCATCTGCCCTCCCCCAGTGACTCACTTGCCCTTCCAGTCCTGCCGATGAGCCAGGCCTGATGGGCTGTCATCAGCAGTAGCTAATCTGCACCAGAAGGCACAGTGATTAATTTGCTTCAGTGAAGTGGTTGAGGGAAAAACCAACACTGATCTTTAACAACCACCTGGATCACCAGACTGAGTACCTGGGTTCATAAGTTCATAACGTCTCATTGAAAGGATGGCACCTGTACAGCACTACCCTGGAAGGTCAGACTCCCAAGTTTCCCGAGGTCTATAACCTACAATATTCTGCTCCATATAGGGTTTGTCCAATCCTTAGAAGCAGCGCAGAAGAGAACAACAAGGCTGATCCACATTGTTAGAAGAATGAGCTTCGACCAACGAAGAGACAAACTAGAGCTCTGCAGCTTTGAGAGAAGACAACTCAGAGGGGACCTCATAGAAGTGTATAACATTTTAAACGGATTGAAAAAGTAAACCCGATCAATACTTTAGGTGTACCATGAGACTAGAACAAGAGGATGAAGATATAGAGTTGTAAAGGGCAATTTCAGGAGAGACACCAGGAAGCTTTTTTACGCAGAGGTTAACCAACGACTGGAACAGGTTGTCATGAAGGTGGTTGATGCCAGGCCTCTGGATTCACTTAAAAAGCAGCTTAATGCTGTAATGGGGGAGGGGGTGGCAGGATGGATTTTCTGGAGGGATGAGATTGGATGAGCTTAATAGCCTTCTTTGTTCTCTCTTTCTCTCTCTCTCTCTCTTTCTCTCTCAACAGGTCCTGGCCTTCTCCAACAACAACAAATTACATTGTATAGCACCTTTCATGACAGAGGATGTCCCAAGGCACAGTCAAGGATTTGCATCCGAGCTGGGGGTCGGGATCAAGAGGGGTAAAGGGCAGGAAGGGTGGCGGTAGGAGGGTGACCAAAGGCGCAGCTGAAGAGGAAGTTCTTGAGGCGGGCCTCGATGGAGGCAAGGGAGGAGGTGAGGTGAAGGGACTGTGGGATGGAGTTCCAGAGGGTGGGAGCAGAGAGACTGAAGGCCCGGGCAGAACGGGGGACATGGAGCAGGCCAGTCAGCCGAGCGGAGGGAGCGGACAGGACGGTATAGAGTTAGCAGGGGTCACAGAGGTAGAGAGGAGCAATACCGTGGAAGGCTTTGAAAACAAAGCCATTCCCCAGACTATTCCAGGAAAACACTACACCCTAGAAACCAGCTGGCTCTTGGCAGGAGACAGAGGGAGTTAGGCCAGGCCAAAGGAAGCAATGGTTCTTTTAAACTGGCTGACTTTCAACTCCCCCCACCTCCAACCCCCAGCCATTGAGGAAGAAAAACATCAGACATCCTCTGATCCCCTGGCCGGGAATGGGACAATTTGGTAATTGCTGTTGATTGCAATTGGATTTCTATCTGGAACACAGGACAAGTCAGCCGGCCAGCAGCCCTCTGGAGCTCCTCAGCTTCTAATAACAACAATAACCCTTGTACTTGATATAGCTTCTTATCAAGTCTTCGAGACGTCTCTAAGTGCTTCACAGAATACACTGTAAAGTGAATTGACTGTATGTTTCATGGGCGAAACGGGGTAGCCAATTGCACACAGTAGTGTCCCACAACCTGTCGTGAAATGAGTGACCAAATTATTACTTTTTTTTAAAAAAGGGATTATTATCCTCGGAAAGTGATCTGCCAATCACTAACAACTGGGTTCCTACTTACTGCTAGGTAAACAGAAGAGTGTGGAGTAAGGAAACTTGCTTAAATTTTCACCCTGTCAGGGATTCTCTCGCTTGCGAGGTGAGCCCACTAACCACTGCACTACAGGACTCCACAATACAGAGTGAACATGGACCCGAGGTGTACAGAGGCCCCAGGAATTCCTCTCGGTCGGTCTGAAAACGAACACGACCGACTTGAATCACATCGTTGTGGAAAATTCTTAAAAATCAGCTTTAATTTTGAGCTGGTTGCTGCATTCCTTAAAAGGAACTGGAGAGAGAAAAAAACACAGCTTCCAAATTAAGATTGATTTTATGAATTTTCCAAAATACCGCATGATCTTATATTAGCTGAGCGGGCGATGCCTTCACCAGCAGGGGTTGGTGGAGGGGAGATTTGATGTATTTGTTTGATAAACATTAGCCTAATAGGAGGCTGCTTCTGCTGTTTCCACAGTAAGATCAAAACCCAATGACGTCAAACACACAGCCATCCAACTTAAACACAACCCAGCACCGAAATCACCACTCACTACCAGGTGCCACTTAAAAGGGCTACACAGCACTTGGTACCAATCCAGACAGACACTACACCACCATGTTGAAAAGACACAGAGTGTCCTTAGTGTGTAACTCAGGTGTAGACGGTAATTATTTTATCCTCAGCTGAGAAGAAACATCCGACACTTCAACCATAAGCCCACACAGTTCTCCCAGAATCTCGTTTCATATTTCTGGCTTTTCTTTCATTGGTTCTCAGTTAATTGTCTATTTCCTCTTAACCCATGTCAGGACTTGCATTCACACAGTCTAAGTTGACATTCCAAGGCAGTGCTGGGAGGGGTGAGAGGGGGCGTTGCATTGTTGGAGGTGCTGTCCTTCAGATGAGACGTTAAACCAAGGTCCCGCCTGCCTGTTCAGGTAAATGTTAAAGATCCCATGGCACTGTTCGAAAAAAGGAGTTTCTTCCGGTGTCCTGGCCAACAATCTCCGCCAAAAATAAAAATTCATCACTCACTCGCTGTTTGTGGGACATTACTGTGCACAACTGGCACTTCACCTCAAAATGGGCGAAGATGGAGGTTGATGGGAGCCTGGCTGTAGGAGGTCAGGCTGATCAGAGCCACACTGACCACTGTCCTGTCTGTCAGCGTGATCTCAGCCGGGGTAACAGTGAGCTGTGTTAGATCAGTGAGGGAGGAACATCAGCTTTCTGGTCTGTGATTATTATCCAGTATGTGATGATAACCAACATGTGATGATAATCACCGACTAGAAAGTTGACGCTTCTAGTCACTGGGGAAACACAGTGAAGCCCCAGCAGTAACAGCCTCCACCCCTCTGCCAGAAAGTTGGACGTGTGTGTGTGTGTGTGTGTGTATATGTGATGGGGTGAGGGGGGTGGGGAACAGGACACATGGAGGGGGTGAAGAGGACATAGTTGTGATGTAATGCTTACAATTTGGACTCGGAGCCCAGCAAATACCAGCAGAGGGGTAAAAGGGACATGTCTCAGTGAGAGGCAGCCCAGGGGAAGGAGAGGAAAGAGTTAATGATAATAATCTTTATATTTGGTGCAGCACCTTTCATGGTAGGAGCTCCTCCCGAAGTGCTTCACAGGATGTACTGTGCTGTGTATTTTGCGGGCGAACGAGGCAGCCGATTTCACACAGCAATGTCCCGCAAACAGTAATGGAGTGAGTGACATTTTTATCTGGGGAGCTGTTGGCCAGGACACCGGGAGAAAGAATCTCCCTTCTCTTTTGGAATAGTGCCACGGGATCTTTCGACGTCCACCTGAACAGGCAGACGGGACCTTGGGTTAACGTCTCATCTGAAGGAGCTGTTTGGATTCTCTATGACCCAGAATCAACATGCGCTTTCATCAATGATCAGAATGCACACAGCACCCAGCCAGCTTATCAGGTTCTGAATCCACAGCTATAAAAGGTAAAGTATGCTGAGTATGTCTCACTCTGTGACCTCCGACAAACTGGCTGGTCAGATTAGACTCCAAACGCAAGGTAAAGTTACGATAGAAAGTACCTCATGGTAAAAGAATGTTCTTAAGGCTGGACTTCAGCGACCAGATCCCAAACTGAGGGTCAGCAGCATCCCAGGCTGTACTGAGGTGACGCTTCCCCCGACCCCCTGACCACAAACTCCGACAGGACTGAGCAGCTTGATCACATGTTACATCAGCCTCTCAACTCAGCCAGTGCCAGGCACAGACAGCTTCAGTCACTGCTGCTGAGAGCAATAACACCAGTAAATAACCCTTCACATCCATACTTACTTCATCTCCAGGTCAGTTACAGCATGGGTTAGATACAGAGTAAAGCTCCCTCTACACTGTTCATCCAGCACTCCCAGGTCAGCTACAGCATGGGTTAGATTGAGACGGTTCTATCACCCTTATATGTACATCAACGATATAGTTCGCTCTCCCTTGCAGTGTACTGCGTTCAATCCTCACTCACTCATCCCTATAATTAGGTGTAAGTTGACTAATGAGTTCTTCCACAATGACAGGTACTACCAATTGCTATTTAAATTAAAGCAAATTGGGAAGCTTCAGTTTATTTTACACTTCTGTGACTCAGACTGAACCTATTTGTGTATTTCCTGCTTAGATTTACACAGAAACAACAACAAGGTTACATTTTGTAAAGCGCCTTTCACGTCGCTCGAGTTAAGTGTGGTTAAGTTAGCTCAACCGAATTTTATTGTAGCTTCAACGAAATCCACAAATCCAGCCACTTGTAATGATGTTAATGTAAAGTGCATGAAGAACCAACCTTTGACTACTCTTCATCAATAGTCAGAGCACGTAGCTTTGTTGTCATCAGGTAGAAAAATAGAGACCATGAGCATTATGGGCATTGATTTGGGTACCCAATTGTATTGCACCAATTACTTGCTAAATTCTTGCAATTAATGCTAGTCAGACTTGATGGCACCATAAGTATAAAAAAGGCTGGATTTGTGGATTTTGTTGAAGCTACAATAAAATTCGATTGAGCTAACTTAACCAAGCTTAACTTGAAAGACGTGAAAGATGCTTTACAAATGTAAATTTGTTGCTATTGTTGTTGTTTCTGTATAAATCAAAGCAATCACAAACAGGTTCAGCCTAGGTCATAAGTATAAATGTATTTAAAGAGCCACTCAATATATTTAAACAACACACAGGCATAGAAAACAAAAGGTTTGACTGTGACAAGATACAGAGTAAAGCTCCCTCTACACTGCCCATCCAGCACTCCCAGGTCAGCTACAGCAAGGGTTAGATACTAACCTGGCAGAGACATCATGCTGACGCCTGCAGTGTCAGAGAGGCCATCTGGTAACCTGACTTGGTCGTGAAGACATGGTTCAGGTCCGCATTGTCCTTCAACACTTTGGGGCCCAGAAGAGTTTGGGGGATTGGGGTTAGTCTGTGGTGACATAACCCTTATTCCCAAGGTGGAATGTTTCAGTCTAGTTCCGTTAAGGTCAGGTCTAACCTCTTTCACCAATATAAAAAAGTTACAGAGCAAAGCTCCCTCTACGTTTCCCTGTCGTTTCCTCACCAGCGCACAGCGAGCCATCAGAAGCCTCACTAGAAGTAGGAGCTCAATTGTGAGGTGGAAGCACACGTATCAAAACTTCAGGTGTGGATGGCAGGTTACAGATCACATGGAGTGGGCTGTGTCACATAGGGCTACTACATACATAACTGAGATGTTTAAATGGCAGGTAGATAATATTACTACTACTTACATTTGATATAGAGCCTTATCACATCAAAAAGTCTCAGTGCTTCACAGAATTGTGGAGTGAATGTGTATTTCCCAACAACTAATTTGTTCACAGCAATGTTCCACAGACAGCCATGAATTGAATAACTAATTATTTTTATCTGGGGGTTGTTGGCCAGGACACTAGGAGAAACTCGCTTCTCTTTTCGAACAGCGTCATGGGCTATTTAATGTCCACCTGATCAGGCAAACGGTGACCTCATCCGAAAGAAGGCACCTCCAGAAATGCAACACCCCCCAGCCCTGAACTGGAGTGTTAGCTTACTGTAAGGTCAACGTCCTGATGAACCCACAACCTTCAAACTCAGAAGCAAGAGACTGTTACCACCAAACCAGGCTAATGCTTGCTAAGTAAGGTTTTAAGGGATTTGGAGAAAAGGCAGGAAAATGGGATTAATGCGGAGAAGGAAATTAGAGTGGGGGGAGGGAACAGAAGAGGGAAAAATATAATACGTACCTTTGAAAGCTGAGATGGAATGCAGACGATACGATGATCTGGATTATTCAATAAAGTCTCTCAAAAAATCTGGCAGCTGTCTCACATTACGTGCACAAAACAACATCTGGGCTCTGGCCACTGAGCTCACAGCCATCAGTCACACAGTGCTTCACAGCTGGACACAACATCAGCCCCACTTAAAGGATCAAACTGAGGATCATAATAGTAATATGCATTTGATATGGCACCTTATCAACTCATTGAGACGTCTCAAAGCGCTTCACAGCATATACTGTAAAGGTGGATTGACTGTGTATTTTGGGGGCCAACTAGTTTGAGTGCAGCAATGCCAAGAAACGAGCGACCAATTTTATTTGGGGCATTGTTGGCCAGGACCCCGGGAGAGAGAAACTCCATTCTCTTTTTGAATAGTGCCATGGGATCTTTAACGTCCACCTGAACAGGCAGATGGGACCTCGGTTTAACATCTCACCTGAAGGACGGCACGTTCGACAATGAAACCCCCCCCAGCGCTGCATTGCAGCGTCAACTTAGAATACGTGATTCCAAGTCCCGAGCTTGATTGGAGCTTGAAACCACAACCTTTTGAGACAGAGGTGAGAGTGCTACCAGCTCGCCAAGCTGACACATGGAGATGGGAGGAGGTTAATGGGAAGAGGATCCACAAGTCAATCCTCCCCGGAGCCTTACCGTAATTCCCACTATCCCAGCGGGGTCAGCCGGGCTCGCTCCAGTTACAGCCTGTCCTTTTGGTTCATATTTTTATTAAAAAAATGCTAAAACTGGCAGTCAGAGAACACATTGCTGCTGATACAAGATTGGGGGAGAGAGGAACAAACGATACCATCTCACTATACGGGTTACTGTGTGTCAGAACCACTTGCAGAACCTTACCCTGGGGCTCAGTGAGGAGAGAGGAGGACCACTGAGCACAACATCACGATAGATCCCAGGGTCTCTCTCTCTCTCACACACACATCTCCACTGTGAGAGTGGGAGCCTGAGATGAGTGCATCTTAATTGGGGATTAGGTATAGCACGGCTAGAATTGGCATTTTTAAATGGGTGGGGGAAAACCAACTTAAACACGGTTACTTAAAAATTATAAGAACAACAACTTTATACAGCGCCTCTCATGCACGGTAGCGTCCCAAAGAGCTTGATATAAGCGAGATGACCCAGAATAACGAGATATAATAAAATAATAATCCTTGCATTTGATATAATAATGCCTTATCACATTGTTGAGATGTCTCAAACCACTTCACAATAGTGTAAAGTGGAGTGACTGTGTATTTTGTGGGTGAAACTCAGCAGCCAGTTGACGTACAGCAATGTTCCACAAACAGCCATGACGTGAGTGACCAATGTTATTTGGGGATTGTTGGCCAGGATACCGGGAGAGAGAAACTCCCTTCTTTTTTTGCAATAGCGCCGTGGGATCTTTAACATCCAGCTGTGGGGTTCCTTTCCAATTCTGATTACCATCTGGCAAACCCAGGTGTAAAGTCTCCATGTTCAACCCCCTCCCCCACTCTCTCTCTCCCCCACTTCCGCCCCCCACCGATCGAATCGTGTGCCGAAACCTACTGGAACGCCAACATCATTCCCAGGCCAGACCCGCTCCCCCACCCGCTCACCTTTTGGTGAGACTGAAGAGAACTGAACAGAGGGAAGGAATGGGGATAAGGGGGGGCTGTCTGACTGGGGGCTACCTAACGAGAGGTGGTGGGCCGGCCCCTGGCGACCGTTCTCCCCTTGCACTGCTGTTGTTCATTAGAAAATTTACAAACAGAAAACACTTTCACACATTAATCCGCATTCCACTGGCCCTGCAGATTACCGCTGGAAACAATGTGTGTTTTCTAATCTAATCCACATATTGTAACCAAAGAAAATTGCAGAGCACACAATAATAGAAGGGAAGCTGTCCCTCTGCACTTCCATCCAGCACTCCCAGGTCAGCTAGCGCACGGGTTAGATATAGAGCAAATCTCCCTCTACACTGTGCATCAGCACGTCAGGTGGCTCTAAACACTAGCTGTCGAGTGGCTGCCCTGACTGACAATTTAGCTCCGATTATATTGGAATGCCAGTCATCACTCTCCTCATAGTCAAAGCCTGATTGAAGATGTTATCTACCAGGCAATAAGGGGATGGGTGGGGGGAGCATGCAAGAAGAGAGGTACGGAGAGACAAAGAGCCCGTATACGCACCGCCCTGGAGCCAGGCAACAGTGCCGCACATACTGGTCTTCCTTCCCCACTGAGCTTCCAGTCAGAGCTCCTGCAGAGCGGTCCAAACTCACTTCCTATTAAATAATATGCCTTAACACGCGTCCTATTAATACAAACTGCATCAGCTGCCCTGCACCCCCGCCTCTCTCTCTCTCTCTCCCACCAACAAAGCCTTGTTTGTAGCCTAGAGGCATTGTGTAGGGCAGGAACGGTTGGCAGGACTGAGCAACACATAATACAAAAATGGCACATTCCACGTCTCACCCAGGGGTACCCCAGTCTGGCCAATCCCATGCCCTGACTAGCAATTTCACTCCCTCCCACTCCATCTCTTGATTCCATCTCCTCCCTCGGCCTTGCCTCCTGCCAACAATCCCATCCCCTGGTTACAATGGGCTCCAGCTATGTTATATGTCTAGGATTTCACCCCTACCTCATCCTCACTGTTTCGGAGGCCCTCATTCATCACCTCTGGCTCAGCTTTCTCCAATCCTCTCCTCGCAGCTCCACACCCTGACTACCTATCTGTTCGGCAAGCACTGGCCTTGCTCCACATTCCCGCGTCCTGCCCGCTGCACCATCTGCGGTTGGGCTTTCAGCCTTTCTGCCTACACCATTCCAGAGTCCCTTCGCCTCGCCCCTTCCTTACTTCCTTCAAGTCCAGTCTCAAGACATTCCTCTTTGACTGTGCATTCGGTCATCCTCCCACCACTACCTCCTTGTCTCCACCCCTCTTGATCCCAACCCACAGCTCAGATGCAAATCCCTCATTATCCAGTTCCTTGGGACATCCTCTCAATGTGAATGGCACTATAGAAATGTTGTCCAGCTGAACCCAGTCGCACACCTCCTACAAGGCAAATGTAACCAGTGACAGTAGATCAGACCTCTGCCCAGACCCTGCAAGGTGAAATTGGGAGGCAATCACAAGGGCTGCTGACTGCAGTTCCTGAAACTGACAAGTGGTTGGGATGGGATGTGGCGGTGGGAGGGCTGAGATGGGGGGATGGAGGGGGGAGTGCTGGGAGAAGCTAATCCAAGGACGAGCTCCTTCCTTCCCCCCCCACCCGGCGTGGTTGTGCTGTAAACAAATTCTCTGCCAATGTCTTTACAGAGAAGGACACTCACCAGTAAACACAGAACAAACAGAAATGTGATCGAGGTCACAGCGTCTATTTGTGAGCGTTGGCAAACATTAAAGGAGCAGCCTCACCATCATTGCCTTGCTCTACTGTATCAATAGCGATGCCTTCAGCACCCCAACAGTGACCTCCTGAGGGTACGAGTTTAGAGCTCTCTCTCTCTCTGACTGACTGGGCCAAGGCAGCTGATAGTCCCTGAAGAACGTTAAGGCTTTCCTCTTCGACCGAGCTTACAGTTACTTCCCCCCACTTCGGAGTCAGGCTCCACCACTGTTAAGTGCTCCAAGATCCTGGCCCGCGTGAAGGGTGCTGCAGAAATGCAAGTTGTTGTAATCATACTGCTGCTCAGGTTCTGCTCTGAGACAGTGACACCGCCCCTTTAAGGGGAACATTACTAACTTGAGCGCCGAACGGTTGAGATTTGAAACAGAGTTGGCAAACAGCGCAGAGCAGTTAGTTAGCTGATCTCAGCCGAGCTTACAAGAGGGGGGTGGGTTACAGAGGGGCAAACTCCAGCCCAAATAAAAATATTAATCTTTGCATTTGATAATAGCATCTTTGAAACGTCTCAAAGTGCTTCACAGAACATCCTGCAAAGTGAATAGTTTGTATATTTTGCTCACTTTATTTTTCTTGGGGGGGTGGGGGGGGGCAACAACAACAACAACAAGATCTTGCACTTACACAACGCCTTTCACGGGAGGACGTCCCAAGGCGCTCGACTGTCATCGGTTTGCACAGAGCCAAATTCCAGCCCTCCGCTGGAATGTGTGAGCGGACAGACAGCAGGTGAGGGCAGGACTGGTCTTGACAGTGTGACGGTGTGTCTCCCCTGCCCTCTCCCCCCCCCATACACACACCACCAACCCTTTCACGTCCAATACCAAAGCCATATTTACCGTCAATCCTTGAATAACAACAGCAAGTCGATCAGCGAGCACATTGTCACATACAGACATACAGACGGACAGGGAGCTCACAGTAGCTCGGCTTAGGAGACGCTCTTCAAAGACACAGTGATTTTCTGTGGGCACGTAAACATCTGGCTGGCTGACCAAGGCAGGAGAAAAAAAACACTTGAGAGCTTATCTGTGGGGGGGGGGGGGGGGAGAGGGGGGGGGGTTTGAAGTGGGGGAGAGAAAGAGTCCAAAAGTCCTCAGGGAAGAGAGGGAAGGAACTTGGCAAAAAAAAAGCAGGCTGGAAAGCTGAGGTAATGGAGTGATTCCTGAGCAGGGACTTTTACAGCATCAACAGCATGTCTTCCAGTTCAGTTACCAGGGCAAAGCTCCTTCTGATAGAGGGAAGGGGTATATTTCAGCTTGTCCAGCAGCAATGGCCCATTCCAGCCCAGCTCAGCCCAGCCCAGCACAGCATAAACCAGCTCAACACAGTCTAGCCCGGAGTCCAGCCCAGTGCTCAGCACAGCTCAGCTCAGGGCTCAGCACAGCCCAGCACAGGGCTCAGCACAGCCCAGCACAGGGCTCAGCACAGCCCAGCACAGCCCAGCACAGGGCTCAGCACAGCCCAGCACAGGGCTCAGCACAGCTCAGCCCAGCACAGGGCTCAGCACAGCCCAGCTCAGCCCAGCTCAGGGCTCAGCACAGCCCAGCACAGGGCTCAGCACAGCCCAGCACAGGGCTCAGCACAGCCCAGCACAGGGCTCAGCACAGCCCAGCTCAGGGCTCAGCACAGCTCAGCCCAGCACAGGGCTCAGCACAGCTCAGCCCAGCTCAGGGCTCAGCACAGCCCAGCACAGGGCTCAGCACAGCCCAGCACAGGGCTCAGCACAGCCCAGCACAGGGCTCAGCACAGCCCAGCACAGGGCTCAGCACAGCCCAGCTCAGGGCTCAGCACAGCCCAGCACAGGGCTCAGCACAGCCCAGCTCAGCCCAGCACAGGGCTCAGCACAGGGCTCAGCTCAGCCCAGCACAGGGCTCAGCACAGCCCAGCTCAGCCCAGCACAGGGCTCAGCTCAGCCCAGAGCTCAGCACAGCATAAACCAGCTCAACACAGTCCAGCCCGGAGTCCAGCCCAGGGCTCAGCCCAGGATAAGCCACATTCCCAGCACAGCGCAGCCTCCGGGAACTTAAACCGCAAGAGCGCAAGTGAGACGGACTGAGCCACTCACTCACTCACTCACTCACTCACCCACACTCGGGCTTTCCGGGGCTCCGCCAGCAATGCCGCTGTGTCTCTGCTCAGGTCTGTCTGTCTGTCTGTCTGCCGACTCCGGACCCCCCCCCCCACCCCCCGGGGCTCCCTGTGTCCCTGTCTGTGTCCCTGACTCCCAGACAGCACACGCGCACTGCGCAGTCTCCCGACAACTACTGCCCAACTTTCCCAAAAACTTTTTTTTTCCTCCTCCCACACACCACTCACTCACACAAAACTTTTTCTTCCCCTCTTTTCCCTCTTTCCTCACCGGCACCTCCTCCTCCTCCTCCTCCTTCTCCTCCTCCCACCACCACCACCACCGCCGCCGCAACTTGCACTCGGGAGCGCTTATCTCACCGGCGTACCGCAGCCCCCCAGCCCGACCCCCTCCCGACTGTCCCCTATTCCGTACGATTCTACCGAACCGTGGAATTACGCAGCGGAGGCCGTTCGGCTCAATGTTGATTGTCCCTTAACCAGCGTAACCCGCTGATAGCTCGACCCCCGTTTAACTTATCTCTACCGCTTAAGGCTTCATATCCCAACCAACGTATTTATGTATCTTAAGCGTTCCGAGACGCCACCCACGGAATATTATTATTATCATTATAATAAATCTGTTTATAGCTTTCGGGCAGTTTTTTTTTTGAGGACCAGGAATACCTCGTTCGCCCGCAAAATATCCTGTTACGCCACTTTACAATATATCCCGTGAAGCGCTTTGGGAATTTCCCAAAGAACGGATGAGACGTTAAACCGACATTAAACTGAATGTCGTATGTATTTAGAAGTGGAGGCAGGGTGAGAGCACGCAGTGTAAAGTGATATATCCTCCTCTTCGACTGTGCCTTTGGTCACCCTCCAACCCCCTACAGGCGTCCTGGAGCTCAGTGGTTAAAGCGCTCGCCTCACAAGCGAGAGACCTGGGTTCGATTCCCGGCAGAGCGAGACCTTGGGCAAGTTTCCTTACTCCGCACGCCTGATAATAATCACTCAAGAAAAAAACCCAATAATAATTTGATCAGTTCAATCCACTGTGGGACACTGCTGTGCGCAATTGGCTGCCGCGTTTCGCCTGAAAACATACAGTCAATTCACTTTACAGCATATTCTGTGAAGCGCTTTGAAACGTCCAGAAGACGTGAAAAGCGCTATATCAAATGCAAGGATTATTATTATTATTATTACCCTCCCTCCCGATCCCAAGCCCCAGCTCGGGTCCAAATCTCTGACTATCCAGGACCTTGGAACATCCTCCTGACATGGAAATGTAATGTGTTGTTGTTGTAAAGTGGCTGGAAATGACCAAGCTGTGATGTCTCCCGAGTTATACAATCTCTTCGCAATCACTGCTCAGAAAACACTGTGTGCGATTGGCGCCACCTAGTGACTGCGGTGCCAAACCCAGGAAAAGTTCACCCCCGCGTTAGAAAATCCCATGGCTCCCCCCGCTATCCTGGACAACGCCCTGTATCAAATGCAAGGATTATTATTATTAGGTATTTTAAGCGAAAGGCTCAGACTTGGACCAGGTAATGGGAATGCAAAAGAACTCCAAAGCCCCACTGATGGGAAATTCACAGGCCAACTGCTGTGCTTCGAGGTGAAGTATTTTGCCAACACTCGCGTTCCTGTGTATGAAGAATTACTTGTGAAGTTACCTTTAAGAAGCAAAAGGCAATTAAAAAGGGCCAACGAAACCCATCACCGTGCTGAAGAGTATCCAAACCAGACTGAGAATTCCATACATCCCACTCATACATGGAAATCCCAGAGATAGATTGTTGGAATGGAATGCACTCTCTCTCCCTGGATGGACGCATCCCGCTTACCTAATTCCAGAAAGTATTAGGCGCAGTGTTGGCAAGAGCCAAGGCTTGGAGACCCCAAGATGTGCGTTGGTGGTACTGCTGGAGTCTAAGCAGCTAAAACCGCATAGCTTGCCATTGATATCGCTGTCTGGCGAACTTTCCCACTGCTTGTCCAGCTAGGTCAAGTTAGGTATGTTAAGAGCTTTGGCTTGCAGGGATAACAGGAGCTGAATGGGAGAATTCCCTGCCCCCAGTGACGGGTTTGCCTTTCCAAATCTTGCTGATAAGCCCATCCTGTGTTGTCATCAGCAGTGCCCTCTAGTATTGCCGACCGTCTGGGCTCAGGAACTGGACAACCGAGACCGCCAAGGGCACCAGGGTGTGGGTTTGTGGTTGGTGTAATGGGAGCAGAGAATAAAGGAGTTAATTGATGCACCAGTGCTATGGATTGAGAATCATCACAAGTTGGACGAGCGACTGAAGGTTGTTGGTGCCTGTGGGAATGACTGTGAACTGATAGTGTCTTTAGGAAAGGGGAGGAAAAGTGGCAAAAAAGTAGAAGAGAAATGGAATCAATCACACACACACACACACACACACGCATACCAAGGACATTTTCACATGAACAAAATCTGAGGTGTGGATTGTTGGGGTACAAATAAAATTTAATGTACAAATAAAAAAAAGCTGTAAGAGGAAATAAAAGATTAAACTTGCGCATGAATTAGGGGTTTGGAAATGTGGAAACTTGCAAAGAAATTACACAGAATGAATGACTTTACAACAAAATACAGCAGATACCTGAATATTCAGCTCAGCGGGAAAAAAATCACAACCAGATTCTGGGCATCATCACACTTGTACCGGAAGTGCATCTTACAAGAGCCAGTGGGGAACTCTAACCAGAAAGACATCTTAACACATCCAGCCACAGCGCAGTGCAGTCTGACCGACCAAGTTAAAAAGCTGTGGAAGTGCGACCAGAAAATAGATAAATTTCAAAGGAAAGTGTGAGCTGGAGCTGAGCAAAGTCCTAATGGGAAGCTCTGTGTCTCAGTGATGTCAGTGTGACCAGCCTAAGGTTAAAGGCCCCATCCATAGTGGAGGACAGGAGTAAAATCTGGCTGCTAATAACAAGGCCCCTTCCCAATATTTTTTTCACCTCCTCCCGAGATGGGAAAACTACATTTTTCTTCTCCTGGAGTATGGTTGCACAGGCAACCTCTGGAAACTCACCCCATTCTATACAGCATGCATTGAGCTTTGATACCGAGTATTGGCAACACATTGGCAATACATTCTGTCCAGCATTGGTCTCTGGGAAGCAAATAGAGGAGATGGATGATTTTCTCCTCTACCTGACCCCAGGAGGTGGGTGAATTTTGGCCTTAACTCCATTGTAGCCCTCAATTGCTGCCCTGTCTGAGATCA
Organism: Callorhinchus milii; assembly: GCF_018977255.1. Lineage (NCBI taxonomy): Eukaryota > Metazoa > Chordata > Chondrichthyes > Chimaeriformes > Callorhinchidae > Callorhinchus > Callorhinchus milii. The sequence goes on along the minus strand of NW_024704750.1, from coordinate 18,438,926 downwards.
ACTAACCCTAGCCCTGGATTCGAACCTGATCCCACTCTATGGGGATCAGCTACATTCACTGGATAAACCTGCTGAACTACCTGGAGGAAGGGAACATGCAGAAATCCATGGGATTTTCCTCCCAGGCTTTTCACGCTTGGCGTCTCCTCAAAATGGAAAAATGCCACAGAAACAGGAAATGCAATGTGTTCCAATATCTAAGAGATGTGGTTTGAGTGGGAATAGGAGAGGAGTGGCTGTCTGTAAGGATACAGAGAAAAACTAACATAGCGAGATTTAGCATCTAAAAGAGATGGTTGGATTCACTGGGAAGCAATTTCATGGGAGCTCAGAGCTGGGTGGGAAATGGGCACAAATCATAGATACTGGAGCAACAAGAGGAAGGTCATTTCTACCACTGTTTAGTCTCCGACCTATCATCAAATTCCTCGTCTCTATTCTGGAGGATTTTGGAAAGGGAGGAGGTGAGGTGGGGAGGGGGGAATGGCAACTTCCCAAAGTTGGCTACTCAGTACCTGGGGGGTGGGGGGTGGGTGGGGAGTAAGAACATCTCATCAAGGTTTAGCTCTTGTGCTGGCTATTTATTGCAAGTTTCATGCAGTGGAGTCTAATTCATGGGATTTGTAAATAGATTCACAAGTATCCTGCAGATACCTGGAGGTGAGCCAGACTGACCCACCAGAACAGTGCTCGGAAGCAACCTGACTTCCACGATCTTGGCTAGAGGGAGCTCACGGCAGGCCTCAAACTCACCAAGGTAACCCACAGCATTCCACCTTTGCAAATCTGCCTCCCCACCCCCCACCCTCACAATGTGGGGTGTGTTCCAAAGCTGCCCTCAACTGCTCCAGGCAGAGATCACTTTGTCAAGAGTTGGGCTCAGGATATGAACAATAGTCAAATTCCAATTGAAAATGAACTGAGTGATCCTGGCACACTCCAGCCTGGATTATCATGCATACAGTCTACATTCATCTATGCAGTGGAACAGTATGGTTCACGGGTGCAATAAACTCGAGAGCAGACTTGAGGCCTCTTGTCCATGGGTCCCAGCCAGATAAGCTGGGTTGGGTTGGGGGTGGGGGGAGAGGAAAGGGGAGCAGAGGAGACAAAAGCTTGTTAATTCTACTGTTGTTCCCCCTCCCATTTACCCAGGTGCCATGCAGACAGTCGGAGCTGAAGATGTGAACTGGGGCAAGTGGCTTATTCTAGGCGGGTACGAGAAAGCTAGTGTCCATTTCAAAACAACACGCAAATGGGTTTTGCCAACACATCGGTGGCATTTATCTGTACCAAATCCTCACACTCAAAAAAAATATTAAACTAGACTTTCATTTCCTTCCCCCCACAATCCCTCCATCCCCCCTCCCCGCTCCCCCCCCACCCAAACCCCCAGTCCAATGGTGCTAGTCAATGAGAATTCCTGGTCACCAGGAATCAGACTGGCTTTGCGTCCATGGCCATCAGCTTCTTTGTGTCATCCGCGGTGGAACCCGTGGAGCTGGCGGCACTCGGCTGCTGCCTTCGCAGATTCCTCTTCTTCCTCATCTTCATCAGGTAATAGCCAAGGACAGCCAGGACCACCAGGATGCAGATCGCCAGCACTATCAAAATGGCAACGCCAGCTAGAGACCGCATGGAGCGAGAGCAAGAGGGAGAGTTAGAGAGAAAACTTCACAACAGTTCCTATACAGTAAAACTCACATAAGTCGTATCAGTCAGGATCACAACATTTAATACGACTTATGCAAAGCCAAGGCAAACTGCGTAAGTCATATGAAATCCAATTTAACCGGTAAGCTACAAGGCGCATGCATAATTTAATGCAGCTGGTAAGTGCACATGCGGTGATGGGTCAAGACTACGTTTCCCATGATTCAATGCTTTTTGACCCATCGACACACATGCAGTTACTGGCAAGTGTTGGGATCGCATTTGAATCGCAGGAAATTAAATTCTTCTGCGCACGATATCAATGGTAAGCTCTGTGTTTTGGTTGGTTAGACTCCAACATTACCCCTCAATGCACACCCTGAGGTCCCCAAGCCTCCAGGCTCCAGGGAGAGAGTGCACAATCCATTCCAACAATCTATCTCTGGGATTTCCATGGGTTGGTGGATGTATGGAATTTTCAGTTTGAGTTTGGATACTCTTAAGCACGGTGTTGGGTTTTCACACGTGTCAAGACACACCCAAAAAATTAAACTGGTGGCTGTTTATTCACACACCAAACAATTCTAAAGTGATGTCAGCTCCAACATAGGTTGCCAGTCTAATTCCTGGTGACCATGATCAGGAAGCCAGACATTGGTTGCGTGGAAGGCTGCCTGACATTTTGAAATAAGCCCGCCAGCATTTCGCATGCATTTTGGATCGTTTGGTATGTATATTTTGGGGCTCAAACCTCAATTACTTACAAGCAAGCCCATGTCACATTGACAGGTTACATCAGCCCTTGGGCCTGAGGAACAGGAAATAGGTACGTGGGAGCTTCGAGGAATGTTAACTCACTCGATCTCATCTGACAAATAGAAGTATCTTCCTTCACTCCCTGTCCCACCTGACAGCTCGAAGCCAAAATCCCACTCATTCTAGGAACATAGGAACAGGGGGAGACCATTCAGCTCCTCGAGCCTGTTCTCATATTCTATTAGATCATGGCTGATCTTACCTCAACTCCATTTACCCACCTTTGCTCCATATCCCTTAATACCCTGACTTTACAAAAATCTATCCACCTCAGTCTTGAAAATTTCACCTCTAAATCGCCTAGCTCCAATTTTAAGATGTTGCCCCCTTATTCTGGATTCCCCCACCAACCAGAGGAAATAGTTTCTCTGGATCTACCCTATTGAATCCCTTTATCATTTGAAATATTCTACGTTAATAACATGAATAGTTCAATAACATGAAGTAGAATGCAAGCATTTCACCCACAAAATACAGTCAATCCATTTTACAATATATTCTGTGAAGCGCGTTGAGACGTCTCAACGACGTGCTAAGGCGCTGTATCAAATATAAAGATTATTATCATACAACTTCAAATCAGAACAGAAAAATAGGGATGTGCAGTCAGGTAGTGCACATTGGGGTGGGGGGGGGTGGGGGGAGTGAGGATAAATGGAGTTAGCGTACATGGCGGTGGAAACCTTTAACCTCTGGGAACAGTCTCAAGTCATGGGATAAAAGCAGTTCTGCTATAACTTGGTTTGTTTCACACCAAAACCTGCTACTTTTAATGAGTTGAGGAACAGCTCAAAAATAAACTGACCACAGAATGAGTGGTGCCAGAAATGGGATGTTACACTGATATGGCGATGGCTGTACTTCTGCCTTTATACACAGTCGATCACGCCATCCTCCTCCACTGCCTTTCCTCCGTCATCCACCTCAGTGGGACCGCACTCGCCTGGTTCGAGTCCTACCTCACGAATCGCCAGCAGTACATGTACACAAACGGCTTTTCCTCCCGCTCTCACCCGATTACCTGCGGGGTAACCCAAGGATCCATCCTTAGCCCCCTCCTCTTCCTAATCTATATGCTCCCTCTGGGGGATGTCATCCGCAGATATGGGGTACACTTCCACATGTATGCGGACGACACCCAACTCTATTTTTCTACCTCACTTTGCGACCCCCAGTCCCCTGATGTTGTCAGACTGCCTGCCAGCCAGACATCAGGGGCTGGATGAGCGCAAATTTCCTTCAGCTAAATGTTGGCAAGATGGGAGTCATACTCTTTGGCTCTCGTCAACATCTAAAATCTCACAGTTCTCACTTCCTCCACCTACCCGAACCCCCTAAAACTCTGTGAACCTGTACACAACCCCCAATTATCTTCCTCCGCCACATCCAGTCCCTCACCGGCACTGCCTTCTTCCACCTCCGACGCATCGCCTGTCTCAGTCAATACCTCACTTCAAAAGCCACTGAAACCCTGGTCCATGCTTTTGTCATCTCTCGGCTGGACTATTCAAATGTCCTCCTCGGCAGTCTCCCCTCCATTATCATTCATAAAATCCAGGTCATCCAAAACTCTGTCGCCTGCATTCTTACCCGCACCAAACTCCGCTCCCCGATTACCCCAGTCCTTGCCTGACTGCACTGGCTGCCTTTCCCAGAGAGCATCGACTTCAAGATCCTCACCCTTGTCTTCAAATTCCTCCACTACTCTGCACCCCCTACCTCTCTGACCTCCTCTCTCTCACAACAGCGTCTGTTGCCTTCGCTCCACCGGGTCTGGCCTCCTCCTTGTCCCCTGAATCCTCCGCTCCACCATTGGCGGCCGTGCCTTCAGCCACTATGCCACGAGGCTCTGGAACTCCCTTCCTCACTCCCTTCACCTCACTCCCTCTCTTCCTATTTTCAGGTCTTGGCTGAAGACCTTTCCTTTCGACAGCGCCTTTGGTCACCTTCTTTCGCCCACAAATATACAGTCAATTCACTTTACAGTCTGTTCTGTGAAGCGCTTTGAGATATCGAGAAGATGTGAAAAGCGCTATATCAAATTCAAGGATTATTATTATATTATTCTTCGCCCCCCCCCCCCCCCCCCGGCTCAACCCCGGGATCTGTTACTGTGAAGCACTCTGAGACGCCGTCCAGCGTGGAGGGCGCTATATAAATCCAAGTTGTTGTTGTTGTATAGAGACTGAGTCCCATAGCGTAGTGGTTAGCGCCTTGCAAGTGAGAGGACCCGGGTTTGATTCCCAGGCATGGAAAAAACTTAGGCAAGTTTCCTTACTCCACACACCTAGCACTAAGTAGGAACCTGGTCGTTAGTTGATTGATGGATTGCTTTCCACAATCCATGTGGAATGGGACTGATAATCCCTCCCCCAACTTTTAAAAGTTTGGTCACTCAATCCACTTACATTTTTTAAGGTATTCGGCTAACGCCAAAAGGCATAACTAGTGTTTGTGGGACACTGCTATGTGCAACTGGCTGCTGTGTTTCACTCACAATCAATCCACTTTACAATATATTCTGCGAAGTGCTTTGAGATGTCTCAACAATGCGATAAGGCATCTTACCAAATGCAAGGATTATTAACATTATTAATGCTGCACCTGTCTTTGTAGTGCTCAACCTTAAACACAGGAAACTGCTCATTCAACTCACTTTGACGAGCATTAAAATTCATCAAATGGTTAAATTACCCATGCAACAAAAACATCCTTGATATTAGTAGCCCAGTTGGAAGACGAGACACTCACCATTGGATTCCTTTTGCCCCTGCCTTTCAAATAGTCCTCGTGAAAACACGTCTTTCTCTAGGAGATAAAACATTAACGCTGCGTGAGTCACACTTACCGCAATCCCGAATGATGCACCCTGTGGTTGATGCTGCTCTTGTTGCCTCTAGGTCAGAAGTTTGTGGTTTCGGGTCCCACGTGAGGACCTGACTGCAAACTCACTGCTCATCGACCTCCCCAACTCCTCCCTCCATAGGCTGCAGATCATCCAGAGCTCTGCAGCCCGTGTCTTCTCCCGCACCAGGCTCCGTGAGGCTATCATCCCCTCCTTTGCCCGACTCCACTGGCTTCACATTACACTCACTTTCAAAGCCCTCTATAGCCTTGCTCCCCTCCCGTACCTTGGTGACCTCCAACCCCCTACCAACCTGTCAGCTCCTTCCGCTCAGCGGGCTCTGGCCTGATTCAAGTCCCCCACCTCACCAGCCCCATCATTGGTATGTGGGCGTTCAGCCACTCTGCCCCCACCCTCTGGAACTCCATCCCACAGTCCCTCTGCCTCGCCCCCTCCCTTGCTTCCTTCAAGACCCGTCTCAAGACCCTCCTCTTTGACCATGATTTCATACTGTCCCAATTGTTATGGGAGCTCAAACTCATTAACGGAGGACACAAGAACAGGATTAGGCCATTCAGCCCCTCGAGCCTGTTCTGCTACTCTATAAGATCATAGCTGATCTATACCTCAATTCCAATGTCCCGCCTTTGCCCTATATCCCTTGAATAGAGCAAGCCCTGGAACAGCTGACATGTTGAGTGCTCAACCAATGAAATGTAGATTCCTACCCGTCACTCCTCTGCACATCAGCATGCAATCGTGTTCATCCTGAAAATTGTTGCCGTTGGGATTGCAGCCTCCATACGTGAAGCGTTCACACTTCCTCTGGTAGGGGTTGTAGTAAAAACGGATGAAGTGGGCGCGGCAGGAGCCAGTCATGGGGGGCTCCACACAGCGAACTGCAAATCAGAGCGAGATTGCAAGGTTACATCTTCAAAACAGGACCTACAGTCTCAAAACTCCTCATGACCTCAAGCCCTAAAATATTGTCACTCCACCACTAATCGCCGAATACCAGTCCTTGCCAGCCTCCACCTGCTCCCTGTCACAGAGCGGGTCAATTTCAAGATCCAAACACTCATCTTCAAATCTCTTCAGGCCTGGAACCTTTGTATCTGTCCGACCTGCTTACTCCCCAATTCACTACCCGTCGCCTCTGCTTGAATGGCTCCTGCCTCCTTGTCCCTCGTGCTCCCCGTTCCATCATCGGCGGCCGCACTTTCAGCCACTATGCCCCGAAACTCAGGAACACTTTCCCTCTGTCTCTCCGCCTTGCCCCCTCCATCTCCACCTTCAAGTCCCACGTGAAGATCTTCCTCTTTGACAGTGCTTACATTTACCTTCCCACCCCCAGGTTCCACCTAACAAGCACTCTGAGATGCTACCCTGCGATAGGGCTGCTATATAAATGCAAGTTTTTGTTGTTATTCATTTGGATTAACAACTTTAAGAGAAGTGCGAAAACCATCTTCTGAACGGAGCCAGAATTTTGCATGATCTTACATTTTTTAAGGTCTTAGGTTAATGACGAAAGGCATAACTCATGTGATTCTCACAGAAAACAAACAAGAATTGGTTGTGTAACGATTTGCGCTAGAATACTTGAAAGGCAAACCTTTCTCTTTGGAGACGTCAATTTTTAGCAGGTCTCCGAATCGATCTACAACTGAAAAGTAAAAGTAGACAAGAGTAACAGGGGATATAACAATAATGATCTTCGCATTTGATATAGCGCATTTCATGTCTTCTAGACGTCTCAAAGCACTTCACAGAATATACTGTAAAGTGAATTGACTGTATATTTTGTGAGCGAAACGGAGCAGCCAATTGCGCTTGTAGAGGAAAGGCGGGTAAATGGAGTTGAGGAACAGATCAGCCATGATCTAATAGAATATTGGAACAGGCTTAAGGGGCTGAAGGGCCTATTCCTGTTCCTATGATTGACCCAATTAGCTGCTCTTCAGTAAACTCCAGTTAAAATATGTACACCCCGATTTAGGAGAAACTAATCCAAGGTGGGTGGGCGGGAAAGTCCGGGGTCGAGCAGAGTAATGTGTAAGATAAGCAGAGGTTCTGTACTCACGTTGCTGGCAGGAGGTCTCGTCAGAATGATCATTGCAATGATCTACTTTATCACACTCCAGACTGGCATCGATGCAACAGCCATCAGAACACTTGAACTGCTGGCTTGAGCAGGCACCCGTGCAATCTGCCAGGAGAGTCACAGACAGACATCAAGCTCAGCATTACCTTTTATTTTAAATTCAGAGTTCAAAAGCTAAAGTTCAAAATCCTCATCCTCGTCTTCAAAGCCCTCCACGGCCTTGCTCCTCCCTACCTCTGTGACCTGCCAACTTCATATCAACCTGTCCTCTCCTCGTTCTGCACTCTGGTCAGCCACCCCACAATTGGGAGTCAAGCTTTCAGCCTCTGCCCCCACTCTTTGGAACCCCAACCTACAGTCCCTTCACCTCATTCCCCCCCCTTGCCTCCTTCAAGGCACATCTCAAGACCCTCGATCCCACCAGCCAGCTTGGGTCCAAATCCTTGACTATCCAGCGCCTTGGGACGTCCTGCTGACCCAAAAAGCATTAGACAAATGTAATTTGTTGTTGTTGTTTACTGTTACACACAAATCACATGCCTATTGCTCCTCCAATTTACCCTCCTTTCCTGAAGCCGTTTGAATGTTCCCCCGGCCAACACAGTTCCACAGTTGCTCTGGGGGCCTGTCCCAATAATAATAATAATCCTTGCATTTGATGTAGCGCCTTATCACATCATTGAGACGTGTCAAAGTGCATCACAGAATATACTGTAAACTGAATTGGCTGTGTAGTTGATGGGCAAAATTCGGCAGACAATTGCGCACTGCAGTGTCCCACAAAGTGTCGTGGATTGAGAAAACGGTTTATAACAGTTGAAGGGTCAAGAGAGTCAAAAGTGTGATGGAGAGGAAGGATGATGCTGTAGCCATGAGTATCAGAGGTGGGACCCTGAGGTGTTACTTACGTGGAAGTCCCGCCCTGCCAGTAGGCTTCTTCTCAACTGGGAAAGAAACAGAAGTTAGTCGAGTTTCTCTTTAACCTGAGACTCTTTCTCCTCCCCTCCCCTTCCCCCCACAAGGCCTGATAAGGCAACACCTCTGTGATGCCAGTTCCCATCATGCTAAACCACTCATTGTTTGCCATCATGTTAAACCTCTCATCAGTCTCATCATATTGCAGTAACCCTCCCGGCTTATCGGACTATCCAGAATGTGTACCTAGCTGGATCAGGCCCAAAAGCCAACATTTTTAAAACATTTCCGGTGGGCTCACATACGTGTAGCCTGCCGACGGCCACTCTCTTATCATGTCCCCCTGCCTCACTATGCTTGCTGGCCTTCAGTAGTCAGGGATATGTCTGGCCTTCAGCCTTTCTGCCCCCGCCCTCATGAACTCCATCCCGGAATCCCTTCACCTCGCCCCCTCCCTTGCTTCCTTGAAGACTCGTCTCAAGACCTTCCTCTTCGACTGTGCCTTTGGTCATCCTGATACCTCCACCCCAGTCCCCACCACTCAACAACAACAACAACAGGATTCCATTTATAAAGCGCCTTTCACGTCAGGAGGACGTCCCAAGGCGCTGCACAGTTGGGTCATGACCCGAGCAGGGGGGAAATGGTCAGGGTGAGGGGAGGGAAGGGAGGGAGCGAGGAGGAGGGAAATGGTCAGGGTGAGGGGAGGGAAGGGAGGGAGCGAGGAGGGGGAAGAGAATCGAGAGGGGAGCTGAAGGCTCGGTCAAAGAGAAAACCACCACTCCACCACCACCCTTGCCCTCGACCTCTCTTGATACCAATCCCGTGCTTGGATGCAAACCCATCACTGTGCAGCGTCTTGGGATGTCTTCAGATGTGAAAGATTGTATAAATTTGTTGTTGTACTGATATTGTAATTACACTTAGCCAGAAATTCTAGCTCGCCGGGCTGGATCTCTCCTCCCATTGGTCTGGCTAGCTGGGGTTTTAGTGTATAACAACTCTTGCATTTGATATAGCTCCTTATCAGGTTATCAAGACGTCTCAAGGGGCTTCACAGAACATATGGTGCGAAATGCCCACAAAATATAACAGTTTATCACATTAAACCAGCACTGACCTCCGACTCCATTGCAGGCCTGCCAGCACTCTTTCTCAGTCACATAGTTGTTTTGGTTGCCTTTGCAGCCGCCGTAGGTGAATTTCTCACAGACCCCACGTTTCCCATTGTAAGCCCAGCGCGGGAAGGCTCCTCGACACAGACCCACTTTCACATCCGCCATGCAGTGCTCTGTCACAGGGTGGACGTCCAGAGTTAATCGAGGAATCAAAGCACGATACTACACAACTCACCGACCTCACAACGCTTAAGATAGCAACCAGCAAGAAATGCCTGCAAGGGCTTTACAGAGTTAAAAAGTAATTCAACAAATGAAGTCAATGTTATTCAGGCAAACACGGAAACAACATTCTACATACAATAATTTGATGGTTAGCTAGGATTTGGATTGGGGAGGGAGTGTAAGCTAAGGTAACTACAAGAAAAAAAACATGTTTCGTAGAAATTGTGGCGCAGTGGACAGAACCTAAATGAACAAACTCAACCCAAAATAAACTCCAACGTAACGTAGAGTGTTATAAATAATATTAAATAAATAAATCATCCTTGCATTTGATATAGAGCCTGATCACATCTTCAAGACGTCTCAAAGCGCTTCACGGAGTACACTGTAAAGTGAATCGACTGTATATTTTGTGGGCAATACTCGTAGTTCCTCCTTTACACTTTGGCGGCTCTGTGGAAAACGCTGATCCCAAAGGCCAACCCAGGCAGGACCAAATGAACACTTGCTGTTGGGAATATCACAATGTGATGCCATGTCACTTCCTCTGGGCTCAGTCTCACACTCACCTAGTGACTGCGCAGGCGAGAGGACGGTGATGCTTATGTTGGCTGATGTATTCTGGCCGATGCTGTCCGTGACTGTCAGCTGGAAGACGTACAGCCCAACTTTCAGGTTTGTCACCTCGATCTCGTCTGGATTTTTCGTGCCCTGAAGAGCAAATAGACAGCATGGTGAGTCCAGTCCACCTGAGTTTTAAGCGCATCAGAGCCTGGCGCAGTGCGAGCACTCTCGTCTCGGGAGTCAGAAGGTTGTGAGTTGAAGCCCAACCCCCCGTCGAACTTGGGAATCACAGTTTAAGATGACGCACCAATGCATTGCTGGGGGACTCAATGCTATATCAAATGCAGGGATTACTATGATTAAATGGCTTCAACACTACAGTCATGTTGAGCACGAGACACCCACCCCACACTACCCAAAGACCACTCTGCGGGAGATGTCACCCTCCCACCACCATTACCCAGACATTCACTCCCCCCGCCCCGCCACCCTTTGCAGGAGACTCCTCTCCATCAACATCCAGAGACAGAGAAACCCTCCTACGCCCACCCTAGTGCCGTGCTTCCTATCAGAAATTCTCCTCTTCTGTCAGGGACCCCCTGCTATACCCAGTCAGAGAACACCCCCACGCCCAGCAGGAGATTTTCTCCTGCCCAGTGAGAGACCCCTGTACCAAAACCCCTCTCTGAGCAGATATGGCCTGTCAAACGTGACCAACCTCCATTCCTGCACAAGAGTGACATCCCCTTCTCCCTCTTAATGCTGGGATTAGACAGGCTCCAAGAGAACATAAGAACATAAGAATTTGCTGGACGAAAGAAGACCAAGGTCCATCCAGTTCACCTTCCACCATCCTGGCAGCCACATGCACATGTCATGTCCCAAACTATATACCATATCCCAAGATATTATTTCCGAAAAGAAAATGATCTAATTTGCTTTGGAAAGAATTGACAATAGCTGCTGCTACTGTCTTTTTAGTGAGCCTGTATTCCACACACTTACAATTACTACTATTAATAATAATCCTTTTGTTATAGCCCCTTATCACGTCGTTGAGATGTCTTGAAAGCGCTCCACAGAATATATTGTAAAGTGAAAGTGAAAATAAAGTTTCCGCAGATTTGTTTGAATTTACCCGTCTTCAATCACAGGCCGTGTCCTCTGATTGGTTTTGTTAGGGTAGATATAGGGAAGATGTTTCCAATTGTGGGGGAGACCAAAACCGGAGGCCATCAATATAAAATAGTCACGAATAGATCAAATAGGGAAGTTAGAAATTTCCTTGCACAGAGAGTAGTGGGAATGTGGAACATGCTACCACAAGGAGTTGTTGAGGCAAATAGCAAAGGGAAAGCTAAATAGTACATGAGGGAGAAGGAATAGAAGGTTTGCTTGAAGGCTTAGTTGAGGAAGGGCAGGAGGAGACTCATGTGGAGCATAAACACCGGCATAGACAAGTTGGCCCGAATGGTCTGTTTCTGTGCTGTATATTCTAATGTATTCTAATGTGTACTGTTCTGGACAGGATTAAACAGCTTTTCATGGTCTACATTATCTGGTCCCTTTAGAATTTTAGCAACCGCAATCATACCGCTTCTCAACCTTTTCCATTGTGAACGTGCCCAGTTTACTTAAAAAAAAGGAAAAGGGGATTTCCTTTTAACTACTTAAATGACCAGGAGCATCTGTAAGGTTCACAAATGCACCTGTGATGGTAGGAATCCAATGTGAAGGCACTCTGTTCTGACCAAAACAAAGGTAGGTTTGCTAAATCAAAGGTACTTGTGAAAGGAGCTGGTCCTTTTCAGAACAGGGAGGCACGATAGAAGAGAGAGCAAATAATGCACCAATCCAGCTGAATTCCATATTCAGGAGTTTTTCCCTCCAAACGATAATAATCCTTGCAACTGATATAGCACCTAATCACATCGTTGAGACATCTCAAAGCATTTCAGAGAATAAAGTGAATTGACTGGATATATTTTGTGGGCTAAATGCGGCAGCCAATTGTGCACAACTATGTCCCATAAACATTAGTGGATTGAGTGATCAAATGATTATTATTTTTATTTGGAAGGGATTATTACCCACGGAAAGCGATCCCCAATTGACTAACATACGGGATCCTAGGTAAACAGAGATGAAAGAAGTAAGGCTTGTTACCAAGAATTTCACCCTGCGCAGGAATCAAACCCAGGTTCTCTCGCTTGAGTGCGAGTGGTCTAACCAATACTCTACAGAACTTCTGGAAAGTATATCTACTTTTCCTGGGTGGGCACCGAGACCCTCAAAACCATGCAGGTAAAGAGGAAAGGACAGTAAGCAAGCCGGGCTCGTTACATTGATAATACCAGGAGCCGAGTTTGAAGCAGAGATTGGCACAAGTTTGGGCTCGTCTGCAGGCATTTCAGCCGGGGCTGGTTAGACTGGCTGGTTTGTTACGTTTTACAGTTAAACAAATCTTCCCATCAACACGTAACCATAAATCCAAATGCGAAGTAATAACGCAGCAGATTGTTACACCTCAGATAAGGTAGGGGGAAAGAGGAAACACTGCATCACAACATCACTCCCGACATGGACAGAGCAGTGATGCAATCCTCTTGTGACAATCTCCAGCCTCACCCCCGATGGTGCTGTTTAATTGGTCGCTCGGAGTCAGGGCAACCACAAAGGTGTGGCAAATAAATAAATAGACCTGATCTATTGCGTAGCACAGATACGTCCCTCGTCTATGTCAGTTTATATACACCTTGATCTGTACCAAACCTTAACTGCAAACTCCAGTCTTTATCTCACTCTCAGGATCCTCCATTATTCTACAGATAAACCACAAGCGAGTAAGGGCTGGCCTTTCATAGATCTCCATTTTGAATCGCCTTGAGTCACTTTGCAAGTGCTGTAAAACTCACATAAATCTTATCTTTAAAAATTGTATAATAGTAATTGTACTCGTGTACATGGACACGAGTCCCATTCAGTTCAATGCTTGCAGTAAGCTTGCATGCGGAGATGGATCAAAACTACATTTCCAGTGATTCAAAGCAGCTGCCTGTGCAATGACAAACTACAGTAAGCGCACTTACCAACTGCATTGAATTACGCATGCAGATAAGATTATTGATGAAATCGGATTTTGTACGAATTTGCCTGCAAAACGGACTTCACATAAGTCATTTTAAATTTTATTGTCCCGACTGACAACATTTTTTAAAAAGATTTTACTGTAATTGATGTGAAGTGCAGCCCATAGTAAGATCCTGTAAACAGCCATGAAGGTGAATGACTGATTATCCGTGGAGATTTTTCTGCAGCACACAAGGAGAAATACCTACATCTCATTCTCCAATAATTCTATTTAACATCCACCTGAACAGCTGGCAACACATCTCATTCGATGGTCACTGAAATGTTTCTCCACCACTCGAGTGTCAGCCTGGACGACAAACTTATTTCAATGTCGACTTTGAATCCCAAACTGCGCTAATCTTTGGAAGTCCTCCCGGCATGAAAGGTGCAAGATGAGTGCAAGATGAGTGCAAGATGTTGCTGCAAATCGCTGAGGAGCTGTACATGTTGCGCTTCAGATTGCCCACACATACGTACCTGTTTGCCAACACTGGGGTCTCCTTCAACGAGGATCCAGTCATATTTGATAATGTCATGGTCATCCCTGCTTTCCAATCCACTCAGGACCACATTCTCATCGGGCTGTACAGTGCGGTCGTAGCCGGGTTTCGCTATCGGTTTTCTGTCAACTAAATTAAAAGAGAAACGGCGGATCTGTTAATAAGAGGCAGGAACTCAAGATTGTCACTGGACAGGCTAAAAGGAGGCTAGAAGAACCATTTTCAGATAGAGTGCTGTTGGCACATGGAAAACTCTGCCACTAAGGCTGACTTTTACTTTATTCAGTCAAAGAGCGTACAGAAGTGTCACACAAACAGCCATGGAGCGAGTAACCAATATTATTTGGGGGATTATTGGCCAGGACCCTGGGAAAAACGCTTCCCTTTTCGAAGAGTGCAAAGTGATCTTTAACTTCCACCTGAATACCAGACAGGATCTCGATTTAACGTCTCATCTTAAGGACTGCAACTCCAACAATGCAAGACGCCCCCAACACTGCATAGAGTGTTAGCTTAAACTATGCGATTCCAAGTCCCGTTGTGGGGCTTGACCCCACAACCTTCTGACTCAAAGGGAGAGTGCTACCAGGCTGCCACACAATGCCACCTAAACATGGTAAAGCCAATGTGTCTGGATTTCCTAGCGTCATACATCCAGGACATCCAACACCATGGAACTTGAACTTGCAGGTATTTGCTCTGCTCAGTTCCAGCAGAGTCTGATATTTTCAGGAAGATAAAAGGTTAGGGTAGAGTCCAAAACAGGTTACACTGTATTGTGAGGACTTCCTGGGTGGATTGACTTTGCTCAGTCTCTTTATCAGCTTGTAAAAGGTCTCTGAAAGAGAGCTCTGAAATTCTTAAGAGCTTGGTATTAATTACACCTGCAGCCTTTACCAACCTATTCACAACTAGGTTTTATTTTGATCTTGTCAATATGGTGTCTTCTATTTGATCCATGTTCACCACATTACTCTCATTAATTAATGCGACACAGTGAGTCTAACAGAGTGGAGCTCACCCCCAAGTCACTTAACCAGGCAACAGGATAAAAATTCTGATCCCTTTCCTCCCAATAAAACCTTCCAGAATTAACATTGTTAAACGCCAAAGTTATGCTCCCTGGTTACGTTTCACTTGGCTGGTGTTTGATGAGCCTTTGAAGGCATGTAGTTAGGTTGGCATTTTCACAGAAACCATGTTCAATGAGTTGTAGCTATTTCTCTGAACTGATAACAATCGAGATAGCTGGTGTCAGGAAGCTGATAAAACTTACCCTGTCTGGTAATCCCATCAATTTGTAGGCCATTAATAGGGATTCCTCCCCTCCCTAGTCAGCCAGGTGGGTGTCTGACACATGCATAAACTATGAGCTAGAAGGTCAGTGATGGAGATTTTACAATTAATCTCAATAATAATAATCATTGCATTTGATATAGCGCTTTTCACATCTTCTAGACATCAATATACCTAGATTGGGGGGGGTCGCTCCTGATTGTAATCAATAACCCACATGAGGATATTGGATAAGATAGAATTGGGCTAACCAAATGGCCTACAAGTAACTAATAATAATCCTTGCATTTAATGTAGCACCTTAGCACATTATCCAAATGTCTCAAATAGGATTTAACCACTGTATACCTTGTAAGTGAACATTGTAGCCAATTTGTGCAATGTCCCACACATAGTCATGAAGTGAATAACAACAACACCAACAACATTACATTGTGTAGCTCCTTTCATGTCGGGAGGACCGATTTTAACTTGAGGATTTTTAGTCACGACATCGGGAGAAACTCCCTTCTCTTTTCAAATAATTAAAATCAATTTCAAATAGTGCCACGGGATCGTTAATTTCCAGCTGAGCGGGCGGATGGGAACTTGTTTTGTGCCTCATCGTCTGAAGGATGGCACTTCTGACAATGCAGCATAACACCAAACTGCACTGAAGTCTCAGTCTGGACAGTCTAGACCTCTGCGGATATTAATTCACTCAGCCCACAGATGAATGGTAAGGTAAGAGAGGAACCTATGGAACTGTATCCAGTAGAGAAAGTGAAGGGTAAACTCAGTGCTTGACAAGGTCTGTAAGACTGCGTCACTGTCCCAGTAACTAATGACAGCCCCAATAACTATAACAGGATATTAACCAGATGTTATCTGTAATTATAGCAATCCCAAGCCATACAGAAACCTTCCTGGCAAAGAAATAAAGAGGCCCAAGACTAAACCAGCAGAGATATCCATGCGATTAGCACTCAATCCATGAGTCATGCAGCAATGGTTCTCAAATGATTCTTAGCAGAGGGTGACTGGTACTCCAAATCAATAATTAACCGAGAAAGGGAAGGGGAGAGGAGCGAGAGAGGGGAAGGAGTGTGGGGGAAATAGTGAGTGCAAGCAAGAAAGGAGACAAAGCGCAAGTGAGAAAGAAAAGAGAAAAAACGAGAACGACTAAGAAAGGAGAGAGAACCCGTGAGAGAGAAAGGAGAGGGAGCAAGAAAAAGAGGGAGCAAACGAGGAGAGAGAGAGAGACAGAGACAGAAAGATGAGGTCTAATTTCATTGCACTATGGAACATTCCCACAGTTCCTCCACATTACAATTGGCCCACAGTAAACTTCATCCAAAGCTTGGGAATCACAGCCACAGAGGTTGTGGGTTCAATCCACTCTCCAGTAATTTATTATATTAAGACTAACTTTCCCACATTATAATCTGGAGACAGGGATACTAGATTGAAGCGATTGCTCTAAGTACAGCTAGTCCTACAAATGACCCAGGTTTCCTTACTCCATATGCCTCTGTTTACCTAGCAGTAATTTGGAACCCAGTCATAAGTCGATTGGCGGATTGCTTTCCGGGGATAATAATAATCCCTCCAAAAAAAAATTATCACTCAATCCACGATTGTTTGTGGGGCACTGTTGTGTGCAATTGGCTGCCGTGTTTTGCCCACAAAATACACAGTTAATCCACTTTACAGTATATTCTGCGAAGCACTTTGAGACATTTCAACAACGTGATCAGGCGCTATGTCAAATGCAAGAATATACATATATACACATACGCATGCGCACACGACCACTAACTGACAACTGCCTTTATTTAACACTTTTCTAACTTCACCTGTGGCCTCGTGACATTTGAGGCGGATTCAGAGAAAGCTGATCTGAAAAGGAAAACTAACGAACCTGAGCCAAACTTCAGAATTCAGACTTGGGACTGGAAAAAGTGTGGGTAGTAATGATAAAACAATAAAGGTGGCCCCATTGCATCCAATGAAACCAAATCAACTGTCAATAATCCACCAACACCTAACAATCTAGATCAAACCCAGTGATATGTACTCAGTGGTAGCACTCCAGCCTAAAGAATCAGTAAATGGTGGCATCAAGCCCCTCACTAAGCAGTCCGGTTGCATAGTGGCTAGCGCCCTCGCTTCGCAAGCTTTAGGAGAAGGATTCGATTTCCGGGCAGGGCGAACCCTTAGGCAAAATTCCTTACTCCACACACCTCTGTTTACCGCACAGCCAGTAGGAACCCAGTTATTAATCGATTGGCGGATCCCTTTCCGGAGGTAATAATCCCTCTAAATTTTTTTTAAAAAAATGAATAGATAGGATGATAGGTCTACCTGCACCAACAGCGGGACACTTGCCAGGCAACAGTCTCCATGGCAAGTTTTATCTGGTTAAACTCCATCTGAACCCACAACCCATTGGATGCCCAACCTGCGTCTAATAGCCTGTGGCATTGGAGAAGCAGGATGCATCCCTACAGGGAGTGAGTTTGCATTCTATTTCAGATATAGGGAAATTTCTGTATGTAGGAAAGAGAAGGGAGTTTCGAAAAGAGAAGGGAGTTTCTCTCTCCTGGTATCCTGGCCAACAATAGGTCACTCACACCATGGCTGTTTGTGGGACATTGCTGTGAGCAATTGGCTGCCGCATTTCACTGTCAAAATGCACGTCAAACTAGTTTACGGTGTATCCCGTGAAAAGCTCCGAGACATCGTAGCAAGGGTTTATTATTATTATTATTCACATATGGAACTCTGACTGGCTGTATGATGGCGAGTTTCTGCATGTGTCAAGATACCCAGCTGACCAAAATGTTTTCTTAAAATCCACACACACTGGTTCTGTTCAGGAGAATGTTCACAGCAGAGTCACAGGATAGTGAGATGGGAGAGAAAGATCACCACAAAAAAGATGTTGTTCCTTCTGTCTCTTGGAGCTCAGCGGGCGAGTGGTTGAGACCAGGACATTAGACTAATTTACAAAACAGTTTGATACTATGATGCGGGGACAGTAGGGTGGAAGTTCTGCAAGGAGGAGCCAATCCTGTGTTCTTGCGAGAAGAACTATGCTATCTGGGGATGCTTGGTTTGTGTGCGCGTATGTGAGTGTGTGTATACGCCGATGTATAATAATAATCCTTGCATTTGATATAGTTCGTTATCAAGTCGTTTAGACTCCTCAAAGTGGTTCCCAAAATATATTGTAAAGTTGACTGACTGTGTATCTTGCCGACAAAATGGGATTGAGTGACCAAATTATTATTATCATTTGGGGTGAGGGATTATTACCCCCGGGTAAGCGATCTGCCAATTCACTTAACAACCAGGTTCCTTCTTACTACTAGGTAAACAGAGGTGTCGGGAGTACAGAAACCTACCTAAGGTTTTGCCCCACCCGGGAATCAAACCTGGGTCCTCTGGTTTGCGAGGCGTTTGCTCTTACCATTATGCTATGTGACTCCACAGGGGTATCACAGCGGGGGAAACCCAGGAAGCAAATGGGCCTGAAAGTAAGAGGATCCTAGACCAGTAGGTCACCAGAACAACAGTGCAGTCAATTCCTGCTACGTGTCCCAAGGCTATGCAGGAAGCTGTAACTCTGTGTGTGTTTAATGAGATATTGATAGATTTCTGTAGAACAGGTTCGGAGTAACCACACCCTTAACCAGCTGTCTTGACAACAAAACTACTCTACAGAAAGGTGTGGGATGAAAAAAGCACAATGCTAACTATTCTAAACAACCATTTTGTACGACTCTGCTAAAACAATGTCTCGCAGCACTTGAATTGTCTCTGCATTGTGTATTCCATTTTTCTTCCACTGTGAAACAGCCCCTCCCCGGGGACATCTGATATCTCACCTGATTGCCACTGTTCATGCAGGAACTTCATGAGAAATTCATATAACCCGATCATTTCAAATGCCTCAAGAACTTCATTGATAATTACTGTCAATGTAGTTGCTGTTTTTATTGTAGTCAAATACAGCTGCCATATTGGCCAAATTCACACAAAGTGAGCCGTGAGGTGAAGAGTTGTTGGTCAGAATAATGGGAGAAACACCTTTCACTTTTTGAATAACATGATGGGATCTTTAATGATCACCTGAAGAACAGAGACATGGAATCTTGGTTTAACATAGCATCCAGAGAGCAGCAGGTAACAATCCCCCAGCAGTGCACTGGAGTAATAATAATAATAATAATAATCCTTGCATTTGATATAGCGCTTTTCACGGCGGGAGGACGTCCCAAAGCGCTTCACAGAACACACTGTAAAGTGAATTGACTGTATATTTGTGGGCGAAAGCGGCAGCCAATTGCGCACAGCAATGTCTCACAAACAGTCGTAGATTGAAAATGACCAATTTATTATTGTTTGGGGTTTTTTGGAGGGATTATTATTAGGCGTGTGGAGTAAGGAAACTTGCCCAAGGTTTCACCCTGCCTGGAATTGAACTCAGGTCTCTCGCTTGCAAAGTGAGTGCTCTAACCACTGAGCTACAGGACTCCACTAGAGCTACTAGAGTAGCAGTCTAGTCCAAAGCCTATTGACTGAGAGACGTCAATTGAGCTTGTCTTTAAATCCCTTCATGCTCTGACACCTTCCTACCTCTCTGACCTGCCTACTCCCCAATCCAATACTGGTTACCTCCACTCAACTGGCTCTGCTAGTTGAATTAGCAGTCGAAAAAAATGGAAACATCTTTTTACACAAGTTTGATTCTAAGCCAGCCAACACTTTCCTTCTAAGAGATAATTAAATATACAAATACAGTCATTCCACAGTAAATCCTATGAATCCCTTTGGGACATTCACCTGATGTGAAATCAAGAACACCCTCTTGCCTCCAATCTCTCTCACTCACAACCTTTCTTCACATACTTTATTTAAAAATATCGCTTGGAGAAAGGCACTGTGTGAATGTAAATTGTGCAACTGTATTGTAATGGATACTGCTGAGAACATGGCTTTATAAATCTCCTCTTGAGTTCCTCTTCCTCCAAATAAAATGGTTAGAGCACTCGCTTTGCAAGCGAGAGACCTGAGTTCAATTCCAGGCATGGCAAAACCTTGGGCAAGTTTCCTCACTCCACACAGAGCCTAATAATAATCCCTCCAAAAACCAAAAACAATAATAAATTGGTCATTTTCAATCTACGACTGTTTGTGGGACATTACTGTGTGCAATTGGCTGCCGCGTTCGCCCACAAATATACAGTCAATTCACTTTACAGTGTGTTCTGTGAAGCGCTTTGGGACATCCTCCCGATGTAAAAAGCACTATATCAAATGCAAGGATTATTATTATTATTACTTCACTGCCCTTTCAAGCAGATCATTCCAAATTCGAACAACTCGCTGAGTGAAAACAATTCTTCTAACCTCCCCTCTGATTCTTTTGGTAGATATCTTAAGACTGTGACTACGGTCACAGACACACCTACCAGCGGAAACAGTTTTTCCTTATCTAGTCTGTCAAAATCTTTCATGATCTTGAAGACCTCTATCAGGTCCCCGCGTAACCTTCTCTGCTCTAATGGGAAAAGTCCTAACTTCTCCAGCCTGTCCTCATAGTTAAGGTTCCCCATTCCTGGTATCATTCTCTTGACTCTTGACTCATTTTCCAAGAGCTGAAGTTCTTGGCTTAATACACAGTCATTCAGTCCACTTTACAGTATGTTCTGTGAAGCACGCACAACGTGTGACACATCCAGGCTAACTCCCTGCTTGTCTGCCTCCCCAACTCCTCCCTCCACAGGCGGCAGATCACCCAGAACTCTGCATCCCATGTCCTCTCCCGCGACCTATCACTCCCATCCTCGCGCGACTCCACTGGCTTCCCATCACTCAGAGGATACAGTTCAAGATCCTGGTCCTCACCTTCAAAGCCCTCCATGGCCTTGTTCCTTCCTACTATGTGACCTCCTAAACCCCTACCAACCTGTCCACTCCCTCCGCTCAGCGGGCTCTGGCCTGCTTCACGTCCCCCACCATTGGCGGGCAAGCCTTCGGCTTCTCTGCCCCCATCCTCTCGAACTCCTTCCCACAGACCCTCCGCCTCGCCCCCCTCCCTTGCCTCCTTCAAGATACACCTCTTCGACCATGCCTTCAGTCACCCTCTTACCCTCCCTGCCTTCCACCACTCCAGCTCGGGTGCGGATCCCTGACTGACTCGTGCCTTGGGACATCCCCCTGACGTGAAAGACGATATACAAATGTAAAAGTATTATTCTGTTGTTATTATTCTCAACTTTAAAGAATTGTGCACTTAGAAGTTAGTCATTGGAATTTCCTAATTAAACACAATTAAAAATGCTGACTTTCAGTTCAAACCTCATTACTCCCTGGGACCACAAGACTTCATGTCTGCGTTATCACTACACATCACCGTGCTTAAGAATATCCAAACCAGCTAAGAATTCCATGCATCCCAACTACACCTGGAAATTCCAGAGATAGATTGTTGGAATGGGATGCACACTCTCTCCTAATTCCGGAAAGTATTAGGCGCCAATTGGCAAAAGCCAAGGCTTGGGGATCCCAGAGTTTGCATTGGAATAACTACTGGAGTCTAACCAGCTAAAACCGCATAGCTTGCCATTGAAACTACTGTCCGGCAAGTTTTCCCACAGCTTGTCCAGCTAGGACCACCCTATCCGTTAGGGCTTTGGCTTGCAGGGTTAACAGGAGCTGAGTGGGATGACTTCCTGCCCCCAGTGACTGGTCTGCCCTTCCAAGTCCCGCCGATGAGCCAGGATGGCCGTGCTGTCATCAGCAGTGCCCTGGAATACTGCGGTCCCACCTGGCTCAGGAATCGGACTACCGAGACCGCCACAGAGGGAAGGCACGTTTCCAATATTCAGTAGCCAAACATGTCAGTTTGGAGCCAGTTCAGCTCCAAGCACTGTTTCACCCCTTCACCCCCCCACCCCCAAAAAGGAACACAGTAAACAGCTGAGCCGTTTAAAACCCTGAGACGGATAAATAAAATGGGAAATTGAGTGTTTGTAACACCGATATTACCGCAAAATATACATCAGAATACATTAAAATATACAGCACAGAAACAGGCCATTCGGCCAACTGGTCTATGTCTATGCTCCACATGAGTCTCCTCCTGCCCTTCCTCAGCTAAGCCTTCAAGCATAATCTTCTATTCCTTTCTCCCTCATGTACCTGTCTAGCTTTCCCTTAAATACATCTTTGCTATTTCCTCAACAACTCCTTGTGGTAGCATGTTCCACATACTCTCTGTGTGAAGACATTTCTTCTAAATTCCCTATTTGATCTATTTGTGACTAAATTATATTGGTGGTCCCTGGTTTTGGTCTCCTGCATAATTGGAAATATCTTCCCTATGTCTACCCTATCAAAACCTTTCATCATTTTAAAGACCTTTATCAGGTCACCCCCTTACCCTCCTCTTTTCAAGAGAAATGAGTGCAAGCATGTTCAGCCTTTCCTGATAGGTATAACCTTTCAGTTCTGGGAATCTCCTTTGCTCCCTGTCTGGTGCCTCTACATCCCTTCTATAATGTGGGGACCAGAACTGCACACAGTATTCTAAGTGTGGTCTAACCAAGGTTCTGTAGAAGTTTACCATAACTTCCCTGCTTTTCATTTCTATCCTCTAAAAATGAACCCCAGTGCCTGGTTTGCTTTTTTTGTATAGCCTTATTAAACTGCATTGCTACTTTTAGTGAATTGTGTATGTGTACCCCAGGTTCCTTTACTCCTCTACCCCATTTAGGTTTTNATTTTCCAGGATGTATGTGACTTCCTTATTCCTTCTACCAAAATGTACCACCTCACACTTTTCTACATTGAAATGCAGTTGCCATTTAAATGCCCACTCAGCAAGTTTATCAATGTCTTGCTGTAATTTGTTGCATCCTCCTCTGTGTTAACTATTCGCCCCAATTTGGTGTTGTCCACAAATTTTGAAATTGTACTACTGATTCCCGAATCCAAATCATTAATGTATATTGTGTCTATATTTCACAGAGACCACCACAGAGGGAAGGCATTATTTCAACATTCTGTTGCCAAACATGTCAGTTTGGATCCAGTTCTGCTCCAAGGAGGCCCAGTTTCACCCCTTCCCCCCACAAAAAAAGGAACACAGTAAACAGCTGAACTGTTTAAAACCCTGAGAGGGATAAATGAAATGGGAAATGGATATTACCGCAGAATATAAAGCAAACAGCAAACACCCCACTGCCACCAGTAAAGCAACGATGGCTCCCAGTACAAAACCAAACCATGAAACTGCAATCTCCAAAGAAAATAAATGACCACAGCCACCAAGGCAACTTAACAGGAACTCAGAAATAACTTGAGTCTGGGCTTTTTCTACCCCTGTCCTTCTCAAACTGCACTGGCTCCTATTGCAAAACATATTGATTCCAAGACCCTCGCACTCATGTAAAAATCGCTTCATGCCCTGGCACCTCACTGCCTCTCTGACCTGCTCACACCCTTCTTCTCTACCCGCTGCCTCCGCTCGGCTGGCTCTGGCCTCCTCCTCCTCCGCTCCACCATCGGTGGCCGTGCTTTCAGCCACTAGGCCCTGAGACTCTGGAATTTCTAGCCTCGATCCCTCCACCTTCCCCCTCCTTTGTCCTTCTTCGGACCGTACCTGCGATCTCCTTCCCCCGGTTCCGCATCAAACTCTGCCACTGTTAAGGGGATTTTTGTTCTCCCGAGTCACAAACCCGCTCGTGGTGTTTTCTCTCACAGTTGGGGCCGGTGGCTGAAACGCAGGCCCAAAGCAGATAGAATAACGGGAACAGCTCTGCTGTGGAGGGTTGGGAAGAGTGAGGGGAAGGGGAGGTAAAACACCCATTTCACTGGGCTTCCAGGTTACCAATAGTTCCTATATCAGTCACAAAATTACGCCTTGAGTTCAATTTGGGAGCAGCCTTTTTGTTGTAGGTAAGTCAGCTCAGGAACAGTATTAACCAGAGAATAATGTTAACGCTGCAGAATTTACCGCAAGAAATGTTCACACAAGCAACTATAACATCCCAGCAATTATCAATAGTCTGCCGCGTGTAATAAACACAGTGTAAAGCCTCTTTATTTTCAGCCTCCACAGAAGGCCAGAGATCCACAGCCTTTAACACGGCCGCAGTTAAGGGTAGGTTTTGCAACCAATTTGAGCTCTAACAACCCAGTTGTTTTACACTGTGTCATCTTTACACCCATTTCAAACCAACAAAGCTGCAGAGATCACAAGTGACTTTTCCACAGAGGTCTGGCACTGCTTCAATGATTTGGAAAGGGGAATGAAAGCAATTCCTAAAAAATATTTAGTTGGAACTGTAATTATTTCCCTCCCCGCCCCCTCGAAATCACTGAGACTGAAGACCTTTCTCCTCCACCCTTGGTTAGACTGTAGCCAATAAGAGGGGATTCTAGCATTGCTATAGTCACACTGCTAATGCTAATACTAGAAGATCTGGCCTCTTGCCAGACCTCTGGGACCTCGAGGAGATTATTGCCGACATCAGTCATTGATGGAAAGGAATGCGTTTGATTTGAACTGCTGTGACTTGGGGGAGGGGATCAAACGAAACTAGCAGAGCAATTAAACCACCACTCACTCTTTACTGTGCAAAAGATAGATGACTGATTTCAGATGTAAATTGCTTTGTTGTTGATTCTCTGCTCTTACCCGCCCAGTGCTGACTCCAGCCAGGGATGGCCTCACAAGGTTCATGCTGGTCCCTTGCCCAACTGGCTATTTCTACACCTGCAAACATGGCTCTACACGGCAAGTGTCAACATTTATCCAGCCTCAGAATACAAATCAGTCCAAGCCAATCTTAATCTCATCCCAAACTCATTGCACTATGCCACCCTGAAACAGACCCACACTCACTGTGCCCCACTCCTTGTTGGCCAGGTCACTGAGATATACTATCTTCTCTTTTTAAAAGATCTTTAACGTACAACACCAACTTACATTTATATAGCGCCTCTTACATAGGGTAGGGCCCCAGAGTGTTTTAACTGTCCAACTGCACAGGCAGATGGTTCCCCAGTTTTAACGTCTCATCTGAAGGACGACAGAATGAAAATGAAACCCACCATCCCCCTGGAAAGTAACTTACATCTCTAATCAGTCAGCTATTTTTGGGATGGTAGAATGAGTGGTTATTCAATTGCTGTAGTAGTTTCATTCAAATTGGTCATTTACTTCACGGCTGTTTGTGGGACTTTGCTTTGTACAAATTGGCTGCTGAAACAGACCCCACACTTACTGTGCCAGCCTGCGACCCTGACTACTAGACACCCCACTGTATAAGCCTACAATCATTCCCAACAAAGACCTCTACTAAAAAAAATAATTTAAATTAATACCGTTTACTATATGTGTGCACCTCACCCCTGGGCTGTGCAGAATAAGGTGCTGTTGTTGTTTTCTTTTGTTGTCGTTGGGTTACTGATTGGGCCCCAGTTATTTATGCCTTATAAAAACGAACCGAGTAGACAACAAAGTACTAAACAAAATAAACAGCTTAAGGAGCTCAGGCTGTTAAAAACATGATGGCACGGTATTACAAGCGAGAAAGTGGAAACTAATTCAGATCTGCTTTCAAGGTTTGATGGGAGGCAGATGCCAGGGAAATAGGTATCAGTGTAGTCAGGTCCCCAGAGATCTTCCAGTGGAAATAGAAACGAGGCAAACTGGAAAATGAAAGGCCTGAAGAGGAGAGTTTATCCGTCTTTCCGATTAAGCCAGGTCCCAGCTGCCTGTTCAGGTGGATGTTAAAAATCCCACGGCACTGTTCGAAAAGAGAAGGGAGTTTCTCTCTCCAGGTGTCCGTCCTGACAAACAATAAATCCCACCAAATAAATTGGTCACTCACCCCATGGCTGGAGTGACACTGGTGTGTGCAAGTGGGGATGGAGGTAAGAGGGAATATTACCCCCGGCCCGCCATCCACGAATCGATTAACAATCTGATTTCAACTTACTGCTGAGTAAACAGAGACATGTGGAATAAGGAAACTTGTCTTAAGTTTCTCCCTAGCCGGGAATCGAACCCGGGTCCTCTCTTTTGCGAGGCAAGTGCTCTAACCAATACATTATAGAACTCCACACGTTTTTGCATGGATTGGGGGGGGAATGAAAAAGATTGTAACAACGACCTCTTCCTCTCCCCCTATTCGTATGAGTGGCACAACACTGTGGCTGGTAAAATTAAGGCTGAACAGGATATGGGTGCCAAATGACTCAGCAGTCCCATGCTCTTTAGATTTCAGGGGACAAAGAACCAACATGCGTGACCAATGAAGCGCAGACAGCACCAGGAGAAGAGGAAGCTGGTGAGAAGGCATATATGCAAAGTGGAAAATTACCACTGGAAGTCAGAGAGGAAAAGGAGGACTCAAGGCACAAGTCAATGACATCCAGGACGAACTCGACCTTGTGCCATTTTATTAGTTCATGGCATTTTATTTTAATCCCTTTTCCCCATATTGCTCAATAGTTCCATTCCTTTCATCCATATTGCTCTTTAGTTGCCAAATACCTGTATCTCCAAACTGGAAATCGAACCCGGATCCTCTTGCTGGCGAGACGAGTGCTTTAAAAACCACGCTACAAAACTCTCCATCTTGTACATAAGATTACAGAGATCTAGACAGGGGTACAAACCCTGGATAATTGTACTCCCCCTAACCAGGTATGCAATATCTAATTTTAGTCCCAACTCCTGCCCCAGTGATCAGCTAATTTAGGTATGTATGGTCGAGCAATGCTTTGCACTCAGGGTGTTGAAAAGAAACATGTGATCATTTGTCCATCAATTGCTTGGATGCATCCATCCTCCTTCAATCTCCTCAGGGCTAACCTGGCTTCTCCAGAGGTTTAACCCATCAATAAAAAGTGGTCCTCGCCTACCAGTTTACCTTGTTCCAGGAATTTCTTCCAACTGAGGGACCTTCCTTTCACATTTCTGTAACTCAGTGCAGGGTGGGGTTTGAATGTTGTATCTTTCTGGCCTGTATGGCTCAGTACATCACTATGTGGTAAGTACGCCTCTTGAGACAATCGGAGTTCTCATTCTGCCACAGTTTTGGAAGGCGGTTCACAGCTTGCCAGCCTTCCACTGAATTGGGTAGTTGTTGCTCCACGCACAACTAGATGCATTACTTTGTAAGCAGAACAGACCGTGACTGGAGAGAACCAGTGCTGCAGGGTGTATATTGTACAGTAAAATAATAATAAAATAATAATAATGTGGTCACTCACTCCACGACTGTTTGTGGGACACTGCTGCGTGCAATTAGCTGCCGTGTTTCGCCCACAAAATATACAGTCAATTCACTTTCCAGTATATTCTGTGAAATGCTTTGAGACATCCCAACAATGTGATAAGGTGCTACATCAAATGCAAGGATTACTATTATTACTGCCAGTCAATTGAGTCGTTCATGTGTCAAGTTTAGATGTAAGAGCTAACCTGGTTAATA
The DNA here is from genome assembly GCF_018977255.1 of Callorhinchus milii. NCBI lineage: Eukaryota > Metazoa > Chordata > Chondrichthyes > Chimaeriformes > Callorhinchidae > Callorhinchus > Callorhinchus milii. The sequence continues at coordinate 18,411,264 of NW_024704750.1, read as the reverse complement.
ACCCTCACAGCTCTACGTTACAAGATTATAGGTTCAAGTCCCATGTCAGAACTTTGAGCTCATAGTCAAGGCTGATACTGCAGTGTAATGCTTTGGAGGGCATTGTCAATGTGAAATAAGACATTAAAGCAAACTCTAATCACCCTCCTATACAGGTGAACTTTAAAGATCCTATGACACTATTCAAAAAGAGATGGAGTTTTTGCACGGTTTCCTGGCCAACAATCCACCAGAAAACAAGATTGATCATTCCCTTCATGGTTGTTTGTGGGACGTTGCTGTGCACAAGTTGGCTGCCACGTTTGCCTACAAACAATCAGTCACTACACTTTACAGTAAAATACTGTGAAGTACTTCAAGACATTTTGATGATGTGATAAGGTGCTATATTAAATGCAATCATTATTAGAATTAAGATCACGCACCAGGTTAATGATTGCACTGTGGAATGGCACAAGCTACAAAAGACCAACAAGCACAGGACAAGGACATAGAAACCATCAGAGGTTAATTAATTACACACTACTGAGATGCATAGACTAAGGGCACGACCCAAAAATGACATGGCATCGTATTCTATGGTAAAATATTCCATCATCTCACCCCTTATTTCATCCATTGGCCCCATGATTAAATGTCAGACTTAGCATAATGCAAACAACACATTCTGGACAGGAGTTAGTGCCCTAAAAATGTCAGTTGAATTTGCCTCTTCATACCTCACAATCTTTCCTACTATCAAATATCTTCAACCGGTCACAGTGCCTGTGACACTGTTTCCAGAGGAAAATTAACCATTTCTATGGTAAGGTGTCATGTTTTTGATTTAAGACACATTCAAAAGCAACAAGACATTCTTCTTTACCAAGTTAAGGCTCAGGTTGGAATCTAGAACATCAATATACATATGAACAATTCATCACCACCACCATGATAATAATGCATGTTGTTACACATTTGGAGATTGAAAAAAGGAATTGGAAGCCAACCTTGAACTGGCTGATATCTAGAACACAGAATCCACTGTAACATAGTGTCTGTATCTTCCTACCATTGGACTTAATGAGCAAGTGAAGTTCTGGGACAGTCAGGAACTGTCTGCCCTGAACACAATGCTTGTAATCTGACATTATTGGTAAATTAGGTCGGTCAACCACAACAAATTACATTTCTACAGTGTCTTTCACGTCAGGAGGACGTCCAAAGGCACTGGACAGTCAGGGATTTGGACCTGAGTTTTGGGTTTGGAATCAAGAGGGTTGGAGCTCAGGGAGGGTAGGAGTAGGATGGTGATTAAAGGTACGGTCAAAGAGGAGGGTCTTGAATTTCTTCTCTTTGACCAAGGTCTTGAAGGAAACAAAGGAGGGGTGAGGCGAAGGGACTGTGGGATGGAGTTCCAAAGGGTAGGTGCAGAAAGGCTGAATGCATGACTGCCGATGGTGGAGCAGGCCGGGCGGGGGACGTGGAGCAAGATAGGTTAGGATATGGAATGCTCTGTTGGGAGCCGTAATTGAGGCGGTAATATTAGCTTTCAAAAGGGAACTAGATAGATACCTAAAAAGGAGTAAATTATAGGGGTTTGGGGAAAGGGCAGGTAAATGGAACTGAAAGAATTTGCTTTTAAAAGGGCCAGCAACAACAACAGCTTGCATTTAGATAGCTCCCATAACGCAGGGTAGCTTCTTGGAGCGCTTAACCCTGTTGTAACCTGACGCCAAGTGGTGGGGAGGTGATCGTTGGCACAGTCGAAGAGGAAGGTGTTTAAGCATGATCTGAAAATGTGGACGGAGGGGGCAAGGTGGAGGGATTGAGGGAGAGAGTTCCAAAGTTTGGGGGCGTAGTGGCTGAACGCACGGCCGCTGATGGTGGAGTGGACGAGGGACAAGAAGGAGGCTAGAGCCAGCCGAGCAGAGGTGGCGGGTGGTGGAGTGGGGAACAAGCAGGTCAGCAGATCAGCGAAGTAGGGACTTGAAGACGAGGGTGAGGATCTTGAAGTCGAGCATAGATACAATGGGCCGAATGTGCTGTAAGTTTCTATGGTTCAGGATCTGTCATCTCCGAACTGAAACTACCCATCTTCAGATACACTTACACATCCGTGAATTCACTTCATTTTCCCAGAGCTCAGTGTGTGGAGGGTTTGCTGATATGTTAGGTGGCTTATAGAATACACAGTCATAACGTTTCACAGTATATCCTGTGAAGCGCTTTGGGATGTTCTCCCAACAAGTGAGGCGTCATATCAAACCCAAGAATTACTATTAGTGTACATACAATATCACATAGTGCCAGCATACTATCTTGCAATCCAAAATTAATTGTAATCTTTGACATAAGGCTAGGCTCTAAAATGACTGTCAAGTATCTGGTGTAGGGAGGGAGGGAGAGAAATAGAAGAGGTGCACCAACAACAAGACTAATAGCTCCCCCCACCATGCCTGGTTGCTATCTGATGACATTGGGTTGTGGGGAAGAGAATCTAAAGCGCACTTCCCATTCCAAAACCACCATGTGTCAAGCTCTCGCCCCTGAGTCAGAAGGTTGTGGGTTCAGCCCCAACCCGGAACTTGGAATCACATAGTCTAAGGTGACATTTCAATGCAGTGCTGGGGTGGTGGTGGGGGGGAGTGGGGGGGAGTTGCATTGTCGGAGGTGCTGTCCTTCGGATGAGACGTTAAACTGAGGTCCCGGATGCCTGTCTGTTCAGGCGGATGTTAAAGATCCTACTGTGCTATTCAAAAAGAGAAGGGAGTTTCTCTCTCCCGGTGTCCTGGCCTACAACCCCCCAAATAAAATCAGTCACTCACGCCATGGATGTTTGTGGGACATGGCTCCGGAAAAATTGGCTGCCGCATTTCGTTCAAAAAATACACAGTCAAATAAACTTTACAGTATATCCTGGGAAGCTCTTTGAAACGCCTCGATGAAGTGATAAGGTGCTAGGTCAAATGCAACTATTATCATTATTATTATTATCTATATGCATCTGATTCCACTACCACCCAGTCTCTTCCCTCCTTTACCCTCCTCTCTGACCCAAACCCTATTTGACTGACTCACTGCAGAACCCAGGTGTGTAGTCTGTCTGGAAAATTGAAGGGAACCTGTTTACAAAGGCCACAGGCACGCATACACCTGGGAATGTAAACAAAGTGAGGCAGATCTGTACTGAAACCTATTAGGCATGTTCTCTCTTGCTTTTCCTCTCTCCATTCCCCTCCCCCTCCCCCCCAGTTAAACAAACAGGCAGCATAAATACACCCAGGTTATATTTCAAATTTAGGGCATTAATACTTAGAAAGGGGTTGAATTACACTCAACAGAATTGGAAATAATGTCCTGGCCAACAAATCCACCAAATAAAATAGGTCGCTCACTCCATGGCTATGTGCGTGACATTGCTGTGCAAATAATAATAATAATAATCTTTCTCACTCTCTCCTTGTCTCTCAACCTTTGTTGGTCAGTCAATCTTTATCAGTCTCTCTCTCTCTCACCTAAATCCATGACTGTCTGTGGATCACTAGTGTGAGCAATTGGCTCTCCAGTTTCGCCCCCAAATTACAGTCAAATCCACTTCATGGTATATCCTGTGAAATGCTTTGAGGTGCCTCAACGAGGTGATGAAGAGCGATATCAGATGCAAGGATTATTATTATTATAAATACATTTCAAGGTGTAGGTATGTTAAGCGAAAAGCTGGGAAGAATATTTATAATCCAGCAATAAAAAGGATTAGATACTTGCAGGGGGAGGTTAGAAGATTGGAAGGGAGTGAGGAGAGAGAGGTAGACATGGGATAGGAGTGGGGGGGGAGATTGGAAGGGAGTGAGGAGAGAGAGGTAGTGGAGGGGAGATTGGAAGGGAGTGAGAAGAGAGGGGTAGACGTGGGATAGTGGGGGGGAGATTGGAAGGGAGTGAGGAGAGAGTGGTAGACTTGGGATAGGCGGTGGGGGGTGGGGATTGGAAGGGAGTGAGGAGAGAGAGAGAGAGAGAGAGAGAGGTTATAACTAGGGAGATGATACCTTGATTGCTTTCTACGGGCTTCATGTAGGACTCGTAGACCGTATCCAGGATGAAGTTCCTGTAGCCGTCTCTCCTGAAGAACCTGCAGACGTAGGCCTGGTTGTAGAGGCAATCGAAGAGGAAGCACCTCCTGATGTAGCGCAGCATCACGTCTCCTTGTTGGTGCTTTGGCTCATCCTCCACCAGCGCCAGGTTGCAGCTCTGATGGCTGCAGCAGGCTCGCACGCAGTCCCGCACACGGCTCACGTTGGGGGATTGCAGGAAGGTGGCCCCCGCTTTCACGGAGTCATCCGTGTCCAGCACGAAGTCTGGCTTCCCCGGCTGCATGGCGCTCAGGCAGTTGCCTCTCCGGGCAGCACCCCCACCGCTCAGGTACTGGGAGAGGCTCAGGAACAGAAGCCACACGGCCAACATAGTGTCTTGTCTGTCCTAGTCCCTCTCACTCTCTGTCTCACTGTGTCTGCCTTAGTCTCTCTCTCACTCTCTTTCTCAGTCGCTCTGTCTGTCTTAGTCTCTCTCTCTCACTCTCTGTCTGTCTTAGTCTCTCTGTCTCTCACTTTCTGTCTGTCTTAGTCTCTCTCTCTCACTCTCTGTCTGTCTTAGTCTCTCTGTCTCTCACTCTCTGTCTGTCTTAGTCTCTCTCTCTCACTCGCTGTCTGTCCTAGTCTCTCGCACTCTGTTAGTCTCTCTCTCTCTCCGTCTTAGTCACTCACTCTCTCTCTGTCTTAGTCTCTCTCTCACTCTCTCTCTGTCTTAGTCTCTCTCTCACTCTCTCGCTGTCTTAGTCTCTCTCTCACTCTCTGTCTGTCAGTCTCTTACTTTTTCTCACTCTCTTTGTCTGTCTTAATCTCTCTCGCTCTCTCTCACTCTCCTCAGTCTCTCTGTCTGTCTTAGTCTCTCTCTCTCTCTGTTTTAGTCTCTGTTACTCTCTTTCTCTCTCTCTCTGTCTGTCTTAGTCTCTCTCTCCTTTCTTAGTCTCTCTGTCTGGCTTAGTCTCTCTCTTTCTCAGTCTTTCTCTCTCACACACACACACTCGCTCAATTTTTTTCTCTTTCTCTGCTTCTCACTTTCTCTTTCTATCTCAGTCTTTCCGAATCTCTCTCAACCTTTCCGAGTCTCTCTTTCTCTCTGACTCGCTCTCACGGTTTCTCTCTATCTCACACACAAACTCAATCTCTCTCTCAATCTTTCTTCCTCAAATTCTCTCTCTATCTCTCTCTCTCTCTCTCTCTCGAAACTGGGGCTGCTGTGTGTGAGCTCAACCAGGTGTGTCCCACCTTCACAACAGGAAATGAAATCTGACACCTCCCCATACACTGACTGACTGCCTGACTCTACACACTGAGCCAGAGTGAGCTCACACTCACACACACTGAGCCAGAGTGAGCTCACACTCACACGCACACTGAGCCGGAGTGAGCTTACACTCACATGCACACTGAGCCGGAGTGAGCTTACACTCACATGCACACTGAGCCGGAGTGAGCTTACACACACACACACACAGCCAGAGTGAACTCACTCACACACACTGACAGCCAGAGTGAGCCCACACTCACACACACTGAGCCAGAGCCCACACTCACACAGCCAGAGTGAACTCACACTGTCACACACTGAGCCCGAGTGAATTCACACACACGCTGAGCCAAAGTGAACTCACGCGCACACACTGACAGTCAGAGTGAATTCACTCACACACACTGACAGTCAGAGTGAGCCCACAACTCACACACTGACAACTAGAGTGAGCTCACACTCACTGTACAGCCAGAGTGAGCTCACACTATCACACACTGAGCTAGAGTGAGCTCACACTCACACACACTGGCAGCCAGTGAGCCCACATTCACACACACTGGCAGTCAGAGTGAACTCACACTCACACACTGAGCCAGAGTGAACTCACACACCAACCAGTGAGCTCACACTCACAAACACTGGCAGCCAGTGAGCCCACATTCACACACATTCAGCCAGAATGAGCCCACACTCATCCTGAGCACCAGGATCCTGAGAGTGAACTCACACTCACTCCTAACACAAGGAATTAGGAGGGAGCACGCATTCACTCTGAGCACCAGTCCGAGTATATTCTCTTGCATTGTTTATTCATCGTTACCCTTCAGTGTCTCAGTAACTGATTAGGCTTCACAGTTAAGTGTCAGCAACAACAGCGACAGATTACATTTGTAAAACGCCTTTCAGGTCAGGAGGACGTCAGCAGACTATTTACTGCAAAGAACATAACAACAAAGCCCGATTGTGTCCTTACCTGGAACTTATAAAACGCATCTTCTAGCATAGAACAGTGATCAGAAGCCAAAAACCTGGCTCACTAACCCAGCAACAACAACTTGCATGTATATAATGCCATTCACGTGGGTAGCATCTTGGTGCACTTAACTGCAGATCTAAGGGCTAACTCAGGGCACAGAGGCTGTAGAGTGAGTTGACTATATTTTGTGGGCGTGTATTGATGTCATAAATACTGTCTATATCACTAAATTGACCCCAAACTGGAGGTGAGCACATCAGTTATGCTATAAGCAGATACAGTCAGTGCTTTTTCCAAATGTAAATAGTATGTGTCAGCTGGGCACAGTGGTAGCACTCCCAGGTCTGAGTCAGAATGGGTTGCGGATTCAAGGTCCACACTGGAATCATATAGTCTATGGGGGTTGTGTTGCACTGTTGGAGGTTGGATGAGACGTTAACCTGAGGTTCCGTCTGCCTGTTCAGATGTTAAAGATCCCATGGCATTATTCGCAAAGAAAAGGGGGTTTCTCTCTCCTGGTGTCCTGGCCAACAATCCCCCAAATAAAATTGGTGACTCACACCATGACTGTTTGTGGGATATTGCTGTGCGCAAAGTGGCTGACGCATTTCGGCCACAAAATACACAGTCAATCCACTTTACAGAACGTCCTGTGAAGCGGTTTGAGACGTCTCGACGACATGAAATGCAAAGATTATTATTATCACATTTTTGAAAAAGTATAACAAATTTAATTCAGGTTGTTAAAGGGCTGACAGTGACGCCTGCTGATAGAGACCTGATACTGCAAGCAGCCTCCATGCAGCTGCTGTACTCACCACCAGCTCTTCAAGACATTGTGGTACAAAGTGCTATAATGATGATGAGAAATGCATCACTAAACTGAGCCCAATATGGAGGTGAACATAGTTCAGCATTCAGTTTAAGATTAAACCGTGCTGAATAGGGTGTTTGGTAATGGGTGTGTGTATGGGATTCGGGAGGGACTGGCTGGATAAGTGTACAGGAGCCAAGGTTTACTGGAACCTAATGACAGGAAGTGATTGTAGACCTCTTCTTCCTGTTTCATACACTGATGTCACTGACTACCTGTGCTAACTTGACCATGGTTCCTCATATGTTTATGACGCAATCTTCTCAGTACTCTTATGCAACAATTAGAACTTAATTGCATAATTGAGACATACATAAAGGCTCTAAACATAACCAGGGTCCATTCCAATCGACCAAATCATATCTACTGAGCAATCTGATACACCACGCCCATGACTCTAGTCATCATCCTTAAGCAGCTATTCAGCCTAACCCCGTTCTGCTATTTTTCAAGAGCTGTGTGTATCTCACAAACAGTCATGAAATGGGTGAGCAATTTTATTTGGGGGATTGTTGGTCAGGACACCAGGAGAGAGAAACTCCCTTAGTGCCAAAGGATGTTTACCATCCACATGTAAACTTGACGGTTTAGAGAAAGAACAGTTTAGAGAAAGACTAGACTAGAGAAGGTTAGAGTGCCTTATCATATGAGAACATCTTGAGGCTGATTAGCTGAGGGAATGGGTTCGAAGAGGAAGGTCACATTGATTTTTTCTGAAAAGGTTAAGGAAGAGATTTAAAACTGTGACTTGTTAATATAAAAGATCCCGTGATACCATCTGAAAAGAGAAGGGAGTTTTTCCCGGTGTCTCGTCCAACAATCCCCCAAATAAAATTCAATTCCGCTGAAAATTTCCACATTTTGGTGTTCCTTTAACTTCTGATCAGTAAACCAGGCAGCCATGTGCCAATTAAGTCTGAAGCAACCGTTCCGAGATCCTTCTTGGTTGTTGGAGAAATATCTTCCTGAATAGGCAGAAGAGACCTTGGTTTAACAACAAACAACACATTACATTTGATGGAGCCTTTCATGTTGGACATCCCTAGGTGCTGGATAGTCAGGGATTTGAACCTGAGCTGGTGGTTGGGATCAGGAAGGGTGGAGGTCAGGGAGGGTAGGGTTAGGAGGGTGACTGAAGGCGTGGCGAAGAGTGTTTTGCCTTGAAGGAGGCAAGGGAGTTCAAGTTTAACGCTTTCATTTATACGAGGGCAGCAAAATTAGATGACATGGGTTCAGGGTGGCAAACGGTAATTTCACAACAGAAAACAGGAAATATTTCTTTAAAGAGGTTAATGTTACCAAGAGGGTGTAGTTGAAGCCAGGATGTTGGACTCAGTTAAGCAACTCCTTGATGCAATCATGGGAACATGGTAGGGTAGACACTCTTGAAGGGTGAGGTCAGACAATAATAATCCTTGCTTTTGACATAACGTCTCAAAGTCCTTCACAGAATATACTGTAAAGTGGTTTGACTGTGTATTTTGTGGGAGAATGCGGCAGCCAATTTGCACACAGCAATGTCCCACAACAGCCAAGGAGTGAGTGACCAATTTTATTTGGGGGATTGTTGACCAGGACAACAGGGGAGAGAAACTCTCTTCTTTTCAAATAACACTTTGAGATCTTTAACATCCACCTGAACAGGCAGATGGGACCTCGGTTTAACATCTCATCTGAAGGACAGCACCTCTGACACTGCAACACACCCCCAGTGCTGTATTGGAATGTCAGCTTATGGACTATGTGATTCCAAGTTCCGATGTGGGGCTTGAACCCACAACCTGACTTAAGAGGAGAGAGTCCTACCACTGAACCAGGCTGACAAATAGGTTCAACCACTCGTGATCTCAGACAGCGCAATGCTACCTTGGGCTGTTGTCCTGGAGTGTTAGCTCAAGAATCACTGTCTTCAGACGGAGACGAGGGCACTTGTTTATGTGAGAATGACACTTATATTTTGTGCATGGCAGGATCTCAAAGAACAGCAAGAGCGCAAGAGGGCTGATGGATTGAGCCGATTGCGAAAGGCTTTCAAAGATAGCCTGCCCCAGTTCCTGTTTTCCTATGATCTTCCTTTCTTATTATTCTGCTAAGTTGGCCAGGCAAACAGTCTCTGACAATAGCCCTGCCTGCTGCCTCTTTCTTGCTGCCTATTGAGGCAAATCTTCATCTGATTAGTTTGAAGCTGACACGTTTGGTGTTGTTTCTTTTCCCACTGAAAATCGATCTAAGCGACTCTGAATAATTGAAAGCTTCCAACAGACGGTGTCCTGAATCCTGGGACTGTAGTAGATGGAAATACTCAGCTGTTTTTGAAACTCAATCTTTTTGTAGGTACCCTTAAACTGTAAATCTGTTTATCTCAAAGTCAGGATGAGAAGTGAACACCACAACCTTACATCACCCGATCTATTCCATCAACTACCTAAGACAATCATTTCAGAAATGCATTTATTAGATTAAAATTACATTCTGTTCATTGCAGTTTCTTCCGCCACATAATCCAAAACCAACAAACTAAATACACAAAGAAGACATCGCAGTACGGTTGGCTTTACAGTCTGATTTGGGAGGATGATGAATTGTTATCCTCTTCATTCTTCACCTAAAACCAGACCAAAATAAGAGAATTACATTTCAGCCAATTTTCTCCCCGGCATAGATCTATGCTGGGAGCAGAAATAAGCTTGTTACTACTTACTGCTTGGTAAACAGAAGTTTACCTAGCAGTAAGTAGTAACAAGCTTGCCTAAGGTTTTCCCCGAGCAGGAATCGAACCTGGGTCCAATCACTTGCGAGGCGAGTGCTCCAACCAATACGCTACAGGACTCCACATCATGCCTGGACTGGGTGATGTAAGGTTGTGGTGTTCACTTCTTATGTGTCAGATGGTACAATTGTGTTCAGCGATTCTGGAATAGGAGAAGTTAATACTGACTTAACTCATCTCTTCTGTCCAGCTGCATCCAATCCCCATTGGTTACCGCAACCGATCAGTGACTTCTCAAGCAAATCCCACAGTATGTCACCTCATGTGGCACTTTGGAACTTCAGGCCATTTCCTCCAAGGCTCTGGTGTTTGTGCCAGCAAGCCCAATGTGTTATCTAAAGCTCACAGTATACACAGCTGACAATGGCACCACAAAGAGCCTTTTTGAATAATGTTATGGAATCTTTAACATCCAACCGAACAGGCAGACAATTTAAATTAGTAGCTATTATTCATTATTATTTGAACCTGCAACTCTCCTCCCTCTTCCACCTCCTCCATTCTGTTTGTACAGGTCTCCAGACTTACTTAGAACCAAGCAATCAGGGAACAAGGCTGATTTTTCCCTGTTGTCTGCATACAGGAGATGCTGAGGCAATGTAACACCCTCTTGGGGTTAGCCAACTCAGCACAAACCAGGAATCAAACCTGGGAACTTGCAGGTTACGTACTAACCTTCGGGGGAAGGAGTAGAACAATTTAAATTAGTGGCTATTAATCATCGTTATTTCAGAAGTACTGCTACAAACCTGCAACTCTCCTTCCTGTTCCACCTGCTTCATTCTGTTTGTATGGGTCACTTGTCGGGCGCTGACAGTGTCACCCTCCGTGGATGCACTCTACACCTCACCTCGCGGAGCTAATGCAGAACCTCGGTGTCCTGTTCGACCCTCAACTGTCCTCCATCCCCAACATGACTCGCTCGGCTTTTACCCACCTCCGAAATATTGCCCTGCTCCGCCATTTTGTCTCACCACAGGCCACCGAGATCCATGCATTCATCACATCCAGACTCCCTGCAAACTCCCTGCTTGTGGGCCTTCCCAAATCCTCTGTCCGCAGGCTGCAGATCATCTAGAACTGCGACTCTATCACTCAGAGGATAGAGTTCAAGATCCTGGTCCTCACCTTCAAAGCCCTCCATGGCCTCGCTCCTCCTTATTTCTGTGAACCTCCTAACCCCCTACCAACCTGTCCGCTCCCTCCGCTCAGTGTGCTTCAGCCTGCTTCACGTCCCACCGTTGGCAGGCGGGCTTTCAGCCTCTCTGCCTCACCCTCCAGAATTCCATCCCACAATTTACCTCGCCCCCTCCCACGCTTCCTCCCAAACCCGTTTCAAGACCCTCCTCTTCATCCCAGCAGCTTGGGAAGTTCTCAAATGAAAGGTGCTATACAAATGTAATTTTGGGTTATTGTCTTGCTCCTCCTTTCTGTGACTGGGTCTCCCTCTGCCTCCTCGTCCTCCTGGATCTCTCTGCAGCATTTGACACCGTTGACCACACCATCCTCCTCTCCTCCCTCATCCACCTCAGTGGGACCGGATTCGCATGGTTCAATTCCTACTTAACCAACCTCCTCCATTTCATTTTGGCAAATGGTTTCTCCCCCCGCTCCCGCCCGGTCACCTATGGGGTACCCCAACGCTCCATCCTTGACCCTCTTTTCCTTATCTATATATTTACTCTGGGCGATATCATCCGCAGACATGGGGTAGACTTCCACATGTATGTGGACGTCACAGGAATCTACTTTGCCTCCTCCAGTATCGACTCCAGGTCCACCAATGTTCTATCAGCTCATCTGCCAGACATCAGAGCTTGGATGAGTGCAAACTCCCTGCAGCTGAATGTGGACATGACGGAAGCCATACTCCTTGGTTCCCGTCAATGTCTTCACTCATCCGGATCTGAACTCCTTAACCTACCTGGGCTCTCTCTCAGACTTACCGTATCAGTGCGCAATCTAGGCGTCCAATTCGACCCCCAGCTGTCCTTCCTCCCCCACATCCGATACTTGACCCGGACACCCTTCTTCGACCTCCGCCACATTGCCCGCTTCCGACTATATATCTTACCCCAAGTGCAGCTAAAACCCCCTGCATGGGTTTGTCACCTCCAACCTGGATTACTCCAACACACTCCTCGCCGGTCTCCCCAGCTCCACTATTCAAAAGATCCAGCTTATTCAGTACTCTGCCGCCCGTATACTTACCCAGATCAAACTCTTCATCAGTTCTGGCCCAGGCTTCACTGGCTCCCCATCACCGAACAGATCGACTTCAAGATCCTCACACTCGTGTTCAAATCCCTTCACTCTCTGACACCTCCCTACCTCTCCGACCTACTCACTTCCCAATCCACCACCCGGGGCTTCCATTTGACTGCTCGAATGGCACTGGCTGCCTGCTCATCCCTCGCACCCTCCACCCCACCATCAGAGTTTGCGCTTTCAGCCACTATGCTCCGAAACTCTGGAACACTCTCGCTCAATCACTCCACCTTGCTCCCTTTCTCCCCTTTTTCAAGTGCCGACTGAAAACCTTCCTCGTCGACCATGCTGACAGCTATCTCTCCTTCTAGCTCGGAGTCAGGCTCGTGGAGTCCTGTAGCTCAGTGGTTGAGCACTGCTGGAGACCTGAGTTCAATTCCAGCTTCATCTCCTTACTCCACACAGAGCCTAGCTCGGCCACAAATATACAGTCACGTCCTCCCGACGTGAAAAGCGCTACCGCTGTTAAGCGCTCCGAGATGCTGCCCTGAGTGGAGGGCGCGATATAAGTGTGAGTTGTTGTCGTCATTAATTCTCCTCATGCCATCCTTCATGACATCTCCCACTCCAACCATGTACGACCTATATTTTGTGGACAAATTATTGTTTTAAATTTTTTTTAAGTGATTACTTTCCTCGGAAAAGCAATCCACCAATCGACTAACAACCGGATTCCTATCTCCACACTGAAAAGACGTATCTGTTTAGCAGCTCAAGCAATCAATGTGGTCATAAGAGAAAAGATAAAAAAAACAGCTTGATGGCCTTGCTTCTCCTCTAGCCCCTGCACTGTCACACGTGGTATATTTCAAGGCTCCGTTTCAATATCTATATGCCACCCCTATGGTGACATCATCTGCAGACATGGGGTCAACTTCCACATGTATGCGGATGACCCCCAACTCTATCTCTCTGCTTCCAGCCTCGATTCCAGGACCACTGCTGTCCTCACTGACTGCCTGTCAGACATCAAGTCCTGGATGAGAGCCAACTTCCTGTCAACAAGACTGAGGACCTCTTGCTTGGCTCTCGTCAGCACCTTCATACCTCGGGCACTGATAACAGCTCAGGATCCAATACTGAACCTCAGTGTCCTGTTCGACCCTCAACTGTCCTTCATACACCACATCAATGCCATGACACGCTCTGGCTTTCCCCTCCTCCGCAACATCACTCAGCTTTTCCACTGTCTCACACCGCAGGCTGCCGAGTCCCTCATAAACATCCAGGCTCAACTACGCAAACTCCAGGCTTGTCAGCTCCCCAATTCCTTCCCTAGATCATCCAGAACTCTGCAGCCCGTGTCCTCTCCCGCACCAGGCTCCATGACCCTATCACCCCAATCCTCGTCTGTCTCCTCTGGCTTCCCATCACACAGAGGATACAGTTCAAGATCCTGGTCCTCACCTTCAAAGCCCTCCATGCCTTGTTCCCACCTACCTCTACAACCTCCTAACCCCGTACCAACCTGCTCGCTCCCGCTGCTCAGCGGGCTCTGGCCTGCTTCACGTCCCCCACCTTGCTCACCCATGCTAGGCTTCAGATCAATTTAGAACAATTTAAATTGAAATTAGTAGCTATTGATCATTGTTATTTAAAAAGTATTGCGACAAACTTGCAATCTCTCCTCTCTGTTCCATCTACTCCATTCCTGTTAGTATGGATCTCTTGTTTTGCTGCTCTGCTGCTCTAGCCGTGCTCCTATTAATCTTCCCTGCTGGCCATCCCTTCACAACATCTCCAACCACACACAAACCCAGCACAGTCCTTGAGCCCCCTTTTTCCTGCTCACCTTTTAAAGCACAGGTCTAATGACAAACACCAGAAACCTGATCAGCCGTGACAAGTTATTCTGTGCAGCCTCAAGAGCAGGAACCAACCAATTTTCTGCTTTCCTAATCCAAAGGCACTCCAATCTGCAGAGAATAATAATAATGTTAATAATAATAATAATAATAATACGGCTGCCAGTTGCACACAAATCGCAATGGAATGAGCGCAGCAAGCATCCGGAATTGAACCCCTGATCAGCCACACTTTTCCATGGAATCTGCTAAAAACAAACAAAGTTACATTTACAAGTGCTGGGAATGACTATTTCCAACAAGACCCACTCCTCTCACTAATCCACTGAGGCATCAGTAGGTTCTATCATGCACCATCTCACCAACCACATTTGAAAAGACGTTCCAATCCTGTGACCTCCACTGTCCAGTAGAACACCATCACCACCCCAACAAGTACTCCTCCAAATTATACTGCTTCTTATCCTCGAGACATATTGCTGTTCTTCCATTGTCGCTGGGTTAAAGTTCTGGAGCTCACACCATTGCCTTCCTTCTCAGGGCAATGAGGGATGGCCTACCTGCCAACATCCCTCCACAACTTGTTACCTCGCTTCCAGGGTAAGGAGAAATTAACAGCATCACCTCTCACCAAAGACTTTCCTGTGCTCCTAACCCAGACCTGGCTGCTTTGGCAATGCACGTTACTGTAGAAGTAAAAAATAAATTTGATAAAATAAATAAAAAGTGAAGGCAGAGACATCCCGAGTGCCTGAAACATGCATGAAGATGTCTGTAGCTGACATTTATAGTTGCATTGACATAATAATCAGCATCATCAAATGCATCATAATGTGAGAAATGGATATCATTTCAACACCATAAAAGGCAGTGAGTGGGTTTGGGTGCCTATCAAGACCATATAAGGAAAAACATATTAAGATCACCTTGTAAGATTATTTTTGCGGGGCTTAATGGTTTTTAATGGAAGTCTTGCTGCATCTGTATAGGGCCCTGGTGAGACCACACCTGGAATACTGTGTCCAGTTTTGGTCTCCTTATTTAAGGAAGGATGTACTTGCCTTGGAGGGGGTGCAACATAGATTTACTACGTTAATACCAGGGATGAAGGGGATGATAGGCTGACCAATTTGGGCCTATTTTCTCTAGAATATAGAAGAATTAGAGGGGATCTTATAGAAACCTATAAGATCATCAAAGGGCATGATAGAGTAGATAGTGGGAGATTGTTTCCCCTGGTTGGAGAAACTAAAACCAGGGTCACAACCTTAAAATCAGAGGCCAACCCTTTCGCACTGAGTTGAGGAAGAACTTCTTCACTCAAAGGGTGGTGAATGTATGGAACTCACTACCCCAAAGGGCTGTTGACGCTCAGTCCTTGAACATATTCAAGACTGAGATAAATAGGTTTCTTATTGCAAAAGGGATTAAGGGATATGGGGATAAGGCAGGGTCAGGTTATTAGCTGGAGTTAGATTAGAAGATCAGCCATGATTGAATGGCAGGGCAGGCTCGCAGGGCCAAATGGCCTACTCCTGCTCCTACATGTTATGTTATGTTAAGGCTTTTTAATTAATCATTATAAACTTTTAGAATGTATCCTACTTATATAAATATATATATATATATATATACACACATATCACTGTATGGCTAATTAATTAAGGGCATGGATGAGGTTGTTTGCTTTTAACAACCAGTTTAGGGCCCTTGAAAGGGTTGTGTTAATTAGCGTTAGCAAGGGTAAGGATATATTGGCTTGACCAGGCTAAGGTCAGTTTCTGATAACATTCCATTTTGTTCAGTTCCTGGGAAGATGCCATTCCCATCTTGAGATTTGAGTAATTGTGTCCTTGAGCACGAAAATGGAAAACCAGAGACAAAGGCATGGAGGGAGGCTGGTGAATCGGACCAAGGAAGGGAAGACAGAGTTCAAAACACTTAAAAGAAAGAAGTAACTTTGGAAAAGTCGTAATCGTCATAGAGGAACAACATTTCTTCCCAGTGGAATTGAGTAATATCGATTTTACTGTATATTGTCTCAGCTTGAAGGATTGTTAAGCTAACACTTTGACTTGTTGACTATTGCTATTATATATTCAATAAACTTACGAATTATACATCACCATTTTGGTTGTCTCCTTCTGAATCTGAAGCTTAGTGGCCCACAGACACCCATGAAGTTCACCTAAGCTTTTCAAATGCCCTCCTCATTGGTCTCCCTTGTTACATCATAAGGTCCAGCTATTCCAAAACTCCGTCACCCACAACCTCACCCACATAAATATCAACACCCCAGTGCTCGCCAGTCTCCACTATCCCCCAACGACAAGGTGCTCATTCTCAACCTAGAAATCTCTTTATACCCTTCAAACCGCCCTATCTGTGCAATTCCCTACTCCACTCCTCTGCTCACCCCCTTGGTCTACTGCCCTCAGTAACTAAGCCTAACCTAGGGATCTCCTTCCCTCTACCACTCCATCTTGCGTCCTCTCTATCTGTCTTTAAGTTCCACCTCAAAATCTACCTCTTCAACCTTTGGTCCTCTCCATAGTTTGATGTCAGTCCTTGAAGTTATTCTATGTGAAGGGCACCATTGTTGTTGTTGTTGTTGTTGATAAAATAGAAAAGTTGGAATCTAATTTAGGGATTTTGAATGGTTGAGATATTGAACAATGGTCGAGGTACAAGCTGGAATAATAATCCTTGCATTTGATATAGCGCCTTATTATGTCGTCCAAACACTTCAAAACCTTCACAGGATACACTGCAAAGTGTAGTGACTGCGTATTTTATGGCTGAAATGCAGCAGCCAGTTTATGCACAGCAATGTTCCACAATCAGCCATGGAGTGAACGGCCAATTTTATTTAGGAAATTTTCGAATATGCCGTGGAATCTTTAATGTCCACCTGAACAGCAGATAGAACCTCAGTTTAACTCAAATAATGGCACCACTGACAATGCAACCCCACTCCCAGCCCAGCACTGCATTTAGACTATATGATTCCAAGTCCCCATATGAGTCTTGAACACACAAGCTATAATAATAATAATAATAATCCTTGCATTTGATATAGCGCTTTTCACGTCGGGAGGACGTCCCAAAGCGCTTCACAGAACACACTGTAAAGTGAATTGACTGTATATTTGTGGGCGAACGCGGCAGCCAATTGCGCACAGCAGTGTCCTACAAACAGTCGTAGATTGAAAATGACCAATTTATTATTGTTTTTGGTTTTGGAGGGATTATTATTAGGCTCTGTGTGGAGTAAGGAAACTTGCCCAAGGTTTCGCCCTGACCTGCCTGGAATTGAACTCAGGTCTCTCGCTTGCAAAGCGAGTGCTCTAACCACTGAGCTACAGGACTCCACAAGCGAGACTCCTACCACTGCACCAGGCTGACCTTTCAAAATGCAGGATTTAGTGTAATGACCACAAATCTAACTAAGGGATTTGGAATAATTTATGTAGAATGCATTTTAATGCATTTCTAGGACCGAGCTGAAAGCTGCATATGGACAGAACAAACACACTTGTCATCCCATGACTTGTCTTAGTGAGGTAAATTCTGAATACTGTGTATATTACAATTATAAATACAGTAAACTCCTCATAACTTGTCACTCCCAGGGAAAGGGGCTCAATGTTGAGTTATTCGGAATGACAAGTTAGGCATAAGTATAAATATTAAATAAATGCGGCTGGGATATTGACAGCACTGCCTTAACTGGTAGTGACAATCCAAGGTCAACTTATCAGAAGGTATACTGTATTAGAATGCAGGGTGTTACTCATATTCCTAGGCGGGGTGAAGCCTTAAACAAGTTTCCTTACTCCTCACGCCTTTGTTTACATAGCAGTAACTAGAAAGTTAGTTGATTGACAAGGATTATTATTATTAAAAATACAGGGAAGGAATAATTTCTATAACAGAGGTGTATGCTGCTACACTTAATATTACAAATCTAGGAATGTGGTGTCTTGTATAAACTCAGTGAAACCCTGTAAATATTAAATTAGTAAATTGATTTGCTGCTTTCGAGCATTAAATGCTATCATCTTAAAAGCTTAAAACCTCATTTTTTGCCCACACAATAGTCAATTATTATAATATAGTAACAATTTACTTTACGGTATATTCTGTGGAGCACTGTGAGACTTCTGAATGACGTGATAAAGCACTACATCAAATGTGAGGATTAAATTAATAATTCTGCGTTAGGAAAGGGTATTACAATTCAAAGTGCTTATCCACAGGGCTCCTCCTCGACAGTTGACAGGAGAATCAATTATACCTTGCAGCAGCCTTCTCACGGGGCTATTGTCCTTTCTTTCCCATCCTGTTTATGGAATACTCCACCAATGTAACATTCTTTGTGTGTTAACAGTGAGGAGCCTCCAGACTGTGTGCTGGTTTGGAACGCTTTGTTAGTACATTGTGCTATCAGAGGGTTACAAGGGTGCGTTTGTCTGCTAGTATCTCCATCTGCCAGTGTAGTGAGAGAACGAGAAGGGGGAGGAAAGGGTTGAGCTTTCCCTAACCGCACGTACAGGCTGCAGACTGCTCCCAGCTCAGATAACAAGGTGTTTATTGCACTACTGCACACACAAGCCAGCTCTACACCACAATGGCGGAGCCCAGTACACAGTCTAGGGTTTATTTCCAAGCAGCGAGCAAAGAAGAGGAGCAGCCCACGCATCGTAAAATGGGGAAATTCACCGTCAAATATGACAGGAAAGATTTGCAGAAGAGACTGGAGGTAGAGGAATGGATGGACGTTCAAATCCGTCAATTGCTGGGTTGTAAGGTGAGTGTTTCTGTGTGTGAGTGTGTGTATGGATGAGCTGTGATCCTTAAGCTTGGCTGAGGTCGTGGACAATATTGCAAAGCTTTCTGTTTGATTATTAACTTACGAGAAGTTTCTGCACAGCCTTAAGAAAATAAACAGGACCGAATCAACTGGTTTTTCAAGGCAAGGTTTTCAACTAAATAGTCAGGTTGATTGATAGGGTTTTTGTAATAATCTGTGAATATGAGCAATTTCTTTGAACACTTGCAATGACAGCACAAGGGACCTGAGAAACATAAATACCATTACGCAGTAAAACATGCCTGGACCATAAAACTACCTTTGGAACCAGTTTTGTTACATTTTATAGAGGTGCAGAAAGACCTCAGTATGATTCATTAATATACGATCAGACTTATCACAACAACAAATTGCACTTGTACAGGGCACTTCACGTCGGAAAGACATCCCAGGGCGTTGGATAGTCAGGGTTTTTTCGACCCGAGTTGGGGTCAGGAGGGATAGAGGGCAGAGCGGAGGGGGTGGCAGGGTAGTCGAAGGCACGGATGAAGAGGAAGGTCTTTAGATGGGACTTGAAGGAGGCAAGAGAGGGGGTGAGGTGGAGAGATTGCAGGATAGAGTTCCAAAGTGTGGGGGCAGAGATGCTGAATGCCCTCCCGCCAATGGTGGGGCGGGAATTGCGGGGGACCTGAAGCAGGCCGATGTCCGCCGAGCGGAGGGAGCAGATAGACTCATATGGGATTAGGAGGCTGCAGAGGTAGGGGGGAGCAAGATCGTAGAGGGCTTTGAAGTTGAGAACGAAGGTTTTGTACTCGATTCTCTGAGGGATGAGGAGCCAGTGAAGCCGGGCAAGAATGGGAGTGATTGGTTCGTGGAGCCTGGTGCAGGAGAGGACACAAGCTGCAGAGTTTTGAATAATCTCTGCTGTCAAGACGTTTCAAAATGCTTCACAGGATATAACGTGTAGTGACTGTATTTTGTGGGTCCTCTCGCCATGCAAAAAATTTTTGTCACTCAATCCACAACTGATTGTGGGCTGTGTTCAATTGGCTGCCATGTTTCACCCAGAAAATACAGTCAATCCACTTTACAATATATCCTGTGAAGCGCTTTGAGACGTCTCAACATCGTGATAAGGCACTGTGACAAATGAAGGGATTATTATTATTATATTACTCACTCTTGTGGAATGGACTATATATGTATCTTCATTGTAAGGTCACTCTCATTTTAGCTTAGAGTTAAAAGCAAAATAAAAAAATGGATTCACGTTCATTCGGTGGCAAAGAGATGTGAGGAGTACGGATGGGATGTGATTCACAAGCGAGGAAGTGGTATAGGTAAACCAAGGATAAATGAATTCATGTAATAAGACAAAGATCAGGAACTGGAGGGAATGCTGGAGAATTGCTGGAGTTTTTTTTCCCGGTGTCTTGTCCAATAATCCTCCAAATAAAATTGGTCACTCACCCCATGGCTGTTTGTGGGACATTGCTGTGCACACCTGGCTATCGCAGCTAAATACACAGTAAATCCACTTAATAGTATATCCTGTGGAGCGCTTTGAGATATCTCAAGGACATGTTAAGGTGCTACATCAAATGCAAGGATAATTATTATTATAGATTGCAATAGAACCGAAGAGCATCAGATGCAGCCTCGGAATAGTATCGGATATAGTTTGGGATACGGAGTGAAAACCTATTGGATGTTATACCAACAAATGACATTTGAGTAGCACCTTTCACCTTGTGCAGACATCCAAAGGCATTACTAATCTTCCATACAAATCGGTCAATCGCTTTATCGGCTGCTTGTGGGATGTTGCTGTGCGCGGGTTAGCTGCTACGTTTCCTTTCAAAGAACAGTCACTACACAGTGAAGCAATGAAGCAACGCCCTGTGAAGCTCTTTGAGATGGTTTGCATGTTAGAAGCACAGTATCAAATGCAAGGATTATTATTAGACAATTCAATCCAAATACAGATTTTATTCTGTTGAAAAAGATTTAATTGTTAAAAGGGTGGTGATCTGTTTTTAATTCTTTCTTCCGCCTCCCGCCACCTCCCACCCGAATAACCCAGTAACACGGCAAGTATCAGAGCCCCCGACTAATTTGCCCACCTCTGTTTTATTCCATCGCATAATTCTTCCCATTTCCCGGAGCGAAGATTCTGTCTTCCTGTTCTCGAGAGCAGACAGAGGGAGAGAGGGAACTGTGAGCTGAGGGAGAGAAGCTTCCGGGTGGGGGGGGGGGGGGGGGGGGTTGTGACTCTGGAGCTATGTGTATCTCGATGCTGTGCATTTGCATCACTAACAACAAGATTACATTTGTATAGCGCCTTTCACATTGGGAGGAAGTCCCAAACATCTCCCCTCTGCTCAAAGGATTTAACAATATCTAACCCCGTACCATCCAGCAAAGAATGAAAATAATAATAATCCTTGCATTTGATGGAGCACCTTATCAAGTCATTGAGACATCTCGAAATGTTTCACACGATATACTGCAAAGTGGATTGACTCTGTATTTTGTGGGCGAAACGCAGCAGCCAGTTTGTGCACAGCAATGTACCACAAACAGCCATGGAGTGAATGACCAATATTATTTGGGGGATTGATGGTCAGGACACTGGGAGAAACTCCTTTCTCTTTCTCAAGTAGCGCCACGGGGTCTTCAACATCCACCTGAACAGGCAGACGGGACTTCGGTTAAATGTCTCAACATATGCCTTATGTCCTTTTAGAGAATTCTTGTCAGCAGAGTCTGCAGTTCGATCTACTGAGGAAAAATATGCACAGTAATAATGGTTTTGTTTTATAAATACAGAGATACAGTGTTATGTACACTCCGTACTGAATTATAATTACGGGATAACACACAGATCGAGAAGATCCCAGGTTTTACAGAGTATAATAATAATAATCCTTGCATTTGATATAAATAACGCTTTTCACGTCTTCCAGACGTCTCAAAGCGCTTCACAGAATATACTGTAACGTGAAGACTGTATATTTGTGGGCGAAACACGGCAGCCAATTGCGCACAGCAGTATCCCACAAACAGTCGTGGATTGAAGTGACCAAGTTATTATTGTTTTTTTCTTGAGGGGTTATTATCAGGCCTGTGGAGTAAGGAAACTTGCCCAAGGTTTCACCCTGCCGGGAAACGAACCCAGGTCTCTCACTTGTGAGGCGAGTGATCTAACCAGTGAGCTACAGGACTCCACATTCAGGACTATACTCTTGTTAAGTTACGTGAACTCACTACACGAAGCATTAAGGCTGCTATATAATAATAATAATAATCATTGCATTTGACATAGCGCCTATCATGTCTTTGAGACGTCTCAAAGCGCTTCACAGAATATACTGCAAACTGAATTGACTGTATATTTTTGGGTGAAATGCGTTAGCCAATTGTGCCCGCCAACAGTCATGGATTGAGTGACAATTTATTTTTTATACATATACATTTTGAAGGGATTATTACCCCCGGAAAAGCAATTCGACAATCGACTAACAACTTACTGCTAGGTAAACAGAGGCATGTGGAGTGAGTAAATTTGCCTAACGTTTTGCCCTGGTCAGCAATCAAACTCAGGTAATTTCACTTGCGAGGCGAGTGCTCTAACCAATATGCTTCGGGACTCCAGGAATGAAGCAATTTTAAAAAAGGAGTGTTAAAAGGAATAGCAATAATAATCCTTGTGTTTGATATCGCAATTTATCACACCATTGAAATGTCTCAAAGAGCTTTGTGGGATTTACTGTGCAGAGTTACTGTGTATATTGTTGGCTGTGTATTTTGGAGATTGGAATGAGATCAGGTGTTTTTTGTGCAGAAAAACACCAGTACAGGCTCGATTGGCTGAATGGCATCTTTCTCTGCTGTAACATTCTCTGATTTAACTGTGTTCCATGTTGCTTTAAGCTAACTGCAGGCAGATTCAGTCTCATGACAGAAACCGTTGTGAAGTTGCATACAGAGCTCGAATTACTGCATCTCTGAGTTCCTGAGAATACAATGTATTTCAGGAGGGTCACAAGGGGAATTAATATGTCAACTGTTGTACAGAATGATTAACTTTCAGAAAAAGGACAAGATGAGGGGAGGCAAAGAAGTGGGGTGGTGACTTTGCTGTGGTCGATAAATTCACTGGAATCATTATATTGCCTCCACATTATAAGATAGAGAAACATTAAATATTTTTAGGATACAGCCTACATTTTGGAATATTTTACAGAGGTCATAGTGACATTTTTGCCAGCTCAGGAGGAACAGAGGATGACTCACACACTTCATAGTACCTCATAATGTTTCTCCTCCCTGCGGTTCCAACGTACTAATCCTTTCCCTTCAGTTAAATTATTAATGCAGATAAATTATTGGTATTTGTACCTGTGGCCATTGCAATGCTAACTCCTATAATAATCCTTGCATTTGATATAGCACCTAATCACACCGTTGAGACGTCTCAAAGCACTCCATAGGATATTCTGTAAAGTGGTGTAGTGACTGTATTTTGTGGGTGAAATGCGGCAACCAATTGCACACAGCAATGTTACGCAAACAGCCATGCATTGAGCGACTAATTTAATGTGGGTGATTGCTGGCCAGGACACCAGGAGAAACTCGTAAAGTGTAGTGACTGTATTTTGTGGGCGAAACGTGGCAGCAAATTGCGCACAGCAATTTCACACAAACAGTCATGGATTGAGTGACAAGTTTTTTTGGGAGAGGGGATTATTACCCCCGGAAATTGATCCGCCAATTGACTAAAAACAGGTTCCTACTTACTGCTAGATATTTAACACTTTAACATTCTAGATCCCTGGATGGCTTGAACCCTGTAGATGGACTTTGACAGAATTGTCTCATTGCCGTTAAACAGGATCCTTTCATCCACATCCAACTCCCAAGTAGCAAACATTCAGGCTAATACAAGTGGAACTGCCTACAACTCAAAAGATTGAGCCAATCTTGATCAAGGTAACATCAAAGATGCCCAGTCTTTCAGATGACAAAGTTAATAAGGTTAAGATATTTTCTAGCCATGTGTGGGATCTTGCTGTGCACAGCATGACAGCTGAATTTGCTTTCAAAAGCAGTCATTGCACTTGACAGTAATTACTGTAAGATATTGAGATATTTTGACATGGTAAAATATTATAAAAATATTATTAAAAAGTCCTTTCTTTCTATGGTAAAAGCATTCAGCAGACAAACTACAGTGTTTCGGAACTTGGCTTCACACGAGCTGCAATTAGACTGTTAACAGCATAAAACTCCTTTGGGATGTAGTCTCGCAGTCCTATTTACATCCGTCTTTTCCCTTCATTTGTAGTTTGGGGATGAGTTCGGCCCCAGGGAAAGATCCTCCTCGACGGCTGAGATTGATGGTGACAGACATCGATAGAGAGTTTGAAAGCTAATCGTGGAGAGGTAGCCAAAACTAAATAAAAAAGCTTCACTGCTTCAAAAGCAAATACACATGACACCATTACAAATCATTTCAAGGAAGATGTAATAAAGATCAACATTATCAACAGTCCCCAGAACATGACTAAGGAAAAAAGGCGAAACAAAAAATGCTTTTCGAAGTAGATGTGTTTGGCCTTTCAACAGTCGAACCTCACTATAATGAACACCAAATACCCTGAGATAACAATCTTTTCTGTTGGTCCCGGGTGGGGGAGTGGGGGGAGGCAGGTGTTATAGTGAGGTTCGACTGTACATTAACTTGTCGGATACTTGTGACAAATTCAGCTATAAATAACCACTGGTGTTAAACCTGCTGTGAGGATCACCGAGTAAAATCATGATGGACAAACCGTTAAGCAGTTAATATGCTCCAATTAAAAAAAATTTCTCCGCACAAAGAAAAGAGCTTTGCCTTTAACATTTCCACAGTATTGTTTGTTTTGCTTCCAGAATTACTCCCACGTGTAACATTATGTGCTGCACGGAAATTCACCCCCACGGTTTGCTGACTGCTCTCTCAGTGTAGGAATAGAAGATAACCTGACCTTTTCAAAAGGCTTTGTGTCAAAGGATTGGTTATCAGGGAACCAGAAAGCATTTTCACTTCCTGCCTCTGCTTCCCTGAATCCCTATGGTAATGCTCAAATCTAAGAGCCTTTTCCAGATATCAGCCATCTCCACAGTTAACTGCAGTGCGGTGCTGTGAGTTTGGTTTGATGGTGGCCACTTTGACAATGGACAGCCTTGTTTGTCTCAGGTTGAGCCTGCTCTGCTGCCTCTTATTCCCCCCGGAACTATTCCAGCAACTTACAGCAAGTCACAGAAAACAGTATTAGCAACAACAAATGACATTTATATAGCGCCTTTCACATCGGGATGAAGTCCCAAGGTGCTGGGACAGGTAAGGGTTTGCACCTGAGCTGCGGGCTAGAGTCAAGAGATGTAGAGGGCAAAAGGAGGAAGTGTTGGGAAGATGACCAAAGGCACGGTCAAAGTGGAAGGTCTTGAGATGGACTTTGAAGGAGGCAAGGGAGGGGGCGAGGCAGAGGAGATCTGGGATGGAGTTCCAGAGGGTGGTAAAAGGCTGAAGACCCGACCTCTGATGGTGGAGCGGGCAGAGCGGGGGACGTAGAGAGTGGAGCAGGCCTATGCCCCCCCCCCCCCCCCCGAGCAGAGGGAACGGACAGGTTGGTAAGGTTTTAGGAGTTCCCAGAAGGTAGAGTGGAGCAAGACAGTGGAGGGCTTTTAACGGTGAGGACAAGGATTTTAAACTCGATCCTCTGGGGGATTTGGAGCCAGTGAAGATTGGGGGTGATCAGCTCACAGAGCTTAGTGCGGCTCAATTGTCTATATAGTTTGTTGATGCACGTGTGGAAAGTTGAAAGGTGGTGGGGTGCAGCCTGAATAGGGTTTTGCCCACAAAATACATAGTCAATCCACTTCGCAATATATTCTGTGACCTGCTTTGAGAGTCTCAACAACTTGATAAGGCGCTATATCAAATGCAAGGACTATTATTGTTATTATTATTAATAATAGAAGCTCCTGTCCTATCCTTACCAAATTGCACTATAGCCCTGAAGAGGTTAACCTACTCAAACAATGGATCATTCTCTATTGCAGAAATGATGCCTTTGGCCAGCGTGGGTGTTTTTTGTTCGCATTATGAGCAGAAGGAGTGCGTGTGTGCGTGTGTGTGTGAAATGAATAATAATCCGCTGTTTTTAAAAGAGAAACACTGTGACCGCCAGTTTTCACCCCGGTCAGCTGGCAGTTGAATGAATTTGTTTTGCGCTAATATCAGCAGTGCCTGGCACCGCCCGCCCTGCCCTCCCGCCCCCCCCCCCCCGCCTTCCCCTTGCCATCACAGCAACATTTTACTGCGAACACACAAGCATGAATAGACAATGTATTGGCTCTCCAGGTCACAGACTTCAGTCCCAGGACTACCCGACACAGCTCTCTACTTTGCTTCCTTTCTCACTTGGCTGGCACTTAGCTGGAAGGGGAGAAGCGATGTGAACAGGCACACACCATTGCAGAAAAATATGTAATAGCACACGGCAAAATACAATTAGTTGTTAGGTGAAGGCTTGTTCGAAGGCAAGCTGATGTGCAGTTTCCAACTGTACTTAAATGGAGTTCCACAGAGTAGTGATTAGCAAGCGAGAGGATCCGCATTCGATTTCCAGGCAGCGCGAAACCTTAGGAAAGTTTCCTTACTTCACCTGCCTCTATATACCTAGCAGTAAGTAGCAGTAAGTAGGAACCTGGTTGTTAGTCAATTGGCTGATTGCTTTCCGGGGTTAATAAACCCTCCAAAAAATAAGGTGGTCGCTCAATGCCCGACTGTTTGTGGAATCCTGTTCTACACAATTGGTTGCCGCGTTTCGCCCACAAAATACACAGTCAATCCATTTTACAATATATTCTGTGAAGCGCTTTTGAGTCATCTCAACGACATCATAAGGTACTATATCAAACGCAAGGATTATATAATTATATTATTATTAAGCACCCTTTGACCACTCAGGAATAGTGAGAGTCTTCATGGTGACCTCAGTGTATCAGACCACTTGTCTGCTGTCCTTGGTTTGGTGACCGGAAGCTTGAATAGCCATTGCAATGTGATAGTCCTGGCTAGGTGTCTGGAGGCCATTAAAGTTCAAATCATGTAAATGCAGAGCTCGGTTGCTAAATAATAAAATACAATTTACATTTTTTATGTGACATCCTAAAGCGCTTCACAGGATGTACTATGAAGTGCAGTGACTGTGGGAGCTAAGTTACACTCAGCAATGTCTCACATACAGCCATGGAGTTAATGACCAATTTTATTGGGGGGGATTGTTGATCAGGACACCCGGAGAGAGAAGCTCCCTTGTCTTTTTGAATAATGCCGTGGGATCTTTAACACCCACCTGATCAGGCAGACAGGACCTTGATTTAACATCTCATTCGAAGGACAATGCAGTACACCGCAGCACTGCCCTGGAGTGTCATCTTAGATAATATGAGTACCAAGTCCTGATGTGGGGCTTGAACCCACAACCCTCTGCCTCAGAGGCGAGAGTGCTATCACTAAGCCAGGATTATTATTATTGCTTGTCTGGCTCGAACCACCCCAAAAGGCTTTGATTTTGCAGGGTAAAAAAGAGCTGAGTGGGAAGCCAGCTCAGCTCCAAAACAACCCCAATCACCCCCCCACCCCCCTGCCCACTCAGGTAGGCAGTAGGTTGTCCTTAACCAAATAGAAAGGATATCCGTTGAATTAGTAGAACAGTAGTAGGGGTTTTAGTGCCCTTGGTTTCGGGAAAAAAAGGAAAACTATCTTGTGGTCTCGAAGATGTGATAAGACGCTATATCAAATGCAAGCATTATTATTATTATTATTATCCCAGAATCAAATAAATTTACAGCACAGAAGAAGACCATTTAGCCCTTGTGTCTGTGCTGGCTATTTTAAGAGCAATCCTTTTGGTCCCATTTAACTTTCCTTTCCCCCAAACGCCAGTAATTTACTCCTGTTTAGGTATTTATTTGATTCCCTTTTGACAGCTAATATAGATTCTGCCTCAACCACCACATCTGTCAGGGCATTCCACATCCTAACCACTGTGTGTGTGAAAACATTTCTCGTAATCTCCTAATCACTGCAGTAAAGTGTTTGTGTGTGTGTGTGAGAGAAGACGTTCAGTGAGAACAGAATCAGTTTTGCTCAGGATTGGTCTGTCCTTAATGCACTCCCAGGATTTATTATTCTGTGTATATAACCTGTCTGAACCGTTTGATTAGATTCAGCAATGTTGCTTGGCATCCATTATTCTGTATAGAGACAATCTGAACCCCTTGGTTAGATTCCAGCCTCACTAATTCCCTCGCAGGCTTCATTATTCTCAATATAAATCATCCGAATCCCTCAATTAGATTCCAGCCTACAACTCACTCCGGGAAACATTATTCTGTGATTAACTGTAAATGACTGCAGTTTGAAACTTACTTCTGGGTCTTCCTAATTCTCTAGATATCAGATTTCAATCCTGTGAGATAGACAGTCAGATGAGGATTCCTGTGAATTTTTAATAAAGAGTAATGTAGATCCGAGTGGAGCTTCCTGGCAGTGTACATTTGGAGGACAGTTTGCACTGAGGACACTGTTGTACAGCTGGGAATACTTTTTGCTCTGTCTGTTGATTGATTGCATCCCACTTATAATGTGGAGTCCTGTAGCTTAGTGGTTAGAGCTCTTGCCTCCCAAGCGAGAGGAGCTTGGTACCATTCCCGGGCAGAGCAAACCCATAGACAAGTTTCCTTATTCCACATTCCTCTGTTTACCTAGCAGTAAGTAGGAACCTGGTTGTTAGTTGTTTGGCGGATCGCTTTCTGGGGATAATAGTAGCTCACAAAAATATTTGGTCACTCAATCCATATTTGTGGGATTATGTGTGCAAATTGACTGCCGCGATTCACCCACAAAATTCAGTCAATTCTCTTTACAATATATTCTGTGAAGACATCTCAATGACGTAATTAGACCTATGTCAAATGCAAGGATTATTATTATTATTGGAACAATGGGAATTATTACAATGGGAATTTTAAAACAAGGATTCAGTTGTCAGGGATATTTTAAACAGATTGTGTACATATAAAAAATAATAATAATAATAATAATTCTTAATAATTCTTAATAATAATCCTTGCATTTGATATAGCGCTTACTGTACTTTATACAGTACAGTATAAACACATATAAATATGTGTGTGCGAGTTTCTGTACTTGTACAGTGCAGAGGACAGAAGTCTGACCAGCTCAGGAATGACATCTCCTCTCCATGTGCTGTGCAGACACCACTTGAGTTGAACAATATATTAGAGAGAAACCACATACATCAACACGTTCCATGTGTTTACCATCATGTATATATGTTAACTGGATTAACTGTGCATTATTATATGATTGTTTACCCAGCAGTAAGTAGGAACCCTGTTGTTTAGTTGATTGGCAGATCGCTTTCCGGGGTAATAATCCCCAATAAAAAATGTGGTCACTCAATCTACAACTGTTTGTGGGACATTGCTCTGTGCAATTGGCCTGCCGTATTTCACTCACAAAAATACACAGTCACTCCATTTTACAATACACCCTGTGAAGCGTTTTGAGACATCTCAATGACCTGATAAGGTACTATATCAAATGCAAGGATTATTGTTATCATTATTAATAATACAGACTCTTATTCTCATTTCACTTACTGTCAGGAGGAGGAAACGCCCGTGTTGGAGATCGACGTTGATGAATTGTTAGAACTTCCTGATGAGAAACAGAGATCCAAACTCCAGGTAAACACTGCCAGCTTGGGAATTAGCGCTCGTTGAAGGTTTCACTGGAACATAGAGTGAGCCGTGCGGCTCTGGTTGGAATCCCAATCCAATCGTCTAAAACAGAGCTGCACAAGATCTGTCACAGCTAAGAAAAAATATATACAGTGGAAACCACTTTAACCGGACGCGGGTTAATCGCAAATGCCGGATGAATCGAACAAAAACGCCCAGTCCCGATTCTATTTTAATTATGGGGTTAATCCGGACACAATCCCGCGCTGGTCACCACTGCGGCTACTCACTCTGTGTCTCGACACGGTTCCATTTCCCCCGCGAGTCGGCAACTCTTGAGGTGGAAATAGGAGGAGTCAAATTGTGATTGATTGGCTGTCAATCAGCGAGGGGAGCGGAGGAACGAGGAAGAAACAAGGGAGGATGATGGTTTGGCTGTCGCGGGAAGCATCGTCAAGGGGTTTGGTTGTCGAGGGAAGCCTTGTGGTGGGGTTTGGTTGTTGGGGGAGCGGCTTTGCTGCAATGCGGGGCCAATACCGCAAAACTCGGGACTGTTGTGAGGTGTGTAACTGGTGTCTCCCCTTGCGCATGCCCTCACCTCCCCAGGGAGGCACACCATATAGTTTGAGAACCTCTGATCTAAATCATTTCAACTTGTAATAATAATAATAATAATAATAATCCTTGCATTTGATATAGCGCTTTTCACGTCAGGAGGACGTCCCAAAGCGCTTCACAGAACACACTGTAAAGTGAATTGATTGTATATTTGTGGGCGAACGCGGCAGCCAATTGCGCACAGCAATGAATTTGTCTTCACTAAAGGAAATGGGATGGGTTTCTACTCTGTTACTACTCCCGTTCTAATGAGGAACTCTCAGCTCCTTTCCCCGTACTTGGTTTAACACCAGGTTCCCTCTCAGTGGAGGAGTCTCACCACCAGGACTCCTCGAAAACTAATCAGATGCTCATAAAATGTTGGGTGTATCTTTTTCTCCCATTCTGTACGCTAGACTTACGGGATTTCCTGATTGCAACATGACAAGACTCCAACAGCGCATTGGGATCTCTTGACAACACAAAGATAGCTTTTCCTCTTCAACATGCTGCAGACCCATTCCTGTGCTATCCCCTATCTTGGCTGAAGTCTTACCAGTCTTCAGAGGTTCAGTTCAAGTGCATCCAGATTGTCATTATGTGCCACTGTGTTATTAGCCTGTGGACATCATGACATTGAACAGTGGCTGTTAATTTTTAGAGTTAGGTGTCAGCCAGGTTCAGTTGGTAGCGTTCACCTCTTAGTCAAAAGGTTGTGGGTTGATCTTCTGACTCAGGACTTTGAACTCACCTTCCAGACTGATATGATATAATGTATAAATACAACTTGTTATTGTCATTGTTGACACTACAGTGCAATACTGGGATCTACTGATCCTTCAGATCAGTCGTTATAGGTCATTCACTACGTGACTGCTGGTGGAACACTGCTGTGCGCAATTGGCTGTCGCGTTTCGCCCACAAAATATACAGTCAATCCATTTTACAATATATTCTGTGAAGCGCTTTGAGACTTCTCAATGATGTGATAAAGTACTATTTCAAATGCAAGGATTATTATTATTATTATTATTATATTACACTTCGCAGTAAAATCGTGTCTTCAGCTGTTGACATTTTTAATGTCTTCAATGTCTGTTACCGGCAGTTTTAAAGTGACACTTTGTCTTTTAACCCACAGGCGATCCTACAAGGCTGCTGTAAACCCACAGATGTAAGTGAGATCCACCATTTGATTCCTTTCTTACTTTGGAAATGTTAGCACATCCAGTGGGCAGATCGATCTGAGAGTCTATGTATTTGCAGGAAAGGCCTCACCCAACAAATCTGGTCACCAGTCAACACCCAAAGTCAACTTGTTCAAGGTTCACAGTGATGGCATTCTAAGAGATAAACTCCCTCAAGCTAGTTGTTATCTGGTTGGTCAGTGAGTAAGAGATTTTCCACAAATAATGTAATAAAAAAGATACTAAACCGTCTGTTAAGAAAAAAAACTAATTGGTTCCTGATGTTCACATCAGATAGTCTCCTGGAATCCAATTAACTGACTAATAATCCTTTTGTCCGAGGCAGATATTTGAAGAATTTACAGTTAATACCTGGGTGTCAGCTTGGCTCACATGATAGCACTCTCACCTCTGAGTCAGATGGTTGCAGGTTCAAGGGACTTTGAGCTCACATCATAAGCTCCAGTGCACTACTGGGGGGAGTCCTATATTTTTGGAGGTGTCACCCTTTGGATGAGACATTAAACCAAGGACCCATCTGCCATGATATAAAGTACATTCACTGTCAAGATACCAGGGATGAGAAGCAGGTGTTCAAAGATTTAAAATGAGCCAAATGACCTCCTGTCCTGTCCTGTTCCACCCCTTCCCTTGCATCTTTCAAGGTCTATCTCAAGACCTTCCTCTTCGACCACACCTTCGGTCATCTTTCCCCCCAACCCTCACCAATTGCAATCCCAGGCTTGGGTGCAAACACTTGGGAGGGCCTCCCGATATGAAAGACGTTATATAAATGCAAGTTTGTGGTTGTAAATTTTACGATTTTCTGAATCAGTACTTTGAACTCACATTCTAGACTGATGTAATGTATAGATACAACTTGTTGTTTGTGTTATTGTTGACCCTCCAGTGCAATACTGGGGTCTTTAAATGTTGTGGACTAAGCGAGTACCTGATGTAAAAGACTGAGGGATGACTTCTTTAGATATTGGAGAGAGGTTGGAGGTTGAGGGAAGTGATTTGATTGAGGTTTTTAAAATAATAAAGGCCCACAAAAAATACATACTCAATTCACTTTACAGAATATCCTGTGAGATGTTTCAAATCAGAAAACATTTCTTCAACCGAGGGTTGAGTGTAGAAAGAACACATTTCTGTTGCACGTAGATGCAGAGAGGATTGGGATGTTTAAAAGGGAGATGGATAGATCAATTAATTGGGAATTAAGTAAAGCTTTAGAGTCTATTGTCACTAGGGTGTTGACAAGAGAGATGAGACCTCATCTAATCTGGAGCAGATTAACACTTCGTTAATAGGTTGTATCAGTGTCAGGGGTAGGATCTAACTGTGTTCGAGATGTTTCAACGCGTTAATTAAAATGTAATTAAAATCGAACAACCTCAAAAGTAACTTTGTTCCATTTAATCCTAGGATTTTATTAATGAGCTGCTGATTAGAATAAAGGGTCTGCGGAAAATGACAACTCCTCAGAAGAAGTGACCCGGAGAGATGGCCCACCGGAGGGCAGAGAGCGGATGCGGGGGAGATAGAAAGCGAGAGAGAGAGAGAGAGCGGGAGACCATGTGGTCAGATGGACCTCACCGTCATCTGTTTGTGTACATAGTCTCGGGAGTCGGGGAGAGTCTGTCATGTCAAAATGGTCACTGGACTGAAATTTTCCAAACTAAGTAGGACCTTGGGTCAAAGTTTACGCGTTTGTAAAGAGGTCGGGCGTGAACTCTGTGTGTATTTATGAACATTTCTGTGTTTTTTTTGTTAATAAAGACAACGTTTCGCTGTAACGTTTATTTTCTTTGTCAGCAAAGCAGCGCAGATTGTTTTTACTGCTACTCCACTCCATCACGCCAGTCCTCATCGGACTTCACTGGATCCGTCACAAAACGGATGGATTTTAAGATCCTCAAACTCATCTACAAATCCCTTCACACCTTGGCACCTCCCTACCTTTCCGACCTGCTTTCTGAGCGCTGCCTCCGCTCGGCTGGCTCCGGCCTCCTGCTTGTCCCTCCGCTCCCCTCTGCCCCACCATCTGCAGCCCCACTTTTCAGCCACTAACGCCCTGAAGCTTCTCTCTCTCAATCCCTCCACCTTGGCCCCTTCTTCCACTCTTTTAGATCATGACTGAAGACCTTCCTCTTTGACGGTGCTTACGGTCACCTTCTCCCTCCCCCAGGCTCGGCGTCGGGCTCCACCAATGTTAAAACGCTCCTCGACCTGTGTGAAAGGGCACTATATATGTGTAAGTTGTTGTCGTTGTACTATCCTTTCATCTCCTCTCCTGAAGACTCGACGAGTGATCATGTAAGGGATTGGATTAAAAATGACTGTGTGATCATGAACAAAACACAAGCTGGTATAACACAAAATGTCTTTCATCCGTTTTTTTTTAAAAAGAGGCAACTTTCCAATAGGACAGTGTGGTCCTTGACATTTGTAGGCTACATTCATTGGGAAAAGATTTCATAGCTACTGTATACACATCAAATGTGCATAAAATGAATCAGTATTGAGCCCTACCGCACTGCCGAGCATTGACAACCTTTCTATAAAGTGCTTGTCAACTCTCCAAGCTTAAACCTCACCATTTTATCCTGCACTCTCCCACTGGTGGCAAAACCTCCTTATTAAACATAAACGTTCATCTAGCGACAAACCTGACTGGTTAACTCGTCCATTTCATCACTATTCAATTGACTGTTCTGAGGCAGGAGCTATTGGATACAATGATCATTTTGTGTGCCAGTGAATACGCTGACAGTGTGTGTGTCTAAAGGAACATCACTCACTACACAAATGATGAAAGAGCATTAAATGTATGACCACAAGACACCGCACCCAATATTGCATGTTGTGTATTAATTATGAAATTGTTTCCCTCTTCTCCCAATTTTCCCAATTAAAACTCCAGAGAGAAAGAGAGGGAACAGCTCTCATTCGTGTGCGAAGAATGGGATTTGGGACCTGCTTTCTGTCTAACACTGCCTCTCCTCAATGTGTATTTCCGTCTACTTCAGTGAGCAAATAGTAAACGTATGGAACAGGTTCCCTAGGGAGATATCGAAAGCAGAAAGTCTTGATTCTTTCAAGAATAAATTAGATAAGATTTCCGTTGGGAAACAATATCTTGGGATACAGTATATAGTTTGGGACATGACATGTGCGTGCTACTGCCAGGATGGTGGAAGGCGAACTGGATGGACCTTGGTGTTCTTTTGCTTAGAATATTCTTATGTTTTTATGTTCGTAGCCCTCGGAAAATCCAGTAGCATTCCATACCCAGGTTCTGTAATTCCAATGGTCAAACAGAAGCTGAGATGTTTTAGTTTATGCTGGTGGAAAGATTCATGATAATGGCTTTTTTCCTCACTGCTTTCAGAAATAGACCAGAAGGTTAATGTCACTGGAGCCAGATCTGCTGCCTGGACTACACTAGGTACTGAAGGCCGGATTGCTAGTACTATATCTCAGAGAAAAGGGCTGGCCCGTGCACTGAACTGAAGACTACCATTATCTCCCTCCCCCCAACCCCACGACCTCTGCTCAGGGACACTGGGACAAGGCTGATTTAGCACTAAACTGCACAGAGTTTCCTCACGTCTCAGCTCCTAGGATCCCAGTTGCTAAGCTACTGCGGTGATTATTACAGTCCATTAACAGAATGGAGCCTGAGCCCTCCCAATGCACCAGGCATCGGCTTCTCCTGCAGCTCGAGGTCACACGCCGTAGTTCCAGACTGCGATGTGCTTCTCACCTGGAAAAAAACACAGGTTCAAACACATCAATCTAATTCGGACGCCGATTCAATTGATCATAATAACAACCCTTGCATTTGATGGAGCGCCTTGTCGCAGCACTGAGACGTCTCAAAGCACTTCACAGGATATGTCCACAAACAGTCGTGGAGCGAGTGACCAATTTTATTTTGGAGTATTGCTGGTGGCCAAAGTGGTTGGCTACCACTGATGTAGGCTGGTCTCACCTCTCCACCCAATGTCTTCCAAAGCCACCCATCTCTTTGATCACGCCTTCAGCCAACACTAAAGCAGCTAGCGATTCTTGTTTGTTGCTCACTGCTCCCCACAGGTTCACTGAGTGCTTTTTCACGCCCCAGGGTTTAAGCCAGGAACGATACTCACTGAACTGGCAGATGTATCTGTTTCGTGTCTTGCATCTCTGATCATTCCAGTTGAACGCGCTGGAAGCTTGCAGCTCAACACAGTTTCCAAACCTGAATTAGATGAGTATAAGATGAACATAGGGCGGACCTATCCAATTTAGAATAATAATAATAATCCTTGCACGTATTACGTTGTTGAGACATCTCAGAGTGCTTCAGCGAATACACTGTAAAGTGAATTGACTGTAGATTTTATGGACGAAATCTCAGTAAATAATACATACAGGTAACTCTCTCCCCCCTTTCCCCCCTTTTCTCCCCGTCCCAACTAAGATCCTTACCCTTGGTTATCGGGTTGTCCAAAAGCAAAGCTGTGATAGGATGGCGACTCCCCACTGTCCCAGCGGAACGAATCCTTGGATGTTTTGTAGGTCAGACCTGAATGTGGTACAAAAAGCAGTGGAAGATCAGAGCGGAAGAGACTGAGGTCTGATCGGACTGAAGTCTCTGCATTTTAAGCGATATAGACACGCTATGTAATAATAATAATCCTTGCATTTGATATAGTGTTTTCTCACGTCATTGAGACACCGCAAAGCGCTTCACAGAATATATTGAAAAGGGTACTTTATGGGCGACACATGGTGGCCAACTGTGATCAGCAGTGACCCTCAAACAGCCACGGAGTGTCCAATTTATATTATTTTTATTTCAGGTAGCGCCATGGGATCTTTAATGTCCAAGATACCAGACAGATGGAATCTTGAGTTAACGTCTCATCTCAAAGACAGCACCTCCAACAATGCAACACACCCCCAGTGCTGCATTGGAGTGTCAGCTTAGACTATGTGATCCCAAGTCCCGAAGTGGGGCTTGAACCCCCAATCTTCTGACTGAGAGGCAAGAGCGCTACCATTGAGCCAGGCTGAGACAAGATAGCAGGGGAATGGAATCCCGGTACAGGCTGAAGGTTGATTCATCAGTGACAGGAGAGAGAGAGAGCGAGAGAGAGAGAGAGAGAGGGAGGGAGGGAGGGAGGGAGAGAGTGAGGGAGGGAGAGAGGAGAGAGAGAGGAGGAATGAATCTACACGTTACCAATCCAAAAGTTCCTGGTTTCAAAATCTGGGTCTGTAACCTCATTTGTGCTCTCCAATTGGCTGAGGTAATAGGCCAAGATGTCTTGCTGTTTCTGGGTTTTAATCTGTGCTAAAATACCACCTTGTTCCTGAAAATAAAAAAAGCACAAATTAATGGCAAAACTTTATCAGCCTAACAGAGTATTGGTGTGGGGGGTGCGGGTGGGTTGGGAGGGGGAGAGGTAAATTTGGTCCATTTTACCAGAATATGCAGAGCAGTAAAGTTTAGGGCCTTTGTTTGATACGTTTTTAAAAAAAATTAAAAAGTAATAATAATAATCTGTGCATTTGTGCATTTGATATAACACCTTATCTCGTCATTGAGACGTCTCAAAACGCCTCACAGAATATACTATAAAGTGAACTGATTGTATTTTGTGGACTAAACACTGCAGCCAGTTCCAAGTAAAATAAATAGCAAGTAAGAAAAAAAGGAGAGTTTGAGTCAATGATAGAGTCTTTTGACAAATGTCACCTCTCACTCCTCTCGTTACCTGGCATTTACTTTTGGCTCCGTAATAAGTGTCTGCTTCAGGAGAAACCATGAAACAATCTCCATCGATCTCAACATCACAGATGTGGAAGGGAAACTCCAGCTTTTCTGAGGAAGAAGCAGGAAATTAGAGGCGACCAAAAATTACCTTGTACACAACGTGAACAACAGACCCATGAAAACCATTAGCAAAATGTCAGTTCCTCTGAACTGAACACAAATGGAATCCTGTAGCTTAGTGGTTAGAGCACTCGCCTCGCAAGAAAGAGGAACTAGGTTCTATTCCCTGGCAGGGCAAAATGTTGGGCAAGTTTCCTTACTCCACACGCCTCTGTTTACCTAGCAGTAAGTAGGAACCCAATTGTTAGTCAATTGGTGGATCGTTCTTCTGGGGGTAATACTTTAAAAAATTTGGTCACCCAATCCGCAGGTGTTTGTGGGACGCTGCTGTCTGCAATTGGCCTCTGTGTTTCTCCCACAACATATACAGTCAATTCACTTTACAGTGTATTCTGTGAAGCGCTTTGAGACATCTTGAAAATGTGATAAGGCGCTATATCAAATGCAAGGATTATTATTATATAAATCCCACAAAATTATAATAAGAACAATAATAATCCTTGCATTTGATATAGTGCCCTATCACGTCATTGAGATGTCTTAAAGTGCTTCACAGAATATGTTGTAGGGTGGATTGACTGTGTATTTTGGAGGTGAAACATGGCAGCCAATTGCACATAGCAGTATCCCACAAAGAGTCATGAATTGAGTGACCACATTTTATTTTGATGAATTATTACCCCCGGAAATCGATCGGCCAATCGACTAATAACTGGGATTCCTACATACGGTTAGGTAAACAAAGGTGTGTAGAGTAAGGAAACTTGCCTAAGGTTGTGCCAAAACCGGGAATCGAACCCGGGTCCTCTCGCTTGTGTGGCGAGCGAGCTAACTACTACACCACGGGACAAACAAATAATGTTGTGTTATGTTGTGTCTTTCAGGGTGGACACAGCAAGGAAAAGTGGAGGGAAACAAAACATTCTGAAACATTTTGCGTTTGAGCTGCTCTTCCAATACAGTTGAACCAGGCAAAAAAAAATATAAATGTGAACAGAAACTATAAATTGTGCTTCGCTGTGAAGCCCTGATGGTGTGAAATAGAAGGGTGTTATACTCATGGGCTTCCACTAGATAGAGCTCCAGCACTGTCATTGTAGATTAAGAGTCCAACCAGTTGGCCTTTTCCCATCCAGGTCGTTGCATGCTACAGTAATGGAGATGTTGATAGCAGCTAATTCAGTCTACAGCAGACTGGAAAGCTTTGGGAACCTTAAATCCAATGTTGCCTGGTTCTTAGTATACGTCACGTCTCAAATTACTCATATACTGTATCTCAAAATATTATGTTCTAGAAAGAAATCTAATGTGTATTTGACTGAACCCTTTCTGCTTCTATTGTTTCCCGAGGAAACCTGTTGATAGCTGTTTTTTTCCAAAGCTAATGAATTGTACCTCTTGAAATCGGAATATCTTCTGTGAAGAAATAGTGAAGCTTTCTTCTACAAACTTTATTGGACAAACTACAGATGGTGCATTTAAAATCAAAAAAGAGCAGGAAGTATTTCATGAAGTATCTTCCCGTGGGATTAAACCTATTTCATTTTTTTTGTTAGGAGTCCCTCTGGGCTCTCCGTGTGTGATTGTGCTGTTAACTCACCCCCACAGACAGCTCCACCGAATCCCACCTCACACATGCACGAGCACTCCTCATCTCGGTACCTCCCATGAACACACTCCATACTACACCTAACTGGGAAAGAGATGAATTGGCCATCAATCAGAGCACCCCACACTCGAAAGAAGCACACCCAATCTTAAGAGAATCCCAATAAACCTAACCCTTTCCCATTATTTCCCAATAATAATAATAATAATAATCCTGGCATTTGAAATAGCACCTTATCGTATTTTCAAGAAGTTCTCAAAGTGCTTCACAGGTATACTGTAAAGTGGATTGAGTGCATATTTTATGGGCGAAACACGGCAGCCAATTGTGCACCGTAGTGTCTCACAAACAGTCATTGATTGAGTGACCAATTTTATTTGGGGGATTGTCGGCCAGGAAACCGGGAGAGACTTGATCCAGGGGATCTTTAACATCCACCTGAACAGGCAGCCGGAATCTCAGTTTAACATCTCATTTGAAGGACGGCCCTATGACAATGCAACACCCCCCACCCCCGGCATTATATTGGAGGGTCAGCTTAGACAATGTGTTTTCAAGTCCTGACGTGGGAGTTGAGCCCACAACCTTCTGAGTCAGAGGCAAGCTACCACAGCGCCACTGCATAGAATCCCAAAGGATTCATTCCCAGTGTACAAAATTGTATAGAATTCCAATGGATCACTCCACGTACTCTCTCCCTCTTCAGCGTCCCTGTTACAAATATGTGAGTCAACGAAAAGAAGGCATTGAGGTAAAAGCTTAATGGGAAACATTTCCAGTGAGTTTTTTTTAAACACAATTTCCCCTCCTTCCCATTCACACACACATACACTGATTCCCTCCCCCTCCACCCCCCCCCACCCCCCTGCGCCCCGAACACACACCACACACTCTTGGAAAGTTCAGTTTTTGTCCCATTTGTACCTATAAACATTGAAATTGTGAAACTTAATGAAATAAAAACGGAAATAGAAACTCTGTCCATAAATAACAGGTTAACAGACAGGCACTTTGCAGCCCCAACTCCCAGCTCCCCCAGCCCGAGCTCCCACTGCGTCTCTGTGACCCAGTGAATGGGATGTTTACCAGGTGAAAGGAAATAACTAATTAATAAATGCAAGTTGTTGACCATTACCCATGTGCCTACCTTGGCAAAACCTTCCTGTGAAGCCCGGTAAACACTCACATCGGCACAGGCTGATGTTCAAGTGGCCTCTGTTGCCACAGCTCATCCTACACGGGTTCCTGGGGACTTCTACAAGGACATAGATGGTGGCAGGAGGCTCAGCAACAATCAAATTCAGTCAGAAATCCTGAGGCTTGAAATCCCACTCCCTGACTAGGTCTAAAGATTCTTTACAGGGTGTGCACAAAGTCCTGTTACTCCCCCAAGTGTTTTTGAGTGAGTGAGTGAGTGAGTGAGTGAGTGTCATCATTTTCATGGCAGATAATGATCCATTGCCATGTTCGATGTAAAAGGATGGAGTGAGGAGGGTGAAACACATCTCTGACAGATTGTTTCAGCTCCTCTGGAGTCTCGTCGCTGTTTTGTAACAGGGGGTAACAGGACTTTGTGGATACTCTGTAGAATTACGCAAAAATCTTTAAACTCAATCTTAATTTGGAAGCTGCTCCTTATTGGCTGCATAGAAAACCCAGCTTTCAAATCAAAACCAAACTTAAAACGTAATAAATCTGGCATTTGACATTGCGCCTTATCACGTCTTCGAGACGCCTCAAAGTGCTTCACAGAATACACTGTAAAGTGAATTGACCTTGTATTTTGTGGGCGAAAAGCTGCACACAAACAGCCGTAGATTGAAGTGACCAAATTATTATCATTTATTTATTCATTTTAAAATATCTACATTTTTAAGACAAAACTCCATCTCACTCAGCGAGATGGAGCTTGAGCTCTAATAATGGAGGTTTGTTAGGACGGTGTCAGTTTTTAATGCTGGTGCTTAGTGCAGTGAGATGGTCTATAATGAGACTCACCGCACAGCCCTCCACTGTGATCCCAGGATTTGAAACAGCCGGACATGCGAGAAGTGCACAGAGAACACCACACTCCTTCTTTATAAGGGACAATTATCCTTCCATTGATTTCCCAGTTTCCTCTGAAATAAGAAAAAAATGCACATCACTTTGTCGGTGAAGGTGAGACACCTGCAGCCAGCCAACTGCACCAACATGTGCCACTGCCATTCGAGGGCACAGAGTAGGCCTTGCTCCTTCCTACGTCTGTGACCTGCTAATCCCATATTAACCTAACTCCCTTCGCTCATCAGGCTTCAGCCTGAGCCAAGTCCTCTGCCCGGCCTACACCACCATCGGCGCTCGGACCTTCAGCTTCGCTGCCCCCACCCTTTAGAACCTATCCTCCGGTCCCTTCGTCTTGGTCCCTCCCTTGCCTCTTTCAAAGCAGGTCTCAAGACCCTCCTCTTCGACCGTGCCTTCAACCCTCCCACCCTCACCCTTCCCGCCTTCCACCCACTGTGGTCCCAAACCCTTGCTCAGGTCCAAATCCCATTTCAATGGCATTGGAGGCTAATTTGTGACATTTGCATAATCCTGAGATACCTTGGAAACAGTTCTGGGAATAATGTTCTCGTCCCAAACAAACACCCGATTGCCGACCCCACATAAAGAACTTCCAGGCTTCAAACCACCTCGGAGACAATGGTCCACATTGAAACGTTTAGGAACACCGCATGGCGTGAGAGGCGCTATATAAATATATTTGTTGTTATTAATAACATAATAAATTATATTAATTAGAATAAAATTAGCATCATGGAAATTGGTTCTTTTCAGGAGTTATCTATTTCTTTGCTTGCCTGCAAATACAGTCACTCCACTTCAGAGTATATTCAGTGAAGCGCTTTGGGACATCCTCTTAATGTGAAAGGCTTTGTATCGAATGCAAGGATGAATATTAATTCACATGAGTGGGCCAATTATACTTGCACCAACACACTGCCACCACTAGGTGGCTACACATGCTGAGACTCCCACTTGCTTCGGTGTTGGTGACTGGTGAAGTTGACCCACCTTTACCACAAGCTGTCAGGCTTTCTCTACCCACTCGGCAAATGTTAATTCATGGTTTGTGATTTTAGCTGGTTAGACTCCAGCAGTTACCCCAAAGCACTTTGGACTATATTGCCTAATACTCTCGGTAAACTGGATACATCCCTCCAGAGAGAGAGCGAAACCGAACAATATTCCATTCAACAATTTATCTGAGGAGTTTCCATGTGTAGGTGGGATGCGTGGGAATTATCAGTTTGGTTTGGGGACTCTTAAGCACAGTGATGGGTTTCCGCGTACATCAGACACCCGGCTTTACAAAAACAATTGCTGCCAAGTGTAGTGTTGGTTTTGTAAACAAATATGGCAGCCCACAAATATGCCATTTGGGGAATAAATGATTACAATAATCCAGTGGATTTGTCAGTCAGCACACCAGAGACACTCCCTTCTCTTTTCAGATCGCACTGTGGGATCTTTGATATAATAATAATAATCCTTACATTTGATATAGTGCCTTGAGTCACTTAAAGTGCTTCACAGAAATATACCGTTAAGTGAATTGTATATTTGTATATTTT
Organism: Callorhinchus milii; assembly: GCF_018977255.1. NCBI lineage: Eukaryota > Metazoa > Chordata > Chondrichthyes > Chimaeriformes > Callorhinchidae > Callorhinchus > Callorhinchus milii. The sequence goes on along the minus strand of NW_024704750.1, from coordinate 18,368,715 downwards.
GTGGGCGAAATGTGGCAGCCAATTGCAGCACAACCGGGTTCCTACTTACTGCTGGGTAAGCAGAGGTGTGTGGAGTAAGGGAACTTGCCTAAGGTTTTACCCTGCCCTGGAATCGAACCCGGATCCTCTCGCTTGTGAGGCGAATGCACTAACCATTACGCTTCAGGGGCCACAGCCCAGAACGTTTGTCAGTCAAAGGAACAAGGAGAGGGAGGCCTGAGATATACAGTCTTACCCTGGTGAATAAGCACAAATAAAAATGTCCATTGTTTCTCCATTCTGTAGGCAGGTGTGTCTCCCACAGCCCAGCTTACTTGATGTCGCCCAGACAAGCTGAAAGTAGATATAGTCATTAGTGGGGGGAGGGGGGGAGGGGGGGAGGGAAATAGTAATAGATTGAAAGAAATTATAGCACAAAAGGCATTTTTTTTGGCTCATTGAGCCTAATATTATGGAGCTAACAAGCGCAATCCCAATTCCCTGCGCCCTATTCCTTCTCTTCTATTATTCATCCGATTCCATTTAACTCTGGCTGACCTCAGTCTCAATGGCCACCTGTGTTCTGACGACACTCTGTCTGGTAACATTTCCTTTAACATCTCTCTAACTCTGCCCATGGCGATCCTGAGTTGATGTTCCTTTGCTACCGATTCACCAGCGAGATTAATCTTTCTACTCCAGGGCACTGCTGATGACAGACGATAAGATGGTAAGATGGAAAGCAGCGAGCGTGATAGTTTTTTGATCAGTGTGTATGTATACTTTACGTTCTTTGTGACTTGCTTATTGTTTATCTGCTAAAACGGTGAAAAACGCCAGATTTCAGCATGGTGGATACACCAGGGCTATTGTATGGAGCTGTCAATCGTGGACAGCTCGACTGATTGGAATAACCACTCCAGGCCAGCGGAACAAAGCAAGCCCAGCCGATCACGAGCAGCTCCAACAAGGTCACGTCACCGCAAAGGGCCAGCAGGGTCCAACCGCGTTCTGGACAGAAGGGCAGGGATTGGGTCTGGCGGGTCTCGGCGAAAGAAAAATAAAGAGAAGACTAACGTTCTAATAATAATCCTTGCATTTGATAGAACGCCTTATCACGTCGTTGAGACGTCTCAAGGCGCTTCACAGAATACATTGTAAAGTGGATTGACTGTGTATTTTTGTGGACGAAACATGGCAGCCAAGTCCCACAAACAGTCATGAAGTGAGTGACCGATTTTACTTACTCATTTGGATATTTATTAATTTTGGAGGGATTGTTCCCTTTTTCATATATTAATATATTTATATACATATATAATAACGTATTCAAACTTCACACTGAATGGCGGCAGAGGCTTGTTAAGTAGATGTTTGTAAAGTGAATATATATGTAACTGTGAAGTATATTTAGCTGTACTGTGTAAGGCATTTTCCAGAAAACCTTCCAATGGATGTTTGATGTGCAGTGCTGTGCCTGTGTATCGATGAGGAAGGATTTCAATTTCCTCAAACTCATCTTCAAATCCCTTCATGCCCTGGCACCTCACTACCTCTTTGACCTGCTTACTCCCCAACCCACTACCCGATGCCTCCGCTCAATTGGCTGTGCCTTCGGCATGTCCCTCATGCCCTCTGTTCCACCACCGCCGGGCGTGCTTTCAGCTATGCTGAAACTCTCTTCCTCTATCCCTCCGCCTTGCCCCCCATCCACCCTTCCAGGTCTTTAGGTCGCACCTGAAGACCTTCCTCTTCAATGTTCACTTTCCCTCTCCCCCCAGCTTGACGTCAGTCTCTGCCACTGCCAATCGCTCTGGGACGAGAGCTATGTACATGCGAGTTGTTGTTGTTGAAAGGACAATGGTTTCGGTGAGCACATACCTGGGTGTAGTGGTGGCAGGTAGCATTGTTCTTGCAGAGTCCTGTGTGGTGGTTGTAATTTGGACCCTCTCTGAACCACAGCTCGATAACGTCTGAGAAAGACATCCTTCCGGTTGGTGATACGTGATGGTTACAGCTGACCTCGTCGGCCATCTCCTCCTCCTCCTCTGGCACTCGGACGGGGTGGACAAGTAGCTCCCCAGGGCATGTGGCAGCCCGCTCCTGGGCCAATCGAGCAAGCTTCTCACTCCAGTCCTGCAGACAAGAAAAGGACCGTGAGTTAACACGATGACAAGGTGCGTAAATATTGTGGAGTCCTGTAGCATATTGGTTAGAGCACTCGCCTCACAAGTGAGAGGATCTGGTTTAATACCCGGTCGGGGCGAAACTTGAGCCAAGTTTCCTTACTCCACATGCCTCAGTTTCTCTCTCTCATTCCAGGGAACACACTTACCCTCCTGGTGCACTTTGCCCTGTGCCATTGTCCGAACCAGTGTTTTTTTTTCCACCCTAGAACTCTCCAGCATGTGTTTTTTATTATTTTACATCTGAAGAGTTGTTTGGCTGGAAGGGAACTCCCCATTCGTCAAGCCTTTCTGGGCAAAGCAGAACTGGCTTTGATACAATTTGTAACAAGCACGCTATTCTATTCCACATCCGATGCCCTGTTTGCTGGCAGGGGGCTGCCACAATGTGTTGAATGGATTTACATGGATTACGAAATCCCAGATTGTATTTCATGCCCTGTGCACATCGCTGCTAGTTTCTCACATAACATCCAAAAACCTGAGGTATTACAACTGTCCCATCTTACCCTACAAGGCACAAAGGTACAAGGGTCTGACGGCCCCACTTGCACCGTTGCACACCTGCACTCTTCCCTTCTCCCACACCTAAAACTCAACCTGTTCAACCGTGGCCTTGGGCACCTCAACAACAACTTGGGTAGCGCTTGCTTACCAAAAACTCACTGACACACTAAAAACAAAACCTCATTCTGCTTAAACATCTAAGGCCCAATTCATGTAGAAGCATAGAAACAGGAATAGGCCATTCAGCCAGGTGGGAAGAGATCAGGCTCCCTGTGATGCCCTCTACAGTCACTCCTAACATTCACTGCCGAGGCTCACACACAAACAGAGGTCACTTGTGCCGGTAAAATAATAAATAATCCTTGAATTTGATATAGTGCCTGTGTCACTTTGTTGAGACGCCTCAAAGTGCTTCACAGAATATATTGTAAAGTAGTTTGACTGTTGTATTTTGTAGATGAAATTTGGCAGCCAATTGCACTCAGCAGTGACTCACAAACAGTTGTGGAGTGAGTGACCAATTTTTTTTGAAGGGATTAAACTCCCCGGAAAGTAATCCACCAGGTTCCTACTGCTAGGTAATCAGAGGCATGCGGAGTAAGGAAACTTGCCTAAGGTTTTGTCTCGCCTTGGAAATCAGAGATACCAGAGTCCAGCCAGCTTCCAGGGAACCGCACCCAGGCCAGGCTTATGCCCGTGGGGAGAAAAATTAGAAAAATAATTGAACACATTAATTTTTTTAATTAAAAAAGAGGATTCTGCTTTATTTTTCCAGATCACATTAACCTTTTCAAAGTGGCTGAAAGAGATCAAGAATGTACTCTGCAGTCTGGTTCAGAGCTCTTTTTCACAGATGAGGGAGGGAACCTGCCAAACGTTGGGAAGGGAGAGGGGATGGTTGGCAGTTCACACTGTGGGAGTATGAGAGGCTAACAGCTGGGAGAAGGACAGATGTTCAATGTTTACCACAGAGTCGTGGGGCCAGTCTGTGTGATGGTATCAACCAGCCAAGCAGCCACCTGCTTTATAACACAAATGTCATGACTGGAAACTGCATTGGGATGGGAATCGTTGATTTAGGATTCTACAGCGTGGAGTCCTGTCGTGTATTGGTTAAGAGCACTCGCCTCGCAAGCGATAGCCTCGGGTTTGATTCCCGGGCAGAGCGAAACCTTAGGCATGTTTCCTTACTCCACACGCCTCTGTTTACCGAGTAGTAAGTAGGAACCCAGTTGTTAGTCGGTTTACGGATCGCTTTTTGGGGGTAATAATTGCTCAAAAAAAGAAATGGGATATTGCTGTTGGCTGCTACATTTCGCCCACAAAAGACAATCAATCCACTTTACAATATATTCTGTGAAGCGCTTTGAAATGTCTCAATGATGCTATAACAAATGCAAGGATTATTATTTTTTTATTGTAAATCCATAACAGGTTTACAGGTACATTCAATGCATTAAATATCTGTAATCATATGTTTATAAAAAAAACTATTTTATTGGGAAACCCAGATTAAGTCCCAGAGCACGAGACAACATGAAGCTGAAGAAAGAAACAGAGAGACAGAGAGATGAGTCAGCAAGTGGTCAGGTGCTAGCGAGTTGCTTGCGGATTGTTGGAGGAAGAGAAGACTGAGGAGATGGGGAGGTCTGGAGGTCGTGAGAAAGAATAACTGGGAGTGGAAGGCAGTGTGATGGGCTTTGATTTCAACTTAGTAAGGATACAAAGTAGAGGATTGGGAAAGTACATTTGAGGTTTGGAAGGAAATTCAGAGAAACATTTCCACACATCTCACCTACACATGGAAATTCCAGAGATAGATCGTTGGCATGGAATACGCACTCTCTCCCTGGAGGGATGCATCTTGCTTACCTATTTCCGGAAAGTAATAGGCACAGGTTGGCAACAGCCAAGGCCTTGAGGACCCCAGAGTGAATGTTGGGGTGACTGCTGGAGTCTAACCAGCTAAAACCACATTGCTGGCCATTTATATCACTATCTGGCAAGCTCTCCCGCTGCTTGTCCAGCTAGGACCACCCAACCCATTACAGCTTTGGCTTGCAGGATTAACAGGAGCCGAGTGGGATAATTCCCTGTCCCCAGTGACTCGTCTGACCTTCCAAGTCCTGCCGATGAGCCAGTCTGGCTGCGCTGTCATCATCAAAGGCTAGAATCTTTGACTTCCTGGCTTTACTGCCTTTACCGACTCAGCCATTTGTGGAGCCATTGTGTATTACAGCCTTCCAGATTACCACACCCATATATGATATTCTACACTATATCTACCAGAGAGATTGACATACCAAGCACTTTCTTATGTATTGACTGTGGTTCCCAAGGTAAAGTTACTGTATTATGAAGAGTATTTGTACAAAAAGGTCATATGACTTTTCCTTAATCAGGTTCCTGTCTCACAAGGTCATATCGCATAATGAAACAAGACCTCAGTGTTTACATCTTGTGCTGCAGCTGTGGCCACACATCTCCATGTTTCAGTAAATGCTACAGAGGCTGTTTTGGGTTGTGTTAGTGAAGTGCTTGCCTGATGTTCGTTCAGCACTAGGTGGGGGTGTGATGGGGGTGGGGGAGAACGCCATTCGAGATGCAGTCTGGCTCGCGTGATGATTAAAGATCCCAGTTACTAACGAGAGTCATGTGAAATTGCTGCTGGCTACTCTGACTCACAGCCTGTTGTTGAGGTTTTCTTGTCTCTTTGTGATTAGCTTCCCGCTTAGTTTAGAAGATCCTTAATGTCCTTTCAGAAGTTCAGCTGGGCCCTTGTCCAGTACAATCCACAAATACTCAGACACCCAGTCACAGCAATAAACTGGAATGTGGCATCATTCCCACATTTTCCTCTCATAACGTACACTGTGATAAAATGTTCACCTTCACCTGACACTTTATCAGCCTGGCTCAGTTGGTAGCACCTTCATAGCCTGGCGCCTACCCCCTACCTCTCCGACCTGCTTACCTGCTCAACTGGCTCCGGCCTCCTGCATGTCCCTCGTGCCTTCCGTTCCACCATTGGTGGCTACACTTTCAGCCACTACTCCCCAAACTCTGGAACACTCTTCCTCTATCCCTCCATCTCGCCCCTTCCATCTCCATCTTAAAATCGCTCTTGAAAACCTTCCTCTTCTTCCATGCTTATGGTCACCTCCCCATCCCCCAGCTCAGCATTGTGCTCATTAGGATCACTATATAAATGCTAGTTGTTGCTGTTGTAGCACGCTCGCCCCTGAGGCAGAAGGAAGGTTTTGGGTTCAAACCCCACCTCAGGACTTTAAGCTCACAGTCTTGGCTGACCCTCCAGTATTTGGAAAGTGTTAGAGGTGTCGTCATTCGGATGAGACAGAAATCCTGAGCTCGAAATAAAGAAATTGATTCTTTAAGTATATCTTAAAGATCTAGCTGAAAAAAAGAAGGAAGTTTCTCCTAACCTGCTGGCCAGCAATCCCCTAGATGAAATTGATCATTTATTTCATGGCTATTTATTGTGACGTTGCTGTGCGCAAATTAGCTGCCGTGTTTGCCTACAAATACACGCTTTCTATACTTGTGTTTTGAGATGTCTCGACGTGTGAATGACGTTAATCTATCAAGTAATTATTTTTATTATCCTCTACCCACAAACTCACAACAGCACTGGTAATAAACCTGCACCCACAACCCGGGAATGGCACTGATCTTAATACAGTATAAACTAAATTCAAAATTAACAGACTGAGTAATGCAGTAACACTGAGGCACGTAAACAATGTCTGTCGGCAGTCAGGCTTCATACTATGAATGAATAACAGCACCTCTGCAGACAAAGCGGAGGCTGAGAGAGCAGGATGCCAAGCTGTAATGCTCTGTGCTTAGCATAACAGCACCCAAGAAACTGGCTGCTAAATGTCTGTAATTATGTGGAGTCCTGTAGTGTAGTGGTTAGTGTGCTCGCCTTGCAAACGAGAGGACCTGGGTTTGATGCCCGGGTGGGATGAAACCTCAAGCAAGTTTCCTTACTCCACAAATCTCTGTTTACCCATCAGTAAGAAGGAACCCGGCTGTTAGTTGATTGGTGGTTTGCTTTCCTGGGGTAATAGTCTCTTCAAAAAAATATTTGTGGGGCACTGCTGTGCGTAATTGGCTGCCACGTTTCGCCCATAAAAAACACAGTCAATCCACTTTACAATACATTATGTGAAGTGCTTTGAGACGTCTCAGTGAAGTGATAAGGTGCAATATCAAATGCAAGGATTATTATTATTATTTCCCTGTGGTGCAGTGCTGGCTGGCTGGCTGGCGTGGGGCTCAAAAGCCCAAACATCTCGTGGCATTTTTGTGGAGATGCTGAGAGGAGCCTGGGTGTTGGGGATTTGCTCTAGGTGTTTCGAGGAGAAGCCTGCGGAGTGCCGCGCATAGGCTGATTATAATCACAGTCTGGCAGGGTTGGGGGGGGCGCGAGGGAGTGGCGGGGGAGGGGGAGGCAGGGGAAACCACAAAAACAAGAAAGGATCTTAACAAAGACTTTATTCTGCACCAATTTTGATCGTTAGAACTCTTTGCAATTTGGTTGAGCGCCTGGTTCTTTGATTCAATGGAGACTGTACTTTTCAGTGTAAATAAATTATCAGGAGGCAGTCAGTGTGTGACAGGTCGGTGGTTTGATCTTTGCATTGGACAGAATTCTTAATCCATTAAGTGCTGCCTCCCTGCATGGTTGCCTGTTGCGATGATGGGTCCCAGGTGCACTACAGGGTGGGTGGGGGAGTTATATTAATAATAATTCTTGCATTTAATATAGCACCTTATCATGTCATTGAGATGTCTCAAAAAATATACTGTAAATTGATTTGACTGCATACTTTTGTGGGCAAAACATGGCAACCAACTGGGCACAGAAGCGTCCCACAAACAGTCATGGATTGAGTGACCAAAATTATTATTATTATTTATTTTAATTATTTATTTTTTGAAGGGATTATTACTCCCAGAAAAACAATCTGCCAATCGACTAACAACCGGGTTCCTACTTACTGCTAGGTAAACAGAGGTGTGTGGAGTAGGGAAACTTGCCTAAGGTTTCGCCCTGGTTTAAGGTACCATGGGGTGAGTTTGCACTTCACAGTACTCAGACACTGGCATTTGACATTTCAATTGGCATCAATGTGCATACCAGACCCTCGCACAGATGCTCTATTCTAAACAGCTGCCTTGAGCTACTTTGTTCAACTCTCTTGCTCAAAGAGATTTCTCTCTTTGCTCCCATACAAACAGGATAAGCCCATTTGGTGCAGTGAAATGTTTTTAATGATCTCTGTCAGCTGGAAGGATCAGTTAGACCTGCATTCCTATGTCCCTATAGCACCTCCCATGTTGGGTCTTGTGATGGAACAATACTTAATCCTAACGTGGGAGTGGGAACAAAGAATGGAAATAATGGAGTTTGGTAGCAACAGGAATGAAAGAGACTGGGTGAATCCTTGTATCAGTCATTATAATAATAATAATAATAACCCTTGCATTTGATTTACCGTCTTATCACATCGTCGAGACGTCCTAAAGCGCTTCACAGGATGTAAGTGGACTGAATGTGCATTTTGTGGACGAAGCATATCAGCCAGTTTGTGAACAGCAATGCCCCACTTGTCCAGCTAGCACCACTCTATCCTTTAGAGCTTTGGCTTGCAGGTTAACAGGAGCTGAGTGGGTTGACTCCCTGCCCCCAGTGATTGGTCTGCCCTTCCAAGTCCTGCCGATGAGCCAACCTGGCTATGCTATCATCAGCAGTGCCCTGGAGTACTGTGAACCTGCCAGGCTCAGGAACCGGACTAGAGACCACCACTGAGGGCTCGATTCTGACATTCCATTGCCAAAGGTGTCACCTTGGAGCCAGTTCAGTTCTGTACAACCAATTGCACAAACCAACATGAACTGTTAAATATTTACAGTTACGTGCTGATTCTTTTTATGGAACATGAACTGAAATGCTTGCAGTCACAGTGATAAGCAATTGGCTGCTTCACAAGTGCATCCCCCACAAGAGCTGGGTTTAAATGGAAAGTTTGGTGCTCAGTAATGTTTATTAGAGAGCAAAGGTCTAGGCTAACAGCAAACAGTGCACACCGTTAGAATACAGAAACTAAAATGGAAGGTGTTTTTTTCCCAACAAGAACGTGTGTTAATGTAACACCCTTCACAGAGAATAAGGTCTTGGAGCGTTTCATAGGGACAGACACTGAACGGTGGGGAAGGGGGAGGTGATGGTGTGTGTGGTCAGGGAGGTCAGTGATTAGATGGGATTTAAAACGGAGGTGTAGAGGGAACAAGGGAGTGCCAATGGGTGGGGACTCAGTTACCAACTAGCTACTGGGAGCAATGGGACTTTACCAGGAGCTCAAGCAAGTTTGTGAATGTGAGCATTTTGCCAAATACATCTTCTTTCAGAAACTTGCTGGAGCTCCCTGTAAAGTGAAAGATCTGAAGGTACTGGGTTAGAGGCTGAATATTCCAGGATAGAGGCTGAAAGCACCAGCATCTCCAGTCTTACCACAGCTTCATCCGTCCCGCCTCCTCTGTTCCTCTAAAAGGAGTCCTGTAATGTAGTGGTTAGAGCACTCGCCTCGCAAGAGAGAGGGTTCAATTCCCAGACAGGGCGAAACCTTAAGCAAGTTTCTTTACTCGACACGCCTCTGTTTACCTAGCAATAAGTGGGCACCGGGTTGTTGGTAGATTGGCGGATCGCTTTCTACGGGTAATAATCCCTTCAAAAAAAATTTATGATTTGGTCACTCAATCCAAGACTGTTTTGGGACCCTGCTGTGCGCTATTGGCTGCTGCGTTTTGCCCACAAAATACACAGTCAATCTATTTACAATGTATTCTGTGAAGAGCTTTGAGCCGTCTGAACAATGTGATAAAACCCTATATCAAATACAAGGTATATTATATTATTAAGCTTGTTGATCCGCCAATCAGACTTAAACTCAGAAGAGAAAAGCTGAATTGAGTTCAGATTGAATCAGTTTGCACGACGAACACGTCGAATAGACTAGCCAGTGAAATAGGGGAGGCAAACTGTCTGCTAATTCAAGAGGGAATCACATTTAGTGCTGAATTCAATTGAAGTCCAGGAGGTGCTAATTTTTTTTTAAATATAATTATTTTGCGAAGGGCTCTGCTGTCATTGCTCACGTGATACGATCACCTCTCAAGATTCTGACGCTGAAATACTGGCCTATTGCTCTGTTGCTGCAAGGCACATCTGTGTCCTTCCACCTCCCCCCCACCCCACCCCACCCCCCGCCCACACACACACATACACACAAGACTCTTGGTATTTTGCTTGCCCTATCAGGCACTGCTGCACACACAAATCACACTCCACTGTCAACATTCAAGGAGAAAAAAATTCAACGACACTTTACGAAAGAATGCAGTGCCCACCTATGCTTTTGTTCTCCTGTTATAATAAGTCATAGCTTTAGTTTCACTGAACCAAATATTGAAAAAATATCCTTGTGGGAACTATTAGCATCTCAAGGCTGCTTAACACTGTGGGGAGGGATAGCGGGAGATTAATGCTGCCTGAATGGTTCTCTATAGACTGCCCATTTCTCCCAACCACCATACACTGTTGGGTCACAGAAATGCAAAGAAGAAAGAATTTTTATTGCATTGTGTGTGTCAGCCTGGTTCAGTGGTAGCGCTCTCGCCTCAGGGTCACAAGGCTGTGGGTTCAAACCGCACATCAGGACTTGGAATCACATAGCCTAAGCTGACACTCCAATGCAGTGCTGGGGAGTGCTACATTGTTGGAGGTGCCATCCTTTGGATGAGATGTTAAACCGAGGTCCTGTCTGCCTGTATAGGTGGATGTTAAAGATGCCATGGTACTAATCGAAAAGAGAAGGGAGTTCCCGCTGTCCTGGCCAAAAATCCCCAAATAAAATTGGTCACTTACTCCATGGCTGTTTGTGGGACACTGCTGTGTGCAAATTAGCTGCCGCGTTTCGCCCATAAAATATACAGTCATTGCATTTGAAAGTACATCCTGCGAAGCACTTTGAGACGTCTTGGTGACATGATAAGACACAATATCTATTATTATTAACTGAAAGGCCTTTGACAATACAGTACAGTCCCTAGCACCATACGGATATTTCTAGCCTCCGCTAAGAGCTCAGGTCCTGACTTTGGATGTGAACCCACAACCTTCTGAACCAGAGGTGAGTGTGATAATTAAAAGGAAGAGACCTTTTCTGATTATGTGTGAGCTCCGGAATAGCAGGGGATCAATAAATGGTTGGAAGTGGATTTTGGGAAAAGAGAGAGAGAGATGATATTCCCGGGATATTGATCCCAGTATAACACTGATCGGAGATTGATCAAGAGGTTCCAAAACAATCGGTTGATCTCCTGCCTGGAGACAAGTTCACTGGTTGTATAGCTGGACTGAACTACTGGTTACCATGGTGACTTTGCTTTATTCTCCAAATGGTTTATTGAAAGGTCGACATGCTCAGTCAAAGACATCAATCTTATCCAGTGGTGGAGAGTTGGATCTAGTCCGAGGTTTCTTGGTTTGAACCTCTGCCATTAACTAATAGTCTGGACCGCAGGTGAGGGCAGTATCAGACTATGATCTTAGAGCAGTCGCCTTGCAAGTGAGAGGACCCACCGGTTTGATTCCCGGGAGGGGCAAAACCTTAGGCAAGTTTCCTTACTCCACACTCTCTCTGTTTACCTAGAGTAAGTAGGCACTGGGTTGTTAGTCGACTGGTGGATCTCTTTCGAGGGCTAATAATCTCTTCAAAACTTTTTTTAACTAAATAATTTGGTCACTCAATTTACGACTGTTTATGGGTCACTACTGTGTGCAATTTGCTGTTGCGTTTCGCCCATAAAATATACAGTCAATTTACTTTAAAGTACTGAGAAGCCCTTGAGACGTCTCAACAACATGATAAGGTACTATACCAAATGCAAGGATTATTATTGTGATGATGCCCTTGTGCTGCTTCTAGTCTGCTCCTGAATCGCCTACTCTGTAACCAGGAGAGCAATGCTAATGCTCGCAGTCAGTTCAGGAACAGAAGGACATCAGTCTAGTGTATAACAGGACCACAGCGGAGAGAATATGGCACCTGAATTAGCTGCAGATTGAAGTATAGAGCTACCTACCCCTGTGTAATAGGGCCAGTTGATGGAAAGAACCAATTTACCTCCTTTGATAAACTAACCCAGCTCACTAAACAGACCTACACTTCGGAACTCATGCATAATAATGGACTTGACATCAGAACCACTTGACTAAATTACAATTTTATAATTCACTGCCATTGTTCTATTCTCCTCTGCGTGGCTCACTGCAAACACTCTCATGTCTGAGACAGAAGGTTGTGGATTGAAACCCCACTTTGGACTTTGAACTCATATTAGTCTAACCAGACACTCGAGTGCAATGCTGGAACGTGTGCTGCCTTGTTGGGAGGTGCCGTCCTCCGGATGAGATGTTAATCTGCGATCCCATCTACCTGTCCGGGTGGACATTAAAGATCCCATCGCACTATTCAAAAGAAGGGGTTTGGTCACTCCATCACTGTTTGTTGAACATTGTTCTGTGCAAAATTGGCTGCCCACAAACTACACACAGCCTCATTACTTTACTGTCTATCCTGTGAAGTGCTTTTGAGACGTCTCAAAGATGTGATAAGGCATCGACCTGCAAGGATTCTTATTAACTTTGATGCATCTCACTGCCACGCACTATTAAATAATAATAATAATAATAATAATAATAATAGTAAAGCTTCCATTTTGCCTTATCACAGAGTGAAAACATCTAAAATCACTTCACAGGAATTTACCGTAAAGTATAGTGACTGTGTTTGTAGTCAAACACAGCAGCCAGTTTACACATAACAATGTCCCACAAGCAGCCATGGAGCAAGTGACCAATTTTATTTTGGGCGAGTTGTTGGCCAGGGCATTGGGAGAGAGAAACTGCCTTCTTTTTTTTCAAATGAGATTTTTTACATCCACCTGAGCAAGCAGAAGGGACCTCGGTTGAACGTGTTATCCGACAACACAACCACCCCCCAGCACTGCATTGACGTGTAACTTGCCTTCAGTGAAACTCACCACCACTCACTACAGTAAACATGCATAAGTCTTATCTTTATAAATCATATAATTGTCTAAGTCGTACAGTCGTTCAGAGTCCTATTCAGTTTCCTATCAAAAACACTTAGATTTCTTTGCACTACTCATATTATTCACCTCCTAACTCGTAACGTCATTCCCCAACCCTCCATTACTCCCACACTTACTGGCTGCATTGAATCGCTGGAAACGTAGTCTTGATCCATCGCCACATGCGCAGAAGGACTTTGTTTCCCGTGATTCAACAACAACAAGATCACATTTGTATAGCGCCTTTCATGTCGGGAGGACGTCCCAAGGCGCTGAATTGAATGATTCAATGCAATTCCAACACTTGCCGGTAAGTGCACAGGCAGCGACGAGTCAAGACACATTGAATCACGGTAACTTCACCTTGACCCGTCATCGCATGCACAATTACCAACTGCATTGAATTACATATGCGCAGTGTAGATTATTGATTAAATCGGACTTTATACAGGTTGCCTGCAACTCAGACTTCGCTTAAGTCAAATGAAATGCTATGTTCCTGACTGATAATAATAATAAATAATAATCCTTGCATTTGATATAGCGCTTTTCACGTCGGGAGGACGTCCCAAAGCGCTTCACAGAACACACTGTAAAGTGAATTGACTGTATATTTGTGGGCGAACGTGGCAGCCAATTGCGCACAGCAATGTCCCACAAACAGTCGTAGATTGAAAATGACCAATTTATGCCATGTCTGTGAGTTTTACTGTTTGACCCTCAATGCCAACTGTTAACCTGGAATTGGAAGCCAATTCTCTAGTGTATATGAACGTCCATGCGCCTTGCTGCAGGTCCTACTTTGAGCCATGTATTTGAACACTAAGCTCCCTTATCGCAATATAGTGTCTGACTAGCAAAACTAGAGCAGCAAACAGGTGGAGCGAGGAACCTCACGTTAATTTCAGGAGCTTTGAGAAGCTGCCTCTCTATCTCCCTATGTCTCTATGTCTCTCTGTCTGTTTCTCCCTGGTTTCTGGACTCACCATTTTCTGCATGTTAGCAGCCGGGGGGTGAACCTTGGTCCTCAGCCGGTTGTGTTGAGCCAGCAGGGCAAAGTGTTCCTTGGGCAACAGCTCTGTTGTGGGACAGATAGTGGGGATAATAACGTGTTAAAACATCGCAAGAGGCAGGTCTGGCTAAAGATCTCTATGGAGACGGAATGTGGCTCAAAGTTGTGGGTCAATCAGATCCGAACTGTTTTTTTAGTCACTTTTCAGCACTCAAACAAACACTGGGGTGGATGGATAGGTCGCAGAGGTGGGGGGGGGGGGGGAATCACTAACTTTTTTTTTGCACAACTTTTATTGAGTTGAAACAATTTTTTTTCCTTTCCTCCCCCACCCTCCAAATAAAAGAGATAAAGCAAACCTGTTTTGAGAAGCTTTAAATAAGCACCCCACCACACATGTGTGATGGGATGCTAAAATTAAACTCCCAGCTCAGTCTAAGATGCCATCAAGATGTCTAAAATAGCTTTAGAGTGAGAGAGAGAGAGAGAGAGAGAGCTGCTGGTAAAATAGCCCATCCACTGAAACTGGAGACTTTCACTCACGACACAACATGGGGCACCGTTATTTAGTGGCAACTGCTTTGCAAGAGGAGAGGCTTGATCCTCTCAACCCTTAGGGGAGTTAAACCCTGGGGGGGAAAGGTGCAGTTTGCTGGCTTGCCAGGGTTGGTTGTTTTGCAAAGTGCCTGTCCCACTCCCCTGTGCCCTGTACCTGTCACAATCCGGTTGGAGATGGCCTTTCCTTGCGCTGTGGCTGTGGCTGTGGCTGGTGCTGGAGCTGTCAGGCTGACCAGGGTCAGGGCGAGCAGCAGCACAGACATTGTCAGCAGGTTGTGGCTGTGGCTGTTGCTGTTGCTATTGCTTATTTGCAGTGCGGTGTGAGCAGAGCAGAGCAGTGCAAGTGCAATGCAGTGCACATTATCTGTCTGTGTCTGTCTGTCTGTCTCCCTCTGCTGAGCCGGCAGGGGAACTGGGCAGAGCCAACACACACACACTCACACACACACACGTATCTCACTCACACACCCTCGCTGTAACTCATTCACATCCACTCCCCTCACTGGGCACTGAGCAGTCTGATCACTGCACCCAGAGGCTGGAGACTAGACCGACGTCCACTCTACACTGCCCCCACTCTACACTACTGTCCCTGTCCACCTCACAAAGATACTAATCCTTGCATTTGATATTTATTGTGCCTTATCGTGTCGTCAAAGCGAATTAACTGTAATATTTTGTGGGCGAAACGCGCCAGTCAAATCCACACAACAGTGTCCCGCAAACAGTCGTGGAGTGTGTGACCAAATTGTTATTATTTATTACTATTATTATTGAGTATACACTGCTCTGCTGTGTACAGAGCGACTGAATATCTACAATTTTTTAAGTGCAAATGTTCTGTGTCATCTCCTTTAGTTTTATAACGTTATAACCTTTTGAATTAATCAATTAAAACATTGCATTAGTATTATTTACAGTAACACAATAGTGTTGTTATTTCGTGTATCACTAAGTTGTGTTGTAACATGTTGAATGTGCCATTCATAGTTTAGTCAGTTAGTTGATAATGAAATCAAATTTCCTTGTGCCTAATTCAGATTCAGAAAGAATTCAAATTCAGGGTATCTAGGTCACAAGAGGGTCAGGTGAAGAATGCTATTCAGCCCCTGCGAGTCTATTCTTCCAGAATACCCACTGTACTGCCTTCCCACGACAGCATAATCGCCCTTTCTTAAATAAACCCAGTTTCCAAACCTCAGTCTCCCTACCAAGTCACTCATTCCAGCTATTAATGATCTCCTGGTGTCTCTCCTACAACTATAACCAAGAACGTGATTCTAACCAGGAACTCTGTCCTGCTGCCTTGGTTTAGACGCAAATATTCATCTAGGTTTCGTTTCTTTATCTTTTTTACCCTTGTATATACCTCTACAAGGTTCCCTCTGAGACTTTGCTGGTTGTAAACTACTGCAGAGAACAGCAACTCGGCTGATCACCAGTGTTACTATTTAGCCTTGGAAAAAGTCTCAAAGGGAACCCAATACAAGTGGCTTCTCTGATGATCCTACAATCTCTGGGGTTGGCTGTGGACTCATTGAGACTTGTGCTCCCTCAGCCTCGGAGTAACTTTTCCCCGCTGCACTGAGTTAGAATTCTCTCTGTTGTAGTTGGGGAAGAACCTGGGGCAATTCTCTATTTAATTTGAACTAAGCTTCTTGAGTCAATCATCCCCATCCTCACCCGGCTACATTGGCTCCCCATCCCCCAGAGGATCGATTTCAAGATCCTTGTCCTCACCTTTAAAGCCCTGTATGGTCTTGCTCTGTGACCTATTAAAACTTACCAACCTGCCCACTCCCTCTAGTCTGCATGCAATGGCCTGCTCCGTCCCTTGCTCTGCCTGCTCCGCTATTCAGCCACTGGAACTCCACCTGAGCCTCACCCCCTCCCTTGCCTCCTTCAAGGCCCATCTCAAGCCCTTCCTTTTGAACCGTACCTTTGGTCAACTTACCTCCTCCACACCCCTGCCCTCCACCTCTCTTTGATCCCAACCCTCGCAGCTTCTCATCATCCAGCACCTTGTGACGTCCTCCCAATATGAAAGGCACTATATAAATGCAATTTGTTGTCGCTGTTAATTGATTTACCCTCATGTTGCGAAGAACTCCCCAATCTCTTTCTCAATGGTCAAGGCTGAGAAGTTGGGTTAGTGTCTCGGGAATATGGCCTTGGGTTGCTGGGTCGTGGGATATACATCTGTCAGTCAAAAATAAAAATCAAAGAGCTGGTGTCCGACTAACTCATGGGAAGAGGTCTTTTGGCATTGAGGCCATTAAACCATTGAATTGTACGACACTCTCAGAGGTCATTGGCTGCCAAGTTTCGCCCACAAAATATTCAGTCTCAAAATACACTTCACATTATATTCCATGAAGTGCTTTGCGACGTCACAACGATGTGATAAGTGTACAGATTATTATTATAACCAAAAAAGAGGGCCACGGATTCTTTACGTTGAAAAAATTTTATGTGATAATATAGCAATCGCCCTCGTAGCCCAGTAGTTGAGGCCAGCCACTAGATGGAGCAAACGGTCACATCTTTTTCTTTTGAGAATGCTTTCAGCTCTCAGCACTTGCTACAAGATGGTGATATCTCCTCAGCCAGTCTGGCTGGTGTGTGTGTGTGTGTTGGTGTGACTAACTGTGAGATTTTACCATCGACCCCAGGTGCTTTATCAGTTTTCTCTAAGTCTCTTGCTCTCGTGACCTGTCACAACAGGTAAATAATAATAACACTGTGATCCTTGCATTTGATATAGCGCCTTACCACGAATTTGAGACGTCTCAAAGCGCTTCACAGAATATACTGTAAAGCGAACCTAAATGGTTAGCTTCAGAATGTCAGCCCCTCACCAAAATCAGGTAACCATTCGCCTCGCTTTAATTTATTTTAAGAATCAATTTACAACTCTAATTAAAAAAAGGCTCGCAGATGCAGTGAAGACACCCAAACTAGGAACTGTCGTAATGATAAAAAAAAGCACTCCCTAGCCTCCTTCAAGGCCTGTCTCAAAATCTTCCTTTTCGATTGTGCCTTTGGTCATCTGCCCATCACATACACACCCTTGCCCTCCACTGCTCTCTGGGTGCAAACCCCTTATTGTCCAGCACCTTGGGACATCCTCTCGACGTGAACGGCCCTTTGTAAGTGTAATTTGTTGTTGTTGTTGGTGATGGTGGTATTCCATCATGATCTGCCAGTCTGCCTCTGATTCAGGCTGTGGGTTCAAGCCTCACATTGGGGGTTTGAAGTCATGTGTAATGCCAAACGCCTGCCTGGCTCGTTGGCAATGGGGCAGTAATTCTTGCCAGTCGACCCCCTTTGAATTTAATGGTGGTCCTCGTTGGATAAGTGGTGAAGAGAGGCAGTGCCTCGAATGGCAAGGCTATGTGGTTTTAGCTGATTAAACCAACATAATGCGCACTCTAGGGTCCAGAATTTGGTAAGCAGGGAGAGAGTGGGCATTCCACTCCAGATACAGGGACATTCTGCGTGTGGGTGGCACACACTTGTGGAATTCTCAGTCTGGTTTGGATACTCTTCAGCATGGTGATGGGTTTCTGGCTGACCAAAGGAAATACACCGGCAGATAGGACCTCTCTCACAATGGCTCTTTCCGAAAGGCAAGCTCTCTGACAAGGCAGCATGACTGAAATGTATCCAAACCAGACTGGGGGTTCCACATCTGTATGCCACTAACACATGTAAATTTCCATGTGACAGGAATGGGTCGCCCTCTCTATCCCTGCCTTAATAATAATAATCTTTGCATTCGATATAGTGCCTTATCACGTCTTCGAGACGTCTCACCAAAGTGCTTCATAGAATATACTGTAACGTGAATTGACGGTACATTTTGTGGGCTTTATCTAAAAATGACCCCTCTGTCAGCCTAGAGCCCTAGACTATGAGCTCAAAATCCCGACAACCTTCCGGGTCAGGCTGACACATCAGCCTCGAAACACAGTCACAAGAATAGCTCCCAGTTTTATTGTCTGCACTGATCCTGCAGGATTTAAAAACTTGTAATTGTAACTTTAAATTCTTAAAATAATTGAGTGCAAGAGTAATAATTACCAGAATTTAGGAGGGGCTGATGTTTTGAAGCAAACTATTTAGGTGATGTACCTGTTCTGACATGTGCATCAAAGAGACACAAAATGAGATAAAACACACATAAAGTTGTTGTTTATTCATTGATTCTCACAGGAACAGACACCCAAAGCAACATACAGTCTGCAAGATTATCCTGGTGCAATGGTGGCATTCTCACCTCTGAATCAGACGTTCCAGGTTTAAGCCCCACATTGGGACTTGGAATCATATAGTCTAAGCTGACACTCCAATGCAGCGCTGTGTGGGGGTGTTGCATTGTCGGAGGTGACAAAATATATAGTCAACTCACTTTACAGTGTATTCTGTGAAGCGCTTTGAGATGTCAAGAAGATGAGATAAGATGCTATATCAAATGCAAGGATTATTATTATTATAGAAGCCGTCCTTTGGATGAGATATTAAACTGAGGTCCCGTTTGCCTGTTCAGGTGGATGTTAAAGATCCCATGGCACTATTTGAAAAGAGAAGGGAGTTTCTCTCTCCCAGTGTCCTGCCCAACAAATCCTCAAATAAAATTGGGTCATTCACTTCATGGCTGTTTATGGGACATTGATTTGCACAAACGCCAGCAATTAACCCCAACGCACACTCTTGGAGTTCTCAGTTTGATTTGGATAATCTTAAGCACAGTGATGAGTTTCTGCATGTGTTAGACTCCCGGCTGACCATCTAAAGTTTAAAGGATGAAAGGGGATAAATTGTAGACCCATTAGAGAGGTTTTTGTGTGTGTATGTTGGGGATGTGATTTCAGTTGATAATTTTTATTCTACACAGTGAAAGACCTGCTCATAGTTTCACTTGACACAGAGAATTCCCCTGAAGTTAGTCAATGCCAGGGCTGGAACCAGAAGGTGTCAGTGTAACCTCGGAAGGTGTAATCTCTCATTCTGAAAACCTACAACAGAAATCTAGTTACTGGGGATTTTGATTAAAAGAAAATCATAGGACCATGTGACCCAGGAACTGGGCCAAGTCCTTTTTGAGGGGACATGGAACCCGGCACCACTTTTAACCATTTCTTACCTAGTCCGATTGCGATCAAAGGTATTCTGGCAGCATTCTTGGCGCAGCTCTGTGGCCAAGTATGTCTAGCTATACGTCAACCTCTGTCATCTTCGAATCCATCAACTACTCTATCCTCCGTCACCATCTCCCTTGTCAGGATCTTTCCTGCCTTCACTGTTGATAATAATCCTTGCATTTAGTATCGCACCTTATCCTGTTGGAATGACGTCTCAAAGCACTTCACTAGATTCGCTGTGAAATTAAGTGACTGTGTATTTGTAGGCGAATGCAGCAACACAATCACACATGGCAGTGTCCCACAAACAACCATGAATTGAGTGGCCAATTTTATTTGGGGTTTGTTGGCCAGGTCTACTGGGAGAGAGAAACTCCCTTCTCTTTTCAAATAGTACTCTGCGATCTTTAACATCTACCCGAACGGACAGACAGGACCTCGGTTTAACATCTCATCCAAAGGATGGCACCTCCGACAATGCAACACTCCCCAGTGCTGCATTGGAGTGACATCTTAGACAATGTGATTTCAAATTCCGACCTGCGATTTAAAGACACAACTTTCTGACTCAGAGGACAGAGTGCTACCACTGAGCCAAACTGATAGGTGCGGTGTTCCTCAGGGCTCTTGCCTCAGTCCCTCCCCTTTTCACAATCTACTTGTTCCACATCATCTGCTGGCATGGGGTCAACTTCCAAATGTGCATGGATGGCACCTAACTCTGTTTCTCTGCCTTGTGCCACTTCCATCTTTAAAGCCCACCTTAGCAACCATCTGTACATAGGTTAATTTCTCTGAGCAATTTACAAAGATGGGGTTGGGTAATCAGCCTTTCTGCACCCCCACCCTCCTTGGAACTCCTTCCATTAGCCCTTCTGTCTCCTCCCCTTCAGTCCCTTCTTCAAGGACCATCTCAAGACTTTCCTCTTTGACCGCACCTTTGGTCACCCTCCCACCTCCACTCCTCTTGCCCTCCACCGTACTTGATTCCAAACCCCAGCTCAGTTTCAAACCCTTCACTGTTCAGCACCATGGGATGTCCTCCCGACATGAAAGGCAAAAGGCATGTAAATGCAATTCGATATTGTTGTTGCTGTTGTTCAGTGAAGCCCGGAAGGAATAGTAGCTAAACTTTTGCTCCCTCTGAAATAGTTGCAGTTTGGGATTGTTGGCTAGGAATTCCTTCATTTGTCAGCCTGACGCAACGGCAGCGCTCTCATCACTGAGTCAGAAGGTTGTGGGTTCAAGCCCCACGTTGGGACTTGGAATCACATAGCCTAAACTGACACTCCAATGCAGTGCTGGGGTGTGTTGCATTGTCAGAGGTGCCATTCTTCAGATGAGACATTAAACCGAGATCCCATCTGCCTATTCAGGTGGCTGTTAAAGATCCTATGGCACTATTCGTAAAGAGAAGAAAGTTTCTCTCTCCTGGTGTCCTATCCAACAATCTCCCAAATGAAATTGGTCACTCACTCCATGTTGTTGAACATTGCTCTGTGCAATTTGCTGCCGATTTCTCCCATAAAATACGTCATACACTTTACAGTATATCCTGTAAAGCGCTTTGAGATGTCTCAACAACATATTAAGGTGCTGTATCGAATGCAGGATTATTATTAGTATTTGTACTCCAAAATCCAAAAATCTCTATTGCTGTTTTCCCTTTTCTCCCTTTTACCACTTTTTGTAGTGAGATGCTGATGTGGTGTCTGATTCATGAGATGCTAGAGATAGTTCATACCCACTGGGGTGACAATGCCTCAATTCCCTTCACAGTGAAAAAATATGTATTATTAATTAATAATTAATTATTACTGAGATGACCCATTATTATGAATGATAATAATCCTTGCATTAATCCTAATGGAAGGATTACTATTATTAAATAAGGATTATTATTATCTGGTAATGTCAAATTAGCAGACCAAGAAGTCACAGGTTCAGGGTTGCAAAAAGTAATTTCAGGACAGACATTAGGAAGTAGATCTCTATAAAGAGGTTAATTAACACTTGAAACAGGTTACCAGGAAGGGTGGTCAGGGCATTAGACTCATTCAAGAAACAGCTGAATATTTACTTATAAGGAAAGACTGGTAAGGTGAAGTAGAATAATAATTATTATAATGATATTAATACTTAGTAATAATAATACGTATTCAGAAAGAATGAGATCAAATGGAACAAAAATGGGTTTCTTCATCAATAACCTCTTTGATGATCTTGTGGAAGATTGTTTTAACTACTTCACTGCCAGACTGCAAGAAATCTGGAACACATTGGTGTTGAGAGGCTATCAAACAACAATAGAGCCTTTCACACTGGGCAGTGTCTCAGAGCGCTTATCAATGGCAGAGCCTGACGCCGAGCTTGGGGGAGGAGGGAGGTGACCGTGATAATAATTCTTAATAATAATCCTTGCAGTTGATGCAGCGCCTTTTCACCTCCGTGAGACGTCACAAAGCGCCTCACAGGATATACCGTGAAACGAATTGACCGCACACGCTGCGGGCGCAACGCGGCAGCCACTTGCGCCCAGCAGCGTCCCGCAAACAGCGGCCGATCGAGCGACTAAATTATCGTCGTTTCTTATCGGAGGGATTTAAAATTAAGGCAATTAAAAAGACGCTGGGCGGTTTACAAAAAGAGCAGTTTCTTGCGGAAGGTGAAATAAAGCACGATTTGGTAAAGGGGTAATAATTAGGAACTTCATAGCCTGGGTGCCTGAGGGGGAGGAATGGCGAGTGTGTTATTTACCAGGGGATACATCAAAGTAGAGACAGACTAAATAGAATGGAAAGTCAGGGATGCTGAGGGCGATTTGGCATCTTTCCTACTTCACAGCAACAGAAATGACAGCCAGATCCAAGCGTCACACAATTCCTTTCTCCCCCTCCCCTATCCACAACACCCCTGCCTCTTTTCCCAGCCAGTTATCAATCACATCACACACACACACACACACAGCTTCTAAACTAATCCAAGAATTTGCAAGGACACAGGATAAATATCCCTGGATCGGGTCTCTACAAACTCATCTCAGAAGAATTTTTTTTTTTTTTTCTTAAAAATATATATATGCATAATATGTAAAAAAAAAGCCTGGAAACTTTGGGGAGAATTCAAACTCGAAACTTTTCAATACATTTGGGGAGGGGAGGGGAGGGTGGGGAGGGGGTGGAGGGGAACTTTTCCAAACTTTCTGCCCCCTTCAAAAAAAAAAGTTTGTGATATCGACACAAAAGTGGTGTCAATTCAAATTAACAACAACAACAACAACAACGACGACAAAGGAGAGAGGGGAAGGAAGGAAGGAAGGAAGGAAGGAGGGTTTAAAAAAAAAACAAAAAAATCTGCCTGGTCGATTTTGGAGAGGGGAAAATCATCCTTTTTGCTAGTTTCAGGATGATTTTTGGAGCTTTGGTTTGGCTGATGCTGTGCATTTTACATGCAGTGTCCTCAACAGAGCAGGTAAGAGTTACACCTGGTCACACAGTTTGAACAACGCTGTGTGTCCTATTTTATTCTATTTGCTTTCCAGTCCCCTCTCTCTCTCTCTCTCTCTCTGTGTGTTTTTTTCGTGTGCTTTTTCCTTCCAAATCCACTCAGGAGCAGCTGCAACAACAGCAGCATTTAGCAGCAGCATTAGCAGCAGCAGCAGCAGGAGGAGACTTCACAGTGAAGGTACAAGTCGCAGTGTTTTGACATAAGCTGAATTGCAAAAATGTGTCTCACTCCCTCCCAACTTTTTAAACACATTTACAGCTTTGTCAACGAGAGAGGTTTGACTGAAACCGACGTGCATCAGACCCAGTCACCATCTCTCCCTCACTAGCCACTGACCCTGGATGCTTAAAGCCATTGAACAGCCCTTCCTTTTTTGCAACCTCTGATTTAACGAATTTTAGTTGCAAAAGTTTACATGAACCATTTTTAAAAAAAAAAAAATAATTGGAAAAACAAACCCCTCTTCGCCTGTTGCTGTGAGCTCGACGTGTCCTCCTCACCAGGTACACGTTACCCTGACCACGTCCTCTGTTTCTTCCAAGCTTTCCCAGATGCCTGGACATTCCACAGTGAGTGTGTGTGTAAAAAAAAGGCACAGAAAATATAAGAGTTCGGTCGCACAGTGCAGCAACTGAGTAAATTAATGCCAACCTGAGCTTTATTGATTTGTTTTGCAAAGAGAGTCACAGATAGAAACTGCAGGCAGCCTCCACACCACTTTTCAGTGTATTATCAGCCCCAGGGTTTTAATGATAATATAGGGGAGAGGAGGGCTGTCTTATAAACTGACAATTTCTGATGGCACACTGGATACAGACTGTGTGCATTTGTGTGTGAGTGTGTGTATGAAGAGTGGTTGGTTTGACAGTGCAGTGCACTGACAACCAAGTGCATAATAGCAAATCACATGCATATACATACGGTGCAGAGGACTGTACCAGATCGCAGAGGATTGGGACCGGTTCCAATTTAGATATGATATCAGGTGTCTGCCTGTGTGTGTGTGTGTGTGTGTCTGTCTCTCTAACTGTGTGTTTGTGTGTTGGCTTCAATAACTGTGTGTGTGCCTTTCTCTCTAACTGTGTGTGTGTGTGTCTCTCTCTAATGCTGCACTTACCTGAATCAGACTTCCCCATTACTGATAAGCATCAGTGCTAAGTGTACACTGATTGCCTGTATCAATAGGTACTTTACCAAAACACGGCCAGCTTGAGTAAACTATACTTGATAACCTGCGCCTGACTAAAGCTCTTTGCTGACATTGCACGCCGAGGCCTGATGCGGTTAAGAGGACATGCGGATTGGCAGTGAATTTTGGGGTTGAATTTGGGTGAGAGGGCATCTGAAGATCAAAGGATATTACAGTGCCTGTCTCACAGTAATGAACTATCACCAAAGATAACATAAGAATCCCTTCTCTTTTTGATAGCACCGCAGATTCTTTAGCGTTCTCCTGAACCTTGGCTTAAAAGACATCACCGCTGAAAATGTAGCACTCCACCAGTATTGCGCTTAAAGTGTCAGCTTAGACTGGGAGCTTAAGTTCTGATGCAGGGCTTAATAATAATAATAATAATAATAATAATAGTTGCATTTGATATAGCACCTTCCACGTCATCAAGGCGTCTCAAAGCACTTCAAAGAATTTACTATAAAATGTTTTTTTGACTGTGTATTTTGTGAGCAAAACACAGCAGCAAAGCAGTGTCCCACAAACAGCCACAGGAGTGAGAGTAACCGGTTTTATTTGGGGGATTGGTGGCCAGGACACTGGGAGAGAGAAACTCCCTTTTCTTTTCGAATAGCGCCGCAGGATCTTTAACATCCACCTGAACAGGCAGAGGGACCTCACCCAAAGTTTAATGTCTTACCCAAAGTACGGCACGTCTACCATCGCAGCGCTCCCCCAGCATTGCATTGGAATGTCATCTTAGACTATGTGAGAGATTGAATCAGTAGCTGATCTCAGGAAGAGCAACAAGACTTGGGGCTATAATTGGACTCAGGACTTTCTTAGGGAGGAGAAAAGCAGTGTGTGTGTGTGTGTGTTTGTGTTCGTAGTCAGGTAAGGATCAAAATAAGTCTCAGCCATTAAGATCGGTGAGATTGCCCACCTCTTACTGCAGAGACTTATACATAAATGTCTTGGGCGAGCTAAAGGAATGAATTACACTCCAGTAGAAGGAGAAAAAAGGAGTGAAAATGCCTTTCGGAGAGGAGAAAATTGGCGAAAAATTAGCGACAAAATATTTTTAGAAATACTTTCCGTTTGTGTGTGTGTAATCACACAAGTCAGCTCAGGCTCCTCAGAGGATCAGGACCATAGTGACGGGTGCCAGGAGAGAACTGAAGTGGTCAGAGTATGTTTCAGTCCCTACAGCATCTAAACCGTGACCTGGAAAGACACTGGGTGGATTTATCCCCACCATTAAGCCTATTTTGGCTGGTGATACATGGTAATTATACAAAGCTACTGACTATCCATTTTCCTGCATTTCTGTGGTAAATTGTTAGCTGCACTGTTAACCCATCAAATGGAGTAGCTCTTCAGTGTCTTCCCCCCTCGTTTGAGGGCTCGAGGCTGATCTTGTGATACAATAACTTCTTCAAGTGTTTCACGTGTGAAACTGTGGAATCCTGTAGTCGTTAGCGCACTCGCCTCGCAAGCGAGAGGACACGGGTTCGATTCCCGGGCAGGGCGAAACCTTAGGCAAGTTTCCTTACTCCACACATCTCTACTTACCTAGCAGTAAGGAGGAACCCAGTTGTTAGTTGATTGGCAGATCGCCTTCTGGGCGTAACAATCCGTTCAAAAAAAGTAATAATTTGGTCACAATCAATGACTGTTTGTCAGACACTGCTGTGTGCAATTGGCTCCCATGTTTTGCCTACAAAATACAGTCAATTCACTTTACAATATATTCTGTGAATCACTTTGAGACATCTCAATGACATGATAAGGTGCTATATCAAATGCAAGGATTATTCTTCTTATTATTATAAACTACGCTGAGGATTGGCAGGCAGTCTGACCATGAGGACCTCTGCCCAGCACAATCCTGTCTTAATCTGATTCCCTCTGCCCAGCACAACCCTGCCTTGGCATGTCATACCTGATGAAAACTCACCCGTGGTATTACATCCCATGGTCAACCAGCCAATTGACGCTCCCTGACCAGGATACCACCAGAAGAATGGCTATTGAAAGGTAACCACAACACCGCAATCATTTAGTATAGGAGAGAAAGGGAGCAAACTGGAGAGAAGAAACAACCTTGGCTTTTCCCAATTATATGATGGATGATGCACAAGTAGTGTCTGTGATATTTCATGTAATGAATAGTTCCTGGATTATTAATGGTTTAGTAAGAATTCCATCTATTTTTGCCCCTTTTCAGCATTTATAAAAACTGGGGAGGAGAGTTGCATATTTGCTTTACATTCCACTCTTCCTAACGACATTGTCACGTGTCCCAAATTATTTCCTAGAGACGCTGAATCAATTTTACTGAATCTTAGTCTGTTTATTCCATGGGAACTTTTTATTCAAGGGCAGAATTATTTTTTGTATCAGATGGTAACAAGGATAGGTATCTTACCATAGGCTAGAGAGAAAGAGAGAGAGAGAAAGAGATGTAGTGGTATTCAATTGCTAAATCCGCTAAATCTGCTAATTCTACTCCAAGACAAGACAAGTGAACCGACTCCTCCGCCCATCTTCTCATGCCTCACCCATCCTCACCTCAAATGCCAATTGCGAGGCGATGCTGTACTTCCTCGAATCCAAAATCGAAGGAATCCGCTCAGCTGCCTCTGCCACTGCAACTACTACCCCCTTCCCATCTTCTCCTCCCACCCCAGCCCCTACCCACCCCTTCCTCCACACCTTTGAACCTGTCTCCCCCTCCTTTCTCATCACAACCATAACCCGTATGAAACCCACCACCTGCTCCCTCGACCCCATCCCTACCCCTCTCCTTATCTCCCAGCTCCACCTCCTTGCCCCTCTACTCATTGACATCGTTAACCTCCCCGTGTCCTCTGGTACTGTTTCCACCCCTTTAAAAACCGCTATCATCATTCCTATCCTTAAAAAACTCTCTCTGGACCCTTCTCTACTCTCTAACTACTGCCCCATCTCCAACCACCCCTTCCTCTCCAAGGTCCTGGAACGAGTTGTTGCTTCTCAGCTTTGCTCCTTCCTCTCCCGCCATTCCCTTCTCAAACCCCTCCAATCGGGCTTCCATGCCGCCCACAGCACAGAAACCGCCCTGGTCAAAGTGACAAATGATATTCTGTCCATCTGGGACCAGGGTTCCCTCTGCATCCTCATCGTCCTTAACCTCTCTGCTGCTTTCGACACCGTCGACCACTCTATCCTCAACCACCGCCTCTCCTCTCACCTCAACCTTCACGGCGCTGTCCTTAATTGGTTCAGATCGTTCCTCTCACACCGCCTGCACTTCATCTCCTCAAACGGCTTCTCCTCTAGCCCCGGGACCGTCTCGTACGTCGTTCTTCAGGGCTCTGTCCTTGGTCCCCTCTTCTTCAACATCTATATGCACCTTCTTGGTGACGTCATCGGCAGACATGGGGTCAACTTCCACATTATTGACCCTCAACTATCCTTTCTATCCCACATCTGTGCCATGACCCGCTCTGCCTTCCCCCACCTCTGCAACGTCGCCCAGCTCCGCCACTGTCTCACACCACAGTCCGCTGAACCCCTCATACACACCTTCATTACATCGAGGCTCGACTATGCAAACTCACTGCTTGTCGGTCTCCCCAACTCCTCTCTCCACAGGCTGCAGATCATCCAGAACTCTGCAACCCATGTCCTCTCCTGCACCAGGCTCCATGACCCTATCACCCACATTCTTGCCCAATTACACTGGCTTCCCATCACACAGAGGATACAGTTCAAGATCCTGGTCCTCACCTTCAAAGCCCTCCATGGTCTTGCTCCCCCCTGCCTCTCCAACCTCCCAACGCCCTACTCTGTTCGCTCCCTGCACTCAGTGCTCAGTGGGCTCTGGCCTGCTTCACACCCCCACCTTGCTCGCCCCACTATTGGCAAGCGGGCCTTCCGCCACTCTGCACCCACCCTCTGGAACTCCATCCCACAGTCCCTCCGTCTCGCCCTCTCGCTCGCCACCTTCGAAACCCACCTCACAACCCTCCTCTTCGACCGTGCTTTCAATCTCCCTGCTTCTCCTCCTGCCCTCCACCCTCCTTCACCCCAACCCTCAGCTTGGGTCCGTAACTCTGTTTGTCCAGCGCCTTGGGACGTCCTCCCGACATGAAAGGTGCTTTACAAATGCAATTTGTTTGTTGTTGTTGTTCAGTAAAATGTGTTTAAAATTCTGATTTAGGAGGAGCTTCTTCACGAGGGGGTGATGAGAATGTGGAACTCAATAATAATAATAATGAATAATCCTTGTATTTGTACTTGATCATGCCTTTTCATGTCATTGAGACTTCTCAAGGTGACTCCAGAATATATTATAAAGTGACTTGATTGTATTGTATGGGCAAAATGCCAAAACTGTGGTTCAAGCAAAATGTGCCAATGCTTTTTTAAGAGGAAATGATACAGTAATGAGGGAGAAGGGAATAGGGGGGTTAGGAGGGCTGGAGCAAACTCATGTGGAGTATTAACACAGAGTAATTGGGCTGAATGACCCTTCTCTAGACTGGATTGACATGACACTGAGGTACATATGGTGCTTATGATTCTCTTTGGCAATAATATCAAGGTTATCAGCAACTTCATCTCTCTGATGCTGGCCAGAGTGTGCTTTGGCACAGATTGAGTGAGTCTCTTCCAACCTGCATGGATTTGGAATTCACAAGCGACACAGAGCGATTTGCTGTGCAGTCTTGAGCTGAGAAGGTTAATGAGTGACCCGATAGAGATAGAGTTGTGATGGAGGTAAATTGTAATAAATTGTGTACACTGGTTGGTGAGTCAGTTACAAGAGGACACAAATTTTGGGAATCATCACAAATTAAAGGTGAAGTTAGGAATTTGTTTTACACACAGTGGGTGATTGGAAGGTGAAATTCTCTGCCACAAATCACTGGTGGAGCAGTCCATAAAATATTTTCAAATTGTTTGATGTGACAGGGGACCTGAGCTTTAGAAGCTAAGTTTACTCCTAATGGTGTGGTCAATCCCTATAATGGGATTTTTAGCTCACAGTCCTGGTTGACCCATCAGTGCGATGCTGGGGGAATGTTGCAATGTCAAAGGTGCCTTTGGATGAGACTTCAAAGTGAGGTCTCATCAGCCTGTTTCAGTGGATGTTAAGGATCCCATGTCACTATTCTAAGAAAAAAATTAATTTTTCCCTATGTCGTGGCCAACAATTCTCCAGATAAAATTGGTCATTTCCTTGACGACTGTTTGTATGCATTAATAGCTGCTGTATTAAAATAATAAAAGTAATTATAATAACAATCCTTGCATTTGATATAATAATAATCGTGGAGTCCTGTAGCTCAGTGGTTAGAGCACTCGCTTTGCAAGCGAGAGACCTGAGTTCAATTCCAGGCAGGGCGAAACCTTGGGCAAGTTTCCTTACTCCACACGCCTAATAATAATCCCTCCAAAACCCAAAACAATAATAAATTGGTCATTTTCAATCTACGACTGTTTGTGGGACACTGCTGTGCGCAATTGGCTGCCGCGTTCGCCCACAAATATACAGTCAATTCACTTTACAGTATATTCTGTGAAGCGCTTTGGGACGTCCTCCCGACGTGAAAAGCGCTATATCAAATGCAAGGATTATTATTATTATTATTAATCTTGCATTTGATATAGAGTTTTTCAAGTCTTCTAGACGTCTCAAAGCACTTCACAGAATATACTGTAAAGTGAATTAACTGTATATTTGTGGGCGAAATGCGGCAGCCAATTGCACACAGCAGTGTCCCACAAACAGTCGTGGATTGAAATAAGCAATTTTATTAATTTTTTTCTTGAGGGATTATTATAAGGTGTGGAGTAAGGAAACTTACATAAGGTTTCATCCTGCTGGGAATCAAACCCAGATCTCTCGCTTGCGAGGCGAGTGCTCTAACCACTGACCTACAGAACTCCATGCACAGGATATAGCGCCTTATCACATCATTGAGACATTTCAAAGTGGCTCACAGAATGTGCTGTAAAATGAATTGGCTGTATATTCTGAGGGCAAAAAGCGGTAGCCAATTGCACACAGCAGTGTCCAACAAACAGTCGTGGATTGAGCAAGCAAATTATTGTTTTTTTTTAAGCGGTTATTACATCCGTAAAGCGATCCACCAATCAACTAACAACAATCCTACGAACTGCTAGTTAAACAAAGGCATGTGGAGTCAGGAAACTTGCCTAAGGTTTTGCTCTGCCAAGGAATCGAAGCTGGGTCTTCTTGTTTGTGATGCGAGTGCTCTAACCAATATGCTACAGGACTCCAGTGTTCAAATACACAGACGCACCCTGTGAAACACGTTGAAATGGTTTGTCATTATCGGTGCTCTATGAAATGTAAGGATTATTATTATCATGTGGTTGGGTGACCATGCTGTGCTGGCTGGGTGGGTGGGTGAGGTGATAATTCCAACATAGTCCAAAAGCAAATGGAGTGCTTGTCTAATGTGGGTTTAGAAGTTGGTTCTGTGGTCATTGAAGTCTCCTGCGCCAAAGATGCCCAGCTCTGATGTGCCGTGCGTGTGATCAGCATGTGGTTCCTGTGCCAGTTTGGGCTTTCATGTGGCATGCGCCTTGTCCTTTCTTGGAACCACCTCAAAAGACCCTTTTGGAAGCCTCTTGTGCAAATATTTAGTTTGCCCAGCTGCAGCGTTTTATGCAGGAAATCAAAATATTCATTATTCTGCTGTGATGCTTGACCCAATTACAAAATGATGGCGAGATGGGCCCATTACATAACAAGGGGATAAGAAGGTATTCAACATGCCCTGTCACGCGGTTTGTTTTGGTGCCTGGACACGTTAGTTAAAAGGAAGGCTAGCAGCAAAATATTTGTTCTGAACATTCCTTCTCAGCATTTAGTGTTTTGTCTGTTTGGTTAAGGATACTTTTCAGCTCAAATAGATTAATTCAGAGATTCTCCAGAGCCACTCAATCATACCTTGCAACGCTCAGTGACTGACTATGTGGCAGCCGAACTTTAATGGCCCTGGGGCAAGAGGGTCCCACCAACAACCAAATACTGCTAACTGATAAACCGGAAAGGCATGGTTTACAGCTGATAATCAGCACGTGTGAAAATTTAAGGTAAAAGTTACTACAATAATAATAATCCTTGCATTTAATTTAGTGCCTTATTGTGTTGTTGAGACGTCTCATAGCGCTTAACAGAATATACTGTGTATTTTGTGGGAGAAACACGGCAGCCAATTGCACTCAGCAATGTCCCACAAACACTTTGAAACAATTTATCATTATCAGTTGATTGAGTGACCAATTTTTGTTTGAGGGATTACGCTTATTGTGTGGATTATCACATCGTTGAGATGTCTCAAAGTGCTTCACAGAATATACTGTGAAGTAGATTGACTATGTATTTTGTGGGCTGTGTATTTTGTAGACGAGTGAGAGGATCTTCAAGTCCATCTGTTCTGTAATAGGGAGCAAATTGGAACATTTGGGGGTGCATGTTTTATGAGGCTTTAGACTGGTATGGACTGGTGTAATGGGAGTACGGAGTAACTAGTTCAGAACTCTGCCACTCGTATTATCACCACCTACACGGGTGAGTGTATGGGCAGCGGAGTTCTGAGACCAGCGAGGAGAGTTTTGGAATAGTTGAGGTGGGAGGTGACGAAGGTATGGATGAAGATCTCGGCTGCATTGGGTGTGAGGGATGATCAGAGGCAGGCAATGTGAGAGAGGTGGAGGGGGGCTGGTCCTGGTCTATCATTGAATGGACACTGAATGGACACTTCCTCGTGTCATTAGTGCTAACCATGAAGCAGTTTTCATAGATGTCACCATTGAGAGGTGTCATGTCCTTCACATCCTATGTGACAAGCATCAAAAGTACACGCCACTGATGCCCACTGAGTTATTTGGTCTTGACATACCCCACT
Source organism: Callorhinchus milii (assembly GCF_018977255.1). Lineage (NCBI taxonomy): Eukaryota > Metazoa > Chordata > Chondrichthyes > Chimaeriformes > Callorhinchidae > Callorhinchus > Callorhinchus milii. The sequence goes on along the minus strand of NW_024704750.1, from coordinate 18,336,541 downwards.
GTGAGCCACACAATAAGAGGGAGTAATGCTGCCCTTGCGGTCATCCATTGAGCCTTTGCGTCAGGCACTAGCAATGTGGTAAGGGTAGCAGAGTGGTGGGATGGTGACTAAACCATTCACATTTATTCCTTTTTAGTGGAGTTGAATGCTTAAGCGAAGGAGAACGGAACATCAGCAGGAAAAATAAAGACATCTGGCTTCAGTGCACGCAATGCAAGCTGAGCATTTGGGTCTGAAGTAATTCTCTTTCAAAGGGGTTTTGGCAATGCACAAATTTCCCAAGAGCCAAAACCAGCAAAATCTGGATCTCTGGACATTGCTCGTATTCAGGAGAACTTGGAGCATTTGGGGGCGCATGTTTTACGAGGCTTTGGACACATGTAAGAGCTGTTTGCATAGCAATGGTGCAAATAAACCGATTAAGGAAGTAACATTGGCTTTTACTCTTCAAAGCAAGTTATGAGAAATGTTTATGTGTGAGAGTGCAGGAGTCAGGGACATGGAGCCCGAGTGACAAGTATATACACACAGAACAAGACAGAGATTGAGATACCCATAGATGAAGCTTTCTTAGCTCAGCTGGGAGCATTCGTTTTTTTTTACTTCCGATCAACGGTACCAGAAATGGAGACGATGCTTTCTTTTTTATCCTTTTAGTTAGAATTTGTTCACTAACTGGATCATTTCCACTTGGAACGAAAACAGAGATTAGCTTTGAATAATCAACTCTCAGATCATATTGCCAATGCACAAGTTTTGCAGCGACCAAAAAAACAGTCAAATCCGGCTGGTTGGACACTGCTTATATTCAGACCAGTCGGGAATGTCGGAACCCACGTCTGCAAAATATATATTTTGTATAAATCGTGTAACAGCAGATTGCACGATAAACACGTGAAGGAAGTACTGTTCCCTCCGATGCTCTGAAGGAGCAATTCATGTTCATTTATAGCCACAGAAATAGAGTTTTCGGTGCTTGGGGCGAGGTGGCACAGTTTATACATGTAACATAACAGCAACATTGAGGTTTCAAACTTCATGGGTCCTTTAAAGTAGAAGCTGAACAAATGTGCAAGAACTGTGGATCTTCATCCTCCTTCATGCTCGAGCACCTCATTTACTCTCATTTCTCCCTAGCCCACTCTGCATTTGCAAACTCAGGCTGGCTGCCATCTCTATGCCACCAACTTTGTATTACTCTGACACTCCGAGCAAGTTGTTGTGTCTCCCCGTGACTCTCCCCTGGTTTGGTTCCCAATATTCAATATTCGACATTCTGAATATACAAAATATAATCACTACATTTACCTGTGATGCGCATTGAGACGTTTTCACCTACAAGGCCATTCACGGCCTTGCTCCCTCCTACCTCTCCGACCTACTATTCCCCACTTACCAGTACCCTCCATTCCTCTGGCTCCGGTCTGCTCCACATCCCCCGCCCCAACCATCGGTGGCCGGGCCTTCAGCCTCTTAGCCCCTAGGCTCTGGAATTCCATCCCCCAATGCCTCCTCCCTTTCCTCCTTCAAGGCCGGTCTCAAGACCTTTCTCTTCGACCGTGCTTTCAGCTCCCCTCTCGACTCTCTACCCCCTCCTCGCTCCCTCCCTCCCTTCCCTCCCCTCACCCTGACCATTTCCCCCCCAGTTCGGGTCCTGACCCAACTGTCCAGCGCCTTGGGACGTCCTCCTGACGTGAAAGGCGCTCTATAGATGAAATCTTGTTGTTGTTGAGATGTTACAGGTGCGTTATAATCAGATCCATGTTTATTGCAGGACAAACGCGTGTTTTAGACAAATAATATTCATTCTCGCATAAGATATAGCGCCTGATCACATTGTTGAGACGTCTCAAAGCGCTTCACAGGACATATTGTAAAGTGGATTGACTGGGTATTTTGTGGGCGAAACGTGGCAGCCAATTGGTCACAGCAGTGTCCCCACAAAGAGCCGTGGATTTAGTGACCAAATTATTTTTTTGAGGGATTAATTATCCCCAGAAAGCGATCCATCAATCAACTAACAACCAGGATCCTACATACTGCTAAGTAAACAGAGGATGGAGGAATCAAACTTGCCTAAGGTTTTTCCCGGGCTGGGAATCTAACCTGTGTCCTCTCTCTTGCGAGGCGAGCACCCTAACCCCTGCTCTACAGGACTCCACAAAGCCTGTATACACAGAGCGATACAGCACAGAAACAGGCCATTCAGCTTAACTAGTCCGTGCCGGTGTTACTGCACACAAGTAGCCAACCTTTTCCCCTTTCGTATACCCTTCTGTTCCCCTCTACTTGGCGCATGAACCGATGCACTAACCACTGCGCTACGGGAATGGGGAGTGAAGCCTGACAGTAATTCTAGCTGTGCACTGTGCCTGCAGGGCTGCCCCAACAAACAGCAGGTCCTGACTGCCGTTCGTCAGATGCAGAAACTCCTCTCCACACAGGAGTCTCAGTATAAGCAGGGAATGCGTACCATGAGGCGCAAGCTCACTCTGCTCCAGAGTTCAGTGAACAAACAGACAGGCAAATACAATGGTAAGTGGGATGGAACACACCTAGCTCAAAGGTAAAGGACTCTCTCTCTCTCTCTCTCTCTATCCTTCTTTGACTTTTTCTGTTCATCTTTGAATGGAGTTTAGTTTTTCTCAGTTCATCAGGTTTCCCCACATACTGTGCAGCCTCAGAGTTATTATGTACCAGACACTGGATTCAAACCCAGGTCTCCTCAATCCTTGTCATCCTTCACACATGTTCAGTGGAGGCCTGGTTTGCACAGAGACAACCAGATGTTTTGACGCAACTTTCAATGCTGCACGTGTGTGAGCTAACCACATCTATGGTGGAGAAGCCTTCCTTAGATACCTAATGTGGAATCACTTTGCACAGTTGATTGTTAAAGCTCGGTTCACAATAATCTTTGAAATGCTTGTGGAAAAATACCAAAGCGGTATGAAAGGTGTGGGGTGGGTGGGGGGTACGTGGGTGGGGGGTGCATTTTTTAAAGCCCTCCAAAGTCTTGCTCCTCCCTACCTATTAACACCATACCACCCTGCTCACCCCACCATTGGTGGTCAGGCCTTCAGCCTTTCTGCCCCCACCCTCTGGAACTCCATCGGCCTCACTCTTTCCCTTGCCTTCTTCAAGATCCATCTCAAGACCTTCTTCTTTGACCATGCCATCCTCCCACCCTCTTGAATCCAACCCCGGGGAGGGGGTAGGTGGGTGACTCAGTCCATTTAGTGGATTGGCTTTTGTCTCGCACAAGTTGTCCTCTGATTGATGTATCCTAACCTGGAGACGTGCTCCCCCACTCTTCTCTCCCCTGGTGTGTTTAGAGCTTTTCAGTCTCTAGAGTAAGTGTGTAGCTGAGCAGTGTCCTTCTACTGACCCTAGTCCCCATTGGAAAACGCTACCAACTCCGTCATGATCCCTTACCTCGGGGTGACAGTAGGCGTTGCCGAAACCTTTCCAAAAAAACCCAAAGGAACTATTATTTTCCAATAAACTGGATTGTCAGGATTTGCGGAATTAAAGAAAAATACATGATGGGGATTGTGGAGGATTAAAGGAAGTAAACCGCTTCCGTTAGGGCCACCACAAGGCATGATGTGTTATTTGGTCAGCAATTTGGTGGCTTATGTTTCATAAAGCATCATTACCCAGCAGGGAATCACTTCTTAAATGGGTCAGCACAAGGCAACTGAGCACGATGAAGAAACCAACCCTGATAATCACCATAGGAGTCGGTATGTGGCAGGAGGTTGCTCCTTATAACATAATTCCAGGTTATAAGGGCTGGTTAGACAAGGATCAGAAATTTAAAGCAGATTCCTCGATGGGCGCACAACACATCAAGACTCTGCCCAAAACGTACTTAAATCAGATTAATCAATTAAATTGGGCTTTGAGCAGGATTATAAACATTCGCTTTGTTCCATAAGAGAACTTGCTCCATTACTTGAGATTCAGGTTTTTATGGAATCCAACCCAAACCATTACAGTGATCCCAGCTCCCCTTTAAGAAATGACTGTAGATAGATTTGGCTGAGCCCCCTCTAGCCCTGGCCTATTCCCCTTCATGTCAGGTGCCCAAAGCTTTTCACAGCATTTACCGTGAAGCGTAGTGACTATGTATTTCGTGGACCAGCGACCTGATGGTGGAGCAGTGTCTCCACTAACCACTCCTCGTCGGTTCTCCTTTGCTCTTTGCCCTCCCTGTTTGTTTTGCAGAGACTTGCCCCAAACTCAATGTCCCAAGTAATGGCAAGAAGTTTGGAAACAAGTACAGCGTGAGCCATGAGGTGCACTTTGCGTGTGACCCCGGGTTCCTGCTGGTTGGGATGGACACCAGAGTGTGCCAGGACAACAAGAAATGGAGCGGACAGCAGCCCTTCTGTAAGAGTAAGTGACCCTTCAACGACATCAACTTGCATTTATACGGTGCTTCTCATGCAGCACCCAGAGCTCTTTTTGCTTTTTGTACCAACATTTGAACAGCAGTTGTGCACGGTCCTGACCATTATAATCATCCGAATATTATAATAATACTAATACTACTACTACTAATAATAATAATAACTTGCGTGACTTAGCCTGGCGCAGGGCTAGTGCTAGTGCCTGCCTGATCAGGTGGATGTTAAAGATCCCATGGCACTATTTGAAAAGAGAAGGGAGTTTCTCCCGGTTTCCAGGTCAACAATCCCCCAGATACTTGCTGCAGTTTCAAACAGAACCAAAGCCTCTTGCATTCTGAGACAAGAATGAAGTGCTGATACAGGAGACCTCTCCTTGTTTGGGTTTCCCATTCATCATTGCTTGGTTTTATAGCGTCTTATCACATCAAACCATTACAAAGAGTTTCACAGCTAATTACTTTCAAGTTTAGTGACCACTTTTAAGTCAATCCTGGCAGCCATATTGCAATTTCAAGGTCCCACAAACAAACACAAAGTAAATGTTTGATTTCTTTGGCAGATTGCTGGCTAATAACAGTATTAGGGCAACGGCACATTGGATTAATGCTTTATACAAAGAATGGCACCTCAGACAATGCAGTGATCATTCAATACCTCACTGCAGTATCAGCTTTTATCTATGTGGGGCTTAAACCCACAAAACCCAGAGGGGAGAGTACTACTGAGCCAAACTGGTATGCAGTAGAGAGTCCACAGTTCCAACATCGTCCAAGCTGACACTCCAAAGCAGTGCTGGGTGGGGGTGAGTGTTGCATTGTCAGAGACACCATCCTTTGGATGAAAGACTAAATCCATGTCCCATTTGCCAGTTCAGGTGCACGTTAAAGTTCCCATGACACTATTCGAAAACACAAGGGAGTTTTTCCTGGTGTCCTGGCCAACAATCCCACAACTAAAATTGGTCACTCACTGTTTGTGGGACATGGCTGTACGCAACTGGCTGTTGTCAAGTACTCTGGGACGCTAACTTGGTGAAGGGGGTGCTATATAAATGCAAGTTGTTGTTATAAATGACTGCAAATTAATGATTTGCACCAACCCTAACCATGGGCAATTTGAGCAGACAGCCAACCTTGATTACAGATAAAATGATCTCATGAGACAAGGATTATTATAAATAATTATTATTGTTTCCGTTTCCTTCCCCAGATATAAACGAGTGCTCGAGCAATCCCTGTAAGAACGGTGGCACCTGTGTGGATGACATTAACCGATACGCTTGTCTCTGTCCTCCTGGTTGGGTTGGCTACAACTGTGACCATGCTTTATTTTCACGTAAGTCTGGCAAGATAGTGTTACCTAGACCAAGAGGTTTGGACCGTTGAGTGCAAGCTCAAGTCCACTGTTTGGCAATGGAAGATTGGAGATGTTTGGAAACCCAGTACTGTTAGGAACAAGGACTGGACCAGCTCCTTTAGCCCAGCCAACCTGCTCCCCCATTATATTTGCTCGCGGCAGATCTTTTAAACACATTTTCTGCCTTTTTCTCCATATCGTATCCCTTGAGCTCCCTGTACAGCCATTCTATACACCATATATAGGAGCTGTAATATACAACATGAAAGGTTGAGCAACACAAGCTGTGAATTGGCTGTGGTCTGATCTGCTTAACTTTCCTGGTCCATTGCACCTCAGTGCGTTATCAGGTCTTACTATGTATGAGTTTAACAGCGTGATATTCCTGTCTATTTTAAGATGACAATGAGGTTGTTTGTAGCTTTAACTTCTCCCCCTCTCCCCCTTCTTTCGAAAGTGCTGAAACCTACTGGGTGATGGGTGCCAACTACTCTCCAGTACAACAGTTGTGTAGAGTCTAGCAGTGACCAGAAGCTAACACAAATAATAATCCTCGCAATTTGGTATAGCACCTTACACACTGGGAGGACGTCTTAAAGCGCTTCACAGGATTTAGTGTAGGGTGTAGTGACTGTATTTTGTAGAGGAATGCAGCAGCCAATTTTGCTCAAAGCAAATAGCCCTGAAGTGAATGATCAATTTTACTCTGAGGGAATGCTGGCCAGGATACCAGGAGAAACTTCTTTCTCTCTTTAAATAGAATCTAACTATGATAAACACACTGACTCTCAAACTCTCGGAAGCTATCTGGCTGAGTTTAAGTTTGAGACAAAGCCCGTCTCAAGACTCTCCTCTTTGACTGCGCCTTTGGTTACCGTTCTAACCTATCTTTTCAGCCCTCCACTCCTCCTGATCCCAGCTCTTGTCCAAATCCTTGACTGTCCAGTGCCTTGGGACATCCTCCTGACATGAAAGGCGTAAAACAAATGTAATTTGTTGTTGTTCTGTTTCCCTAACCCAGGCACTGAGGCTAGTTAGAGGTGGTTTCTCCTTTAAGAAATGTGTTCCGTGGGAATTTGGAACTTTTGCCAGGCAGGTGCGGCAGTACTATTCCACTCTGGAACACAATTCCTGTCTCTAACAACAGTCTCGATTGCTTGAGCTGATTTCCTCTCATGGTATCGCCAGAGACAGCAACATAATAAGGCCCCTGTTTTCTTTCCAAAATGAGTGGCATTCCTCAGGCCCAGAGATCAGTTACAGCAACAGAAAGTGCATCGTACCCACTGCACAGACAGGTTCAGCTGAGTACTAACCACCTGCAGCCTTTGTCTCTCCGTGCATCCAGCAAGCAACGTGTGTGGGGGTATGACGGGGATAAACCATTTGCCGGCTTTAGAATCATAGAATTTTACAGCACAGAAGGAAGCCATTTGGCCCATTGTGCCTGTGCCGGCTTTCTATGGTTATTGGCGCTCAACGTATGTGTAAAGGAGCGTGCTTTGTGTGACTCGTTTAAAAAAAGGTGCCTCAAACAGGGGAGCTTACCAGGTCTGAACTCGGATCAGGCTTGTTTGGATTCCAGCCCTGTGGTAATTGGGCACTTGCAACAAGCTAATGAGCACCACCAAAAAATAGCAGTTTGGTTACTCAATCCACGAATGTTTGTGGACACTGCTGTGCGCAATTGGCCCATACTTTACAATATATACTGTGAAGCGCTTTGAGAACGTCTCAACGACGTGTTAAGGCACTATATCAAATGCAAAGATTATTATTATTATTCCCACGAGCAAGCGATGGTAATAATGTAAAATTTAAAAGCCATATTGTTCTGGCACAACCCTGTAGCATTGTGAGGTTAGAAGTCTCCCACCACAAACCAATGGCACTCCACAAAGTTCCCGTCTCAGCCAAACGCCCTTGAATGTGTTGGCCACATGTTCCAATGTGTGTTCAACTGCTCGTTATATGGTCTGTCTCAAGCAGTAACTGCTGCTTTCTCTGGCCGTGAGGGTCTGTCCTTGCTGTGCGATGACGTGCGGGCACATTTTTACACCATCGCTTTGGTCTGATTCCTTTTGACTCAATGAACACAAACTAATCCTGTGCCCTGCTCTGTGAGTCCTCCATCACATCTCTTTCCCTTTACCTTTCTCTCAAACTGTGTTTGTATTGTGCAGCTCATTGCCGTAACCCATATCCCACAAAACTGGGTTCAGCCAGGGTGAATCGCTCTGAATTCTGCTGCTCCAATCACAGGAGAAGGCGGTTTTGTGTGCTTCTTTCCGTGTTTTTTTATTTGTATGTCTGTCCTATGTGTCTCTATCCGTTTCCTATGTGTTTCTGTTTTGCTGATGTCTCTGTCTTTCCTCCTTGGAGCTGAATTGGCTCTAGGTGACAGGTTTGGCAACGGTAAGTCAGAATCAAGCCAGCCCTCTGGGTAGTCTCCAGTTCAGTTCCTGAGTCAGGCGGATCTGCAGTACTCCAGGGCACTGCTGTTGACAGCGAGCGCAGCAAGCCTGGCTCATTGGCAGGACCTGGAAGGGTAGACCAGTTACTGGGAATCATCCCACTCAGATCATGTTAACCCTGCAAGCCAAAGCCCTCATGGGTAGGATGGCCCTAGCTGGACAAGCATTGGGAAAGCTTGCCAGGTAGTGCTCTTGATGCAAGCTATGCAGCCTTTAGCTGGCTGTCAGCCTCTCAGTTGTGTGTGTTTGTGTGCGTGTCTGTGTGGGTGGGCATGTGAGTGAGCGCAGTTTGAAGTCCTGCACTGACAATGTAAACGTGCGATGTGTTTGACCACAGATTGGACCACAACACGGAGCGACCCATCCTTCAGCCGCCAGCCTCGCTGCACCAGTGTCCAAGGTTCCCAGCACTGCAGCTGTGATCCGGGATTCCACCTGAGCGGCAGGGAGGTCAGGCTTTGCAAAGGTACTGCAAACCACCACCCCGACACATTGCTGGAGCTGCCAAACGTCATACCTGCTCGTTCATTACAAATCACTGCTCTCCAGCTACTGTACTTTGTCTCTCAATCAGGAGCTTATGGGTTTTCACCCCACATCGAGACATGGAATCACATAGTCTAAGCTGACACTTCATCCAGTGCTGGGGCTTGTGTTGCATTGCCAGAGGTGCCGTCCTTCGGACGTTAAACCGAGGTCCCAACTGCCTGTTTAGGTGAACGTTAAAGATCCCACGGCGCTATTCGAAAAGAGAAGGGAGTTTCTCTCTCCCGGTGTCCTGGGCAACAATCCCCCAAATAAAATTGGTCGCTCGCTCCATAGCTTAGTCCAGGCTGACACTCCAGTGTAGAGCTGGGGAAGTGCTGCATTGTCCAAGATGCTGTCTTTTGGTGGAGACGTACAGGATATACAAGACCCCGTCTGCCTGTCTGGTGGATGTTAAAGAACCGTTTTGGGTCATCGTTCCCCTCCTCTCGCCTCTCATCCTAGCTCCGGGTGCCTAGCCAGGACTGTCAAGCAGTGCTGGATGTCCTCCTAATGTGAAACTTATCATATAAACGTAAATATAATTGTTGTTTTTGAACACTTTATCTGAAAAGTCACGGATAACCTAATAATAATCCTTGCATTATCACGTCATTGAGACGTCTCAAAGCGCTTATGGAATAGATTGTAAAGTGGATTGACTGTGTATTTTGTGGGTGAAGAGCGACACCCAATTGCGCACTGTGGAACTGCTCGATGGAACAAAAAAGTGACTCTTTCTTTCAGATGTAGACGAATGTGAGCTGTTTCAGAGAGAGCGGCAGGCTCGCCTGTGTGCCCACGCCTGCGTGAACACCCCCGGGTCATACCGCTGCACGTGCCCCCCAGGGTACACTTTGCAAGAGGAAGGACGAGGATGCGATGGTGAGACATCCAGCGATTACATTCAGTTGTTACCTCCACGCAGTGGCCCCTTCAGGAAAAAGCTGGGGCTTCATTGGTACCTGTTTATTAACTAATCAATGGATTTGATGCAATGTGATCACGCTTGACTAAACAAAGTTATAACCCAATAACCTGGGGCAGCTGTGAGGTTGACAACGGCTGACTGACTTGAGGATTCTCTTTCCACTTTAAAGGGGTAAAAAAAAACACTTTGTTTAGTTTAAAAGGTTATCCTGCACTGTGAAACTGGAGGGGAGTAGAAAGCCCAAGACAAAGAGGTTGCGATCCTGTGCTTGTGATTTCTACGGTAATTTTTTTGACTGTCCTGCATTGGCAGATGTTAACGAGTGCTCAAGCGGCCAGCACAACTGCAGCAGGGAGGAGTCCTGCATTAACAACCACGGAGGGTTTTACTGTGTCCGACCGGAGTGCCCGAAATCTCGCTTCAATGCCAGCTACGTGAAGACGTCCCAGTTGTAAGTAATGACCCTCAGACATGGTTACTGTCGTCTGATGATGTCAGAGAGAGCCTTTCTCTGTCAATCAGCTTTTTAGTGACTGAATATCACAAAATCCTCAAACTCACCCACACGCACACCCACACGCACACCCACCGACACACACCCACACCCACATGCACACCCACATGGACACCCACACCACAGTACGCCACACACTCGCACCCATGCACACTCACAAATATGCACACGTGCTACATGTACACACCTATACACACACCACACACCCTCCCCCATCTCGCCCCCACGACCCCCCCCACCCCCGACCCCACCCAGGTAAAGCGAGGAGAGCGATGGGAGGTGATGTCACCAATGATCTGTTGTCCCCCCCCCCCCCGGCTCCGGAACCTGAGCTAAACCATTGATAGAGAGGAAAGGAGAAGGTGTCCAGTGTTGGGAATTATCCTAAATTCCTAATGTTTGTGTCTCCCCAGCAAATGTGAGAGGAATCCTTGTCACATGGACAGTAAGCTGTGCGCGAACGCCGCGTACTCCATCACCTACCATTACCTCACCCTCACCTCCAACCTCAAGACCCCCCGAGCCCTCTTCCGCATGACCACCAGCCGATTCAACGGGGACACCATCCGATTCAGCATCGTGGGCGGGGTGGGGCAGGGCCACTTCACCATCCAGCGCTCTGACAGGCAGACGGGAGAGCTGGTTCTCGTACATCCCGTCCAGGGCCCCGCCACCTTGGAGGTCGAGATGGAGATGACGGAACTCTCCGGAAAAACGATACTCACGAAGCACGTTTCAAAAGTCATCATCTACGTCTCCCAATACACTTTCTAATCTAGGCCGTGTTCATCAGCCACTCTGCCGACAGTCAGCCAGCCTGTGCATAGAACTAGTAGAGCATTAACGTACTTTAAACAAAAAAAGTATTATACAAAGAATCAGTCTCCCTCGTAGTGTTACTGCATCATCAAAAGGAGAGACACTGAGCAACAGAGACTGGGCTCAATGGCTGCATAATGGACGTGGTCATTTCTGAGGATATTTTAATGCCTAGGAGCCTGAATGTTTTGTGTGTTCGGTGTGTGTGTGTGTGTGTGTGTGTCAGGGATCAGGGGGCTACTGAGTAATTGAAGCACCTTCTCCCTTCTATGTTGTGAATTGGATCAGCCATGATCTAATCAAATGGCGGAACATGCTCAAGGGGATGAATGTTCCTATGTTCCTAAAGTCCCTACCCTCACATCCCAACCTTAGTCAATGCTAGACAGTCAGCCTGGCTCAGTCGGTAACACTCTCACCGCTGACTCAGAAGGTTGTGGGTTCAAGCCCCACTTTGGGGCGTGAGCTTAGCATCTAAACTAACTCTAGTGCAATGTTGGGGAAGTGCTCGATTGGCAAAGGCCCTTTTCTTCAGATGAATGTTAAAGACCCCATGACATGAAAAGAGAAGGGAGTGTCCTAACAATGATCTCCCAGATAATTGGTTGTCTGTGCGAAAGTGGCTGCCGCTTTTCACCCACAAAATATACAGTCAATCCACTTTAGAGTACATTCTGTGAAGCGCTTTGAGATGCGTCAACAATGTGATAAGGCGCTATATAAAATACAAGGATTATTATCATTATCCGTATCATCCTACATGATGAGCGCTATATAAATGTTGTTTTTTAGGTTACTTTGGCGTACATGAAATGACTGCCATAATTGCCTACAAGCAAGTCACAGAACATCACATGGTGAAGCACAATGAGATGCTTTGACATCCAAAGATGCCATCAAAATTCTAATTTGCTTCACTGATTGTTGTAGTGGTCTTTGAGGTAGACTCCCTGAAGGGAAAGGATCCTGAGATTTGGTGTGAGACACTTCTTCTCCCTCAACACCATAAAAATGGGGTGCAATGGGACAATCTGGGATAACTGAAATAGCAATATCTGCTGGGTATTTATGATTTTTTTTCTTTGGTCAACAATCCCTCCGCCTTGCCCCTTTCTTCCCCATCTTCAGGTCCTCTTTTACCGTGCCTACGTTCATCTCTCCCCTCTCCTCGGACTCAGAGTTGTGCTCCACCACTGTCAAGCGCTCTGGGACACTACCCTGCATAGGGGCGCTACATAAATGCAAGTTGTTGTTGTTATTCTAAGTCTTATACCAACAAAAGGCTGTGCAGATTGGTTTCAGTCCAAGCAGTCCATTTCTTCATTGCTTCATTATCAAAGATCAATTCATTGGATCAATGTCTGTAATCAAGTACCAAAGTAAGGGATTCATGGAGAAAGAATTACAGGTTAGGAGGTTCCTCTCCTTCCCCCCCCTTCCTTACATCTCAGTTATGGTGTGCTTGTAATTTACCCTGACTTGGTTCCAGCTGCCTCATCGGAGCCCCACTCTCTATTCCCAATTCTCTGCTGCATCCCCTGGTTTATGTTGTGTGCTTCACCTTGTCAAATGCCGGTGAGTCTGCGTCATAAGTAATCTGAATAACGTAAACAATCTTTATCCAATGTGTTTGTGCACTATATTGTAACAATAATAACAACCCTTACATTTGATATAGAGCCGTATCACGTCATTGAGACGTCTCACCAAAGCGCTTCACAATATATACTGTAAAGTTAATTGACTGTATATTTCGTGGGCAAAACGTGGCAGCCAATTGAGCACAGCAGTGTCCCACAAACAGTTGTGCATTGAGTGACCAAATTATTTATTTTTAGAGGGAGGGATTATTACCCCCAGAAAGCGATCTGCCATTCAACAACCAGACTCCTACTTACTGCTAGGTAAACAGAGGTGTGTGGCGTAAGGAAACCTGCTTGAGGTTTTGCCTTGCCTGGGAATCAAACCCAGGTCCTCTCGCTTGCGAGGCGAATGTTATAACTGATACACTACAGGACTCCACTACGTAGTCTGTCTATGTGATAGCTACAACAGTTGAATGTGTTTATGATTTTAGATGCAGGTTACTATACTTACTCTTAGTGATGCTGTTAGAATGCTACTTACCTTAAGATTTTCTACTCCAACATAATTTACAGCTCAGAGCAACAATTTAAATGGTACATTTTCACGCTGATAGGTACATCAGTGTAGTGTTGTTCTATGGGACTTGGCTGTTTACCTGGGTTTTGATAGTGAGCAACTGGGAATAAAATGTCTTGGCTGTTGTACAGTCTTACTATTGTACATAGGAATGTGCAGGACTGGGAGAGACCATTGCAGTCCATCTGGCAAACATCCAAAGTTTTTTAAAACAAACAAATCCAATGGTGCAATAGTTCTGAAATACTTTGTATTTCACATGGCTGTAAAATACTTGCAGAATTTATGTAGAGCTCTGACTTTATCTTAATCCATAATCCTGTATCTCCATTGTAACCTCCATCTCCATCAACCCTGTGATTCCATTTCCATCGCTCTTGTTTCCTTCTCCATCACTTCAATGTTTCTATCTCCATTTTCCCTATTTTTCCATCTCCAAAGCTAACGTGTGTCCATCTCCATTACTAGTGTGTGTCCATCGCCATCATTAGCATCATCACTAGTGTGTGTCCATTGTCATCACTAGTGTGTGTCCATTTCCATCACTAGTGTGTGCCCATCTCCATCACTAGTGTGTGTCCATCTCCATCACTAGTGTGTGTCCATCTCCATCACTAGTGTGTGTCCATCTCCATCACTAGTGTGTGTCCATCTCCATCACTAGTGTGTGTCCATCTCCATCACTAGTGTGTGTCCATCTCCATCACTAGTGCGTGTCCATCTCCATCACTAGTGCGTGTCCATCTCCATCACAAGTGCGTTTCCATCACCATCATTAACATGTTTCCATCTCCATCACTAATGTGTTTCCATCTCCATCGCTGGCATGTTTCCATCTCCATCGCTGGCGTGTTTCCATCTCCATCGCTGGCGTGTTTCCATCTCCATCGCTGGCGTGTTTCCATCTCCATCGCTGGCGTGTTTCCATCTCCATCATTGGCGTGTTTCCATCTCCATCACTGGCGTGTTTCCATCTCCATCACTCGTGTGTTTCCATCTCCATCGCTAGTGTGTTTCCATCACTAACATGTTTCTATTTCCATCACTAACATGTTTCCATCACCATCATTAACGTGTTTCCAACACCATCACTAACATGTTTCCACCTCCATCACTAGCATGTTTCCATCACCATCACTAACATGTTTCCATCTCCACCTCCATCACTAGCGTGTTTCCAGCACCATCACTAGCGTGTTTCCATCTCCATCACCATTGCTTGTGTGTCCCCATCACTAATCTACATCACTAATCTCCATCACTAGCGTGTTTCCATCTCCACCTCCATCCACTAGCGTGTTTCCATCTCCACCTCCATCACTAGCATGTTTCCATCACCATCACTAGCGTGTTTCCATCACCATCACTAGCGTGTTTCCATCTCCACCTCCATCACTAGCGTGTTTCCATCTCCATCACTAACGTCTTTCCATCACCATCACTAGCGTGTTTCCTTCACCATCACTAGCGTGTTTCCATCTCCACCTCCATCACTAGCGTGTTTCCATCACCATCACTGGTGTGTTTCCATTTCCATCACCATTGCTCGTGTGTTCGCATCACCATCACTAACATGTTTCCATCTCCATCACTAATGTGTTTCCATCTCTATCATCAGTGCTCGCATGTTGCTATTGCCATCACTTGTGTCATTACTATTACTCTCTGTGTTTCCATCTCTTCTTCTGTTTCCATCTCCATCTCTCCCATTTCCATCACCATCTCCCCTGTGTTTCCATCTCCATCGCTCCCTGTTTATTCACCTCCACTGTGATTTCCATCTCTACCATAATCTCCACTTTAAAATATCCAACTTCATTGCTCTGCGTATCCAAAAAAATCCCCAGTGAATCACTGCTGATTTCCATTGCTGCTAATGTTTCCACTTCCATTTTCACCAGTATTGCCATCCTCTTCATCATTGATCTAAACTCCATCATGAAGCTAACCTCAATCCACCCCATCCCTTCAACCTCAATTGCCTCCATCTGCATTCTCTCTATATTCCTCTGCACCTTGATCTCCATCATTCCTGGCTGCCTCACCTGTATTTTCACCATCTTCTCTACATTCCTCAGGTCCGTCTCTATATTTTTTTTCACAAGTTTGCCTCCTTACTCCTGAATTCCCTATCTTAATATCTAATGGAAGTACATTTTAGCGGGGAATGGGGAAGGAATGCTAAATTGTTATGGGCAAAGAGCGGGGGAGTGGGGACTAGTTGGATAGCTCTTTCAAAGAGCCAGCTCAGGCACAAGGGGCTGAATGGCCTCCTTCTGAGCTGTAGAATTCTATGACTCTGGGCCTTGGAAGGAAACTCAGTCCGAATGTAGATCACATCAGAGCAGAGTTTCTGTGGTTTGACCTGATGTATTTTGGGTTTCCTTCTTGAGGAATTCCTCAAATCGCTGCATGTTAAACCCCAGTGTATATGTGTCTGTCTGTGTGACGCTCCAGTCAACCTTGGATTCTTCTTAAGTCCTGCTGCCTCACACCCTCCCTTTCCACTTTCATAACCCTTCAAATAATGTACCTTCTTTACTGTGCCTTCAGTTATCGCACTATTTTCTTCTTATCTCCCACCCCGCTTGGGCTCCCATTCCCTCTTGAATCTCTGTAAGATTTAGCTGTATTAAAGATGCTATATATATAAGTGCAAGTGTTGTTTATGAGATATCGCCGGTGCAGATTAGCTGACGTGTTTACCTGTACAACAAGATTCACTTAATTTTGTATCCACTTTTTTCTGTGAGACATTTTATGTGAAAGGTGCTGTACCAATGCAAGCTGTTGTTGAGTTTGGGCAGACTCGATCCAGTTCGTAGTGAACACAAAACTGCCTCAGATTTTGCACCAAATTGAGTCTCTCACTCCGAGGCTACAGGACACTTGGTGTGCGAAATGGAAATATTACATTAGTACTCGTATGGAGTTGCTGACAAGCTTTATGTTGTATTTAACATTATACTGTACTTGATCCAGGAATGCTTGATGCCTGAAAAGGGTATGTGTTATATCCCTAATATTTGTTATATTCCCATCGCTCATCTAAATGAACTAATCACTCCGCCAAAACAAGAAAGGACTCCGAGGGGGTTTTCTATATGGAAACATTGGTCTCAAGGAATTTATGCTTGGTATGTATACATAAAAAATCAACAAGAAAATGGGTGTAATGCACACATTTCATGGTTTTTAGATGTGATCTGAAGTTTATTAATCATATGTATCTGTCACAAATATTGTTTATGGCTCCATCACCTTACAAATGACCCTTGCTGAAGATTGTCCTACTGTTCATCAATACTTGCCTCATATAATATGTTACTAAAAGACTATTTGTGTAATACTGTACATCCATAGCAACACCATTTAATGGCCCAGAGCTTCTGAATGCAATATGAATAGACTGGCACTTACGGGAAGGATGTCTAAAAGCCTACTTTATCATCATCAGGTGCTCCTTTACCAATAACCATCCTACGTACATGTGTCCTTTAAACAGTGTCTTTTTGCACAATTTCGAAGCCTCGTATCGGGGCGCTGATGTACGTTGGGAAGTCCAAGCTTTGGTGTTAAAACTGTGCTGAATGTGGTCTTTGAATTCAAGCGCTCTGGGACGGTATTTTGCATGAGGGGCGCTATATAAATGCAAGTTATTGCGGTTGTAATCTATTTTTAAGCCAATGTAGTGTTACTGTAACGCCTTTTGTGGCAATGTCACATTATTGTATGTGTTCATCTGAGCGCTGCTTGCTTGTTGCTGGCATTATGTGCGGTCTCAATGCCGTTGAGGAGCTGTTGCTGTTATGGTTTCTATTGCTCACAGTGACATCAGTGCCAACCCCTCCCCTTTAAAGTAGCCAGACTTGGCCTCATTAACACTAGAAGCTTTTTACTGAGGTCTGGAGGAAAATGAAAATCTCACCACAAAACACGTTACTGTTCAACTCAGGCAAGGCACCCTGAGGATTTAGAGAGAGACTTGCCGGGCATCGCGAAATAAAAGCTCTTTACCATTACCTGTAAAAACCCTTCTGTTTCTTACATTTTATCCATTCTGATGTAAACATTAAAGTATGTATTTTTTTAATGTCTAAAATTACTCTCAATCACTCCTTTCTCTAAAATAAAGGTGAGTATCATAATGCTAATAACTGCTTCAGAGTTCTGACCTCGCAAATGGGTAACGCAGTAAGCGGAGGGATTAAATAAGTGCACTGACATGCTTCACGTGTGAATGGCGCTATATAAATGAAAGTTGTTGTTGTTTTATATTAGCTTTCAAAAGCAAATTGAATAAGTACTTGAAAAGGAAAAATTTGCAGGGCTATGGGGTAAGAGTGGGGGAGTGAAACGAGTTGGATAGCTCTTTCAAAGAGCCAGCACAGGCATTATATAGGATGAATGGCCTCCTTCTGTGCGGTAAGATTCTATGAGAGCCCTTTCCACAATTAGGCAAGTGTCCACATATTAATGTGAAGAGAAGTTTGGGTGAAGAATGCCCTCCGTTGAAGAAGTGGTAGAATGATAGTTGTGGAGTCCTGTAGCTCAGTGGTTAGAGCACTCGCTTTGCAAGCGAGAGACCTGAGTTCAATTCCAGGCAGGGCGAAACCTTGGGCAAGTTTCCTTACTCCACACAGAGCCTAATAATAATAATCCCTCCAAAAACAATAATAAATTGGTCATTTTCAATCTACGACTGTTTGTGGGACATTGCTGTGCGCAATTGGCTGCCGCGTTCGCCCACAAATATACAGTCAATTCACTTTACAGTGTGTTCTGTGAAGCGCTTTGGGATGTCCTCCCGACGTGAAAAGCGCTATATCAAATGCAAGGATTATTATTATTATTATTATTATCTGATGGGGTTTTACACCCGTTTTTATTCCATACTTAATCAGTTGCAAAGGATTCACGTGCTATGAAGCATTTTGAGATGTCTCAATTATGTGATAAGGCACTATATCAGATGCAACGATTATTATTTTTGAAAGTTCAATTAAGTCCCGTTTACCTCTCCTTTCACCCTACCCCTTGAATGACTCCTGTTTTGGATATCTATCTAAAACACACAGTATGCCTTGATCCCAAATATGGAAAATGGGTTGTGGAGCTTTCATCACTCAAACCTCTCTCGATCTCACTGTACGGCTGGCAATGTTAGAGTTAGAAAACTCCAGTGTTTTAGCTAATTGCATAAAGTGCCTTGATGTCCCCAGAGCAGAGTCCAAATAAAGTTTGAAAATGAGAAGATTTAATTATGATGGGTTTAATCATCAGGTGAACTTGAACACTATCCACAGGCAGCAAAGCTCCATTGTAATAATAATAATAATCCTTACATTTGATATAGTAGCCTTATGACGTCGTCGAGACGTCTCAAAGCGCTTCACAGAATAAACCGTAAAGCAAATTGGCTGCATATTTTATAGGGAAATCATGGCAGCCAATTGTGCACAGCAGTTTCCCACAAACAGTCGTGGATTGAGTGATTATTATTTTTTACAATTATTTTTGAAGGGATTATTACCACCGGAAAAGCAATCTGCCAATCGAATAACGACTGGGTTCCTACTTAACATTAGATAAACAGAGGCATGTGGAGTAAGAAATTTGCTAACGTTTCACCCTGCCCGGGAATCAAACCCAGGTCTTCCCACTTGCGAGGCAAATGCTCTACCAATACGCTATAGGACTCCACTGTAGTACAAGCCTCCAGCCTAACGCTGTTGCGGGACATAACTGGCGTTCTTGGATCATGCGATCACGATCATGCAGGCCAACACTTCTCAATGACACTATTGACTCTTTTTGTGTGGTTATAACTTCAGGGTTTAGTGGTATTCATGTAACCCAGGCTACCTCTGAGCTGCCTCTGTTCCACCCTGAATTAGACAGTAAACTATTACCTTGGAAAAAACTTAACTGAGCCAAATGTTTAAGAGCAAATACTTCAAAGAAACACAACTTACTTTTTTTTTAGTTGATTTAAAATCTATTTCCATCATTCCTTTCGAGGTTACTGGCTTATTTGTTCCTGACCTGGTTTCAGAAATGTTCACATTTCTCTGCAAACAAGTGCGATTTCTGTTGATTTATTAAACTCCGGGAGACGAAAATCAGAACAGAAAATCCACATTAAAAATATTATTCCTCTCGGCTAGAATGTTCTACAGCAATTACCTGCATTATGCAACAAATTCAGGTAACGAAAACTGATACTTTATACAAATTGGTTATTAACTCCATACAGACCTCTCCATTCCCTCCACTTGGTAGGCACCGGCCTGCTTCATGTCCCCCACCCAGTCCGTCCCACCATAGGAGGCCGGGCCTTCAGCTTCCCTGCTCCCACCCTTTGGAACTCCATCCCACATCCCCTTCACCTTGCCCGCTCTCCTTCAAAGCCCTCTTTGAATGCACCTTCGGTCATCTTCCTAACTCTACCCTCCCTGCCCTCCACCTCTCCTGATCCCAACCTCCCAACCCCCAGCTTGGGTCCAAACCCCTGACTGTCCAATGCCTTGGGATGTCCTCCTGATGCGAAAAGCACTGTACTAATGTAATTTGTTGTTGTAATCAGGAGCAAGTGTCATTAAGGGTTCGGGAGATTTATAGATAGAATAAATCCTTAGGAGTGATTTACTGGGTGGATTCTAATCGAAGGGTTCACATGGTTTATATATAAGATAACAGCTTTACTGATGAGTCAGAAGCTGGAATCCAATCGAAGAATATGGGTGGTTTGTACATAGGATAGTGGATCCCTGAGAGTGAGTTTCAGGCTAGAATCTAATCAAAGGGCTTGGAAGCTTTATATAATAATAATCGTTGCGTCTTATCGCGTCTCCGAAACATCTCGAAGCGCTTCACATATACTGTAAAGTGAATTAACTCTATATTTTGTGGTTGAAACATGGAGGCCAATTGCACACAGCAGTGTCCCACACACATGGATCGAGTGGCCAAATTTTTTTAAAATGTATCTTAATTTAAATTTATACAGTAAAAGTCTGATCTGTATAAATCGTATAATTCGTATAATCGATTATAATTTGTATAATCGTCCAAGTCATACCTCTCTCGATCTCATTGTGCGGCTGGCAATGTTCCAGTTAGAAAACTCCAGCGTTTTAGCTAAATGTATAAAGTGCCCTGATGTCCACATTTCAGAGTTCAAATAAAGTTTGAAAATGAAAAGATTTACTTATGATGGGTTTAATCATCAGGTGAATTTAAACACTAACCACAGGCAGCAACACTCCCATTGTAGTAGTAATAATAATAATCCTTACATTTGATAAGTTATGAGGTTGTTGAAATGTCTCAAACCCCCAAGTCCCGTGCAAGAGTTTGCATTCTGTGCAAGTTTGACATAACTCGTACTTTGCATCTGTCATATCACATGTACGATCCCAACTGATATGAATTATGTGAGGTTTACTTATAATTAAGTCAGCTTCATTCCTATACGTGGAGCAACCAACCTTTGTAAAACTAAAGGAATGAGGTAAAGTGTGAGCTGAGCAGGTAGAAGCGCAGACATTCAACAAACTCTCTTGCCAGAGTTTAAATGCTTAACTTTAACTATCTTAAAGGGTCAGTAAAGAGTCCCAAGGTCAGTGTGGCACTTACCTCTGGATTGACCCTTTAAAAGGGTGATTTATGGTTAAGTAATCATTCTCCCCCCCCAACCCCCCCTCTCTACACGAGGCCAGCCAGGTAGGAACATGGTTTTATTTGGATATTATTTGGAGTTTATCCATAGTCAGAGTGTTTTAATGCATATTTTTCAATCACAATCAGTAATATGGGTAGCACTGAATGACTGTATACAATTTCATACATTTTTTCCCCTCTAGTTTCTTTCCCTGTGTGTCTGTGCAGGTCAACATTATACCCTAGTGGTTTGTTGTGTGTGTATATAAAGGGTGACCAAAAAAAATCGTGATAACCACCCTTTCTCTAAAAAAAACAAAAAATATCAACATTTCATTAACATTGTAATGGTATCACAACTTTTTGGTCATCCTGTGTTTATATATTTATACATATATCTATATACATATTACAAAATGTACATTGTAGTTTATTTTGAAACTTTGATGTATTCTGAAACATTGTAGTATATTGGGATGTATTCGGAAACATTGGTTTATTTTGAAACATTTACAGTGAATTGTGAACCTTTGATATATATCCGGAAACATTGTAGATTCTTGGAAGCTTATTGTAAAACACTGGGTGAAACGCAGCATTTCTTTGAGGGATTATTATCCCCAAAAAGCCTATCAACCAACAACCAGGTTTCTACTTACTGCGAAGTAAACAGAGGCATGTGGAGTACGGGAACTTGGCTAAGGTTTCTCCCCACCCTGGAATCGAATTCGCTTTGCGAGGTGAGCGCACTAGCAACAACAACTTGTGCCCTTTAGCCATGATAGTGTCTCAAAAAGGAAGGGCTTCAGGTGGGATTTAAAGGTGGGGAGGGAGGGAGATGGCAAGGCGGAGGAGGGATTGAGGGAGAGAGTTCCTGAGTTTCAGGACGGAGTGGCTGAAGGCACAGCCACCGATGGCAGAGGGGACAAGGGACTAACAGGAGGCCAGAGTTGGCTGAGCGGTGCTGGATTGGAGGGTAACCAGGTCGGATAGGTAGGGAGGTGCGAGGGCATGAAGGGATTTGATAACGAGTGAGAGGATCTTGAAATCGATGTGTTCGGTAATGGGGAGCCAATGGAGCCAGACGAGGACTGGTGGGTGTGGTGGAGCTACGGAGTTCTTTTTGGGTGAGTGTCTGGGCGATGTTACGGGGTCTCTACTGTACTGCATGTAACCCCCACCCTAGTTGCAAACTGAAGAGATATTTGGGTACAAAATCAGGTCCATGTGGCAAAATTAGATCCTCTGGACTTCGTAGCTGTGGAAATCATTGTCACTGAGGCTGAAAGAGCTGACCTGAGCGAATCCTCTTGTTCTCTCGTCCCCTGGTGAAAAGCTATCGCTTTTTTTGCGGAATGTAAGACCTGTGTCACTTTTTCGTGTGTACAACAACAACTAGCATTCATATAGCGCCCTTCATGCAAGGTAGAGTCTTGGTGCACTTAACAATGGCGGTGCCTGATGCCGAGCCGGGGGTGAGGAGGGAGGAGGTGACCGTAAGCACGGTCGAAGAGAAAGATCTTCAGGCATGATCTGAAAATGGGGAAAGAGGGGGCAAGGTGAAAGGATTGAGGGAGAGTGTTCCAGAGTTTTGGGGCTTAGTGGCTGAAAGCATAGCCACCAAGGGTAGAATGGAGGGGACGAGGGACAAGCAGGAGGCTGGAGCCAGTTGAGTGGAGGCGGCGGGTGGTGGCATGGGTGGGAAGCAGGCCGGAGAGGTAGGGAGGTGCCACGACGTGAAGCGATTTGTAGACGAAATGTGAGGATCTTAAAGTTGATCCGCTTTGTGATAGTGAGCCATTGGAACCTAGTGAGGACTGGTGTGATGAGGATACAGAATTCAGAGCGGTCTAGCTGGGTAATAATGACACCCCCATCACACCCAAATCACTGGTTGTCTTGCATTGAGTGTGAACGTGAGGTGCAGATCATAGGATGATCTCCATTTGATCAAGGTTTGGGCCGGTTTCCACCGCAGACAAGTTAGCTGTTGTTCAGTAAATGCTGTCGTTATTTCAGCTTCAGAATAAAGTTTTATTATCGGGTTCTTTACCAGTTCCAACAGTCGAGCCTGACAGTCCTGGGGTGTATTGGGGAGCACTGCGGTTTTTAAGGTGATCTCCATCATTTGGAAGAGGTCCTCTCCGCCTGTAGAGTGACCAGTGTGGATATTACCCGTGACACTTTTGGAAAAGAGAAAGGAATTTCTTCCAGAGCTCTAGTCTAATCCTCGAGATAAAAATTCCTCCTTCGACTCGCAGGGCTTTTGTGGGACGATGCTGTAGTGCAAAATGGCTGTGAAAGACAGTCACTACGCATGACAATAATTACTGCGCAGCACCTTGAGATATTTCAGTTCATAATATAGTCGTCGCATTTGATTAACTCCAGCAGTTACCCCAACGCACACTCTGGAGTGCCCCCAAGCCTTGGCTCTCGCCAACCTGCACCTGATACTCTCTAGGGAGAGGGTGCGCATCCCATTCCAATGAATATCTCTGGAATTTCCACGTGTCGGTGGGATGAATGGAATGCTCAGTTTGCGTTGGACACCCTTTCGCACGGTGATGGGTTCCCGCAGGTGTCAGACCAAAAAAGAAAAGAGCCCGAAATGTGCTTTAGACGTCGAGAAGAGCCTCCTTTTGTGTCGGTTGGTCGGGCAGCTCAGTGGTATGTGTTTGAGTGCCCTGCTCTCGGCTGTGCTGTCGCCGTGTCGTCAGTGGGCTTCAGCAGCCGTTGTACTGAGCTCGAGCCGGTGCCTCATCCCCGCACTGATCGCCGCGGAGTCACCGCGGGGATGGAGCGCTGGGGCGAGGCGGGGGGAGCCAGTGCCAAAAGGCGCTTTGTTTCGGTGCCATTGTGAGAGGGGACGCGGCAAGAAGTGGGGGGGGGGGGGGGGGGGATTAGGCCGGAGCCGCATTCCATCCCACATTCCTGAACGCTGCGCCAGGAGCTGCCGTCACCATGGCGACCGGCGCGCAGGGCCGGCCGGAGCCGCTGCAGAGAATGGGAGCGGAGACAAAAGGCAGAGAAAAAGTGCAGCCGCAATGGCGACTGGCATCCTGAGCCCAACTCGGGCATCTGGCTCCCTCTGCAGCCCGGACGAAGGATTACACAGGGGGTGTACATCATAATAATAATAATAATAATAATAATAAATGATAACGGTAATCGTAATCCTTGCATTTGGCGCAGGACGTCTCAAAGCCCCACTCAAAGCGCTTCACGGAATTTACTGCGAAATGGAGTGACTGTGTACTTGTAGGCAAATGCGACAGTCAGTTGCGCACAGCAATGTCCCACAAACAGCCGTGGAGCGAGTGACCGATTTTATTGGGTGGTGGGGGGGGGGGATTGTTGGCCAGGACACCGGGAGAGAGAAACTGCCTTCTCTTTTCAAATAGAGCCGTGGGATCTTTGACATCCTTGGGACGTCCTCCCGACGTGAAAGGCGCTCTATAAATGAAATGGACATGGCGCCTTATCAGGTCTTTGAGACATCCCAAAGCCCTTCACGGAATATAATAATAATAATAAATAATCCTTGCATTTGATATAGCGCTTTTCACGCCTTCTCGACGTCTCAAAGCGCTTCGCACAATAGACTGTAAAGTGAATTGACCGTATATTTGTGGGCGAAACGCAGCAGACAATTGCGCACAGCAGTGTCCCACAAACAGTCGTGGTTTGAAATATACTATACAGTGAATTGACTGTATTAATTTTAATTCTCTCACTTCTTCCTGTTGATGCTCTTTCACCACCACTGCTGCGTTCTGAACCCCTCATTGGTTTGACAGCAGAAGAATAGCAGGTGTATTAGCCTTATTGCTCGGCTCCCTGCTGGCCAGAGAATGTCGTTGCTTTCTATTCCTTTCCAATCGCTCAGTTTGATTGTTAACATCACTGGAGGGATGATTCCGGGGTGTATTGAGCCAGGTGGACAGATCCTTGATTTTTGTGTGTGGTGTTTGAATCACTGAGAGCAATGGATAGTGCAGATAGAGGGATAAAAACACCCTCTTTAAAAAAAACACCGTCACAGACTGATTGGGCCAAGTAACCTATTTCGTGCTGTACATTCTTCGTTTAAAAAAAAAATTATTTTGGGCTGAAACTCTTACACATACACACACACACAGGCAGAGTGTACCTGTGACTTGCATTGTTGCCCCTGACACGCAGGAGTCAGTCTGGCAGTGCTCTCACCTCTGGCTCAAAAGGTGATGGGTTACCTACATTGAGCTTTTGAACTCATAGCCAAGGCTGACACTCCATTGCACTGCTGAGAGAGCGTTGCATTGTCAAAGGTGACGCCCTTCCTTATGAGACATTAACTCAAAGACCCGTTTGCCGGTGCACCTCGATGCTATAGAGCCTGAATGTTAAATAACCTAAAAAGAGAATAGTTTCTTCCAGCGTGCTGGCTGTTTGTAGGATATTGCTGTAAATAAACAGTCACTACACTTGCCAGCAGATTAACTATGAAACATTTTTAAATGATTCAATGTTGTAAGCACTGCATCAAATGTAAGGATTGCTGATGTTTATGCCTCGGTCCTGTTATTCTCTGCTCCTCCAGTGAATGGCGGTAGATGGTAAGAATTGTGTGTAAAGTCTTGTCCTCGGCTGTTCAGGGGAACAGGGAAAAAGCAAAGATTAGAATTCCTGAAATAATACACATAGGGTCTGTGGAAAGCATTGGCCAGAGGAGGCAGATAGTGTTTGCAAATAATCCTTGCATTTGATATAGGGCCTTATCACATCGTTGAGATGTCTCAAAGCACTTCACAGAATATATTGTAAAGTGGATTGATTGTATTTTTTTGTAGATGAAACATGGCAGAGGTGTCTCACCACAAACAGTTATGGATTGGGTGACTAAATATAGATATATATATATTTTTGAAGGGGTTATTACCCCCAGAAACCGTGTTCCTACTTATTTCTAGGTAATCAGAGGCGTTTGGAGTAAGGAAATTTACCTAAGGTTTCACAATTTAAGAGGCAATTAGATTGTATGCAACAACAACAACAACAACAAGATTGCATTTATATAGCGCCTTTTACGTCGGGAGGACGTCCCAAGGCGCTGAAGTATAAAGTATATATGGGGACTGGCAGTACGGGAGATTGCAAGCGACGCTTGTTGATATACAGTATGATTACCTCTTTTCTCCTCCTTTGTGCTTTTTTCTATCAAGCACCTCTCCGCTCCCTCCCTTGTTGCCTTCAAGGCACGTCTCAAGACTTTCCTTTTTGAATGTCAACCTAGACTACGTGATTTCAAGTCCCACTTTTGGCTTGAACCCACAACCGTCTGACTCGCAGGCGAGAGCCCTACCCCTGAGCCAGTATGTATTGATGATGTGGGTGTGTGACATATGTGTGTGAGTACGTGTGTGTGTGTGTGAATGTATGTGGGGAGCATGTTGAAAGGCAGCAATTGTGGGCAGAAACTGTTTTTATTTCACTGTGGCTGGTTACCAGGGAGAAGTGTTCCCATTTTATATTGTAATTTTGCTCAGGGTATCTTGCACTCGCGCATTCTCTCTCTCTCTCTCTCTCCCCCTCTCTCGCTGTTGTTGCTGCCACTCCGAGATTGTTCCCTATATTTCTGAGCTCTGTATTGCATACTGACAGAGCTGTGAAGCAAAACGAACAAGGTTAATCCTTGACAGCAGCTCAGCTCAGCCCTCCTCCCATCATTCCGGTCACGATGGCAACGGGACAAAAACCAACAACAACAGAAGCACAACATGAGCTGACACAGCAACCGGAAACATCAGCCTCTGCCTCTGAAGGTCAATGGGAATTGTTCGGAAATGCTTCCTGACTCACTGAGTCAAGTGGTTAGTTCTGGAAAGAGAGAGTTTGCCCTGAGAATGGGCAAAGTACAATTCAACTACATTTGTCTGGAAAAGTGTGTTATTGCCAGCTAAGGAACCCTTCTCAATATTAACCGGTCTAACCTCTCGATTACATCACTGTTTGTGTCTTTATTTATATTTGTTTGCATGTGTGTGTTATGTGTATGGTTGCGGTGTGTGTGGTGTGTGGGTACTGGGAGTGGGTGCGTGTGTGTGGATGCGTGTGTGTGGGTGAGTACTTATGTGTGCATGTAAGGAGTCCCGTAGTGTAGTGGTTAGCGCGCTCGCCTCACAAGCGAAAGGACCCGGGGTCGATTCCTGGACAGGGTGAAACCTTAGGCTTAACCTTAGGTTTCCTTACTCCACATGCCTCTGTTTGCCTGGCAGTAAGTCGGAACCCAGTTGATAGTCGATTGGCGGATCTGCCAGTGTGGTTAGCAAGTGATCTGGTCTGGGATATTCCTTGACACCAGGTTACACTGCTGGCTCTCCCAGACTGTGGTCACTGTGTGGGCAGCAGCTTCTACACCATAAACAATTCACACACATTCAGATGTTCACGTTGGGTGAACGGCCATCTTCGGATACAAAGGG
The DNA here is from genome assembly GCF_018977255.1 of Callorhinchus milii. Classification (NCBI taxonomy): domain Eukaryota; kingdom Metazoa; phylum Chordata; class Chondrichthyes; order Chimaeriformes; family Callorhinchidae; genus Callorhinchus; species Callorhinchus milii. The sequence goes on along the minus strand of NW_024704750.1, from coordinate 18,309,218 downwards.
CAACCTGCTGGAGTCTACAAAGGGCATTATGTGTGAATGTGCTGTATGCAAATTGATTTTCTCAGAAGATCAAAGTACAAATAGCCTTCCCCTTCCTATCTTTACTCTAGCTTTTGTCCCCCGCTTGCACAATTGGCTGTGGTGTTTTACCCACAAAATACAGTCGATTCGTTTTACAGTGTATGCTGTGAAGCGCTTGGAGACATCTCTACGACATGATAAGGCACTGTATCAAATGCAAGGATTGCTATACTATAATATTGTTATGTGTGGGGGTGGGTGGGTGGGGACTTGAAACCTCCTGTTTCGGAGGCCAGAGAGAACGAGCGACTGAGCCAGGCTGACACACAGTGTGTGTGTGGGTGTGCTGGAACCATGTTTTCCAGAATAAATCCCATGGGATAAAACAAAGCCTCTCACATGTGTCTGTGTGTCTCCTCATTAAGGCAACGGAGGAGACAATTAATTAGCACTCTATCATGTTTGAGAGGGAACACAGAATACAAACTTCATTCCATGTGAGCTTTATAGACTCTAAGTCCTGTAGCTCAGTGGTTAGAGAGCTCGCCTCGCAAGCGAGAGGACCTGGGTTTGATTCTGGGATGGGTCAGGGCGAAATGTTGGGCAGGTTTCACATGCGCGTGCACACACAAACACATGCTTTCCAGGGGTAATAATCCCTTCAAAAAATAATAATAATTTGGTCACTTCAATCCACGACTGTTTGTGGGACACTGCTATACACAATTGGCTGCCGCATTTTGCCCACAAAACACACAGTCACTACATTTTACAGTATTTCCTGTGACGTGCTTTGAGACATCTCAAAGATGTGGAAACGCGCTGTATCAAATGCAAAGGATGATTATTATTATTGATGAGGAACAATATGGGATGTGGGTGATGTAAGCTTATGACTAAGCCTCAGAGGGTACCTAATAGAATTATGGTACATATTGTTTTTGTCAGCTGGATGTCTGACACGTGCATCACCATGCTTAAGAGTATCCAAACCAAACAGAATTCCATGCATCCCATCTACACGTGGAAATTCCCACTGCTTGTCCATCTAGGACCACCCTACCCGTTAGGACTTTGGCTTGTAGGGTTAACAGGAGCTGAGTGGGAAGAATCCCCAGTGACTGGTCTGCCCTTCTGGTATATTGGATGGTTCATGGACAAAAAATGTAAATCCAGTATAATACTTTGAGGCACCAAGAAACCAGGGCTAGATGGCACAGAACCAGGATGTGAAAGGCAGGGTTAGGATGGACAGTGGGAAGTATTTCTTTACCCAGAGAGGAATCAACATGTGGAACAAATTACCAGGACGGGTGGGTTCGGTTAAGAAACAGCTTGGCGCTGCAATCGGATGTCCGTAGGCCTTAGTGTAATGGAAAGTTGAGATCAAATGGGTTGAAGGGCTTTCTTCATGCAAACCTGGTGTTGGTAGCTCTAACCCAGCTGTCTAACTAACACTGTACAGATTTCCTTGTATTTCCCCTGATCTTTTCTTTTGCCGCTTGCCTTGGCATGACTGCTTGCCAGTAAAAACAAATGGAAATAATGATAGATCTGGAATATTTTCCCTGGCTACATTTAATTGGAGCGACATGGAACTTCACAAAGTGTACAAAAATAAAAGGTGAAATATTGCACCTTTTTGAATCTTGCATTGTGTAATTCACCCAATTGGATAATTGTATAGTATTTAAGTATCACGTTGATCGTGTATATGTACACGATCCATAATACGATCCAAAATAATAATAATTTGATAACTCCATCCACGACTGTTTATGGGACACCCCTGTGTGCAATTGGCTGCCACAATTTGCCCACAAAATATACAGTCAATTCACTACAGTATATTCAGTGAAGGGCTTTGAATGTTGTGATAAGGCACTATATCAAATGCAAGGATTATTATTACAGTGAATGGTCAAACCTGTTCAACCAACTACCTCCATTCAGCAACCACCCCCTGTTAACAACCGCTCTGTAACAGCCTAGAAATAATTCTATGCAAACCCTTACTAAGAGGCCACCCTTATGTAAAGGCCCCTTTGGCCCAGTCCCCTGAGAGGTTGTTGAGGTTGTTAAGGACAGGTTTGACTATTATTTACAAAAGTCACTGGGAACACTCTGCAGTCAGGCAGCATCTGAGGAAAGAGGAGAAAGGAAATGGTTTCCAGCAATTTCTGCTTTTACTTCAGAGTTCCAGCATCTGCAGTATTTTGCCTTTTGTTTTTTTGAGTATTATTTAGTTTATAGTGATTTAATTGGTAACCAGGCGCCAATGGTTGCAGTTTGTAGAATGTCAGACCACAACTTCCTGTTTCGGGTTCTGCACCTAAAATAGTATGAATGTGACTCACCAAAAGAGTGAGGACATGATATGCCAACTGCAATGCCAATGCCTCGCTATGTTGATTTGTTGTAAAATACAAGCTTCAAAAGCTCAATCACAAACCAGTTTTTCTGTGTTCCCCCCTCCACCCCTTCCAAATAAGGAGATTCTCAGAATTGTCGGACAAGAAGACAAGAGGTGACAGATTCAGGGTTGTGAAGGGCAGGTTTATGACTTGCCTTTAGGATGTCTTTGTAAACTCAGCGATATGCACTATTCAGGCTCCTAATAACTTGTGAAGGAAAAATCTGGCTGCTTTGTGGGATTACTTCCCTTGGTCAGCCTGTCACATGCCGAAACCCATCACCGAGTCTCCAAACCAAACTGAGAATTCCATGCATCCCACCTTCACGTGGAAATCCCAGAGATAGATTGTTGGTATGGAATGCGCACTCTCTCCCTGGAGGGACACATCCTGTTTAACTAATTCCAGAAAGTATTAGGTGCGGGTTGGCAAGAACCAAGGCTTGGGGACCCCAGAGTGTGCGTTGGGATAACTGCTGGAGTTTAACCAGCTAAAACCGCATAGCTTGCCATTGATATCACTGTTTGGCAAGCTTGCCTGCTGCCTTGTCCAGCTAGGACCACCCTACCCGTTAGGGCTTTGGATTGCAGGGTTAATGGAATGATTCTCTGCCCCCAGTGCCTGGTCTGCCCTTTCCAGGTCCTGCCGATGAGCCAGGCTGGAAGCGCTTTGAGACATCTGTGAAGCGATTTGAGATTTCTCAAGACGTGATCAGGCACTATATCAAATGTAAGGATTATTATCATATTATTACTGAGTCCTCCAGACCACACTGTTGTTACTGTGTCCTCCAGACCACACTGTCTTGTAACTGTGTCCTCCAGATCACACTCCCTTTATACCAGTGGCTAACAGTTTCCACCTCTATTACTGTGACTTGACAGAGGCTGCAAGAGGAGAATAAAGGATCGCAACAAAAAAAACGCACAAAGGAGCTGAATAAAACATTGGAGCGGATTTCTATTCATGTTCAAATCCATTTTGCCTTATTTTTTTTTGAGTATTATTTCATTTATAGTGATTTAATTGGTAACCAGGCATCAACGGTGGCAGTTGCAGGATGTTAGACCACAGCTTCCTGCTTTCAGGTCCCTGCACCTAAAAATAGTATGAATGTGACTCACCGAAAGATTGAGGACGTGACATGCCTTGTGCAGTTCAGCTTCAAGGAGACCTCGCTTACCATGTCTATATAGTGAATTGGTCCTCAACAGATTAATAACTCGTTCTCACTCAGGGAGATCTCCAAGACCCTTCCTGGACGCGTTGAACTAGAGAAATGAGCAGGGCACGTAAAACTGCTGAGCATGTAGGCTTCAACCCACTTGGGTGAATCTTTGGGTAAATCTTAAACCAACCCGTTGCTGCTGTATTTTCAACTCGGATTGAACCGTTTGGAGCAATGGTGGCCAACCCTTATAATAATAATAATAATTATTATATTATAAAATATAATATAATAAACAGTATGTGCCATGTTGGGGTTCAGCAGATGATATTTTCGGGTGCAACTACTTTGAATGCTTGTCTCATCGAGCCTGCAGCTGTTGCACATGTTTTAGCTCTACTCACACCTCCAGCTCCTGCAATACCAAAGCAGAGTCTCTCCTAAGATGCATTTAACACAGGAGGAGCCTCAGTCACTGGAGCAATGAGCGGATCATTAATTATTAGTTAAAAGGGTTTACTTCAGGTCAGTAAGTATCAGAAGCAGGTGTGCATTGAACAGGGCAATATTGATGCCAACTCATCTCGTTCCGCAGGTCTAGTATAACAGCTTTCGATTGGGAACAATTTGAAGACCCGAAGAACTACTGATTTTCATCTAAGTTTGTTTCCTGAGATTTACAAGGCTTTGAGATTTGGTGGATGGTGGGGGCTGCATGGCTAATGTTGACCTCATGAAGGATGGCCATATTCAGTCACCTTTGATGATGTTCTACTTTGTGCTGAAGAAATCTCGCCCTTCCCTCAAGTGTTCCACGTGAGCAAAGCAACTCTCTGATCAGCCGGGATGGTTGAGCTTTGTTGCACTGCCAATATTAAAGCCATTTTGCACTTAAGTTAACTCTTTCGGAGCTTGTGATGAACTACAGTAACTGCAGTCATTCCTTTTGAAAGGGTGAATCAATGCTATTCTCACAAAATCAGATTGTATCAAAACCAGACTGAGAATTCCTCGTCCTCCTGATGAAAAAAAACGCTATTCTCACATTTGTACATGAAAATTTCGCTGTATCTTGGATGGACATTGCCTAATTTGGGAGAGTTACAGATTGGCAAGAATCAAGGCTTGGGGACCCCTGAGTTTCGCCACAAAAAACACACGGTCACTACACTTTACAGTAAATTCTGTGAAGCGCTTTGGGACGTCCTCCCGACGTGAAAAGCGCTATATCAAATGCAAGGATTATTATTATTATTATATATTATTATTATAACCACGGCCTTGCTCCTCCCTACCTCTGTGACCTCCTAACCCATACAAACCAGTCCGCTCCCTCCACTCAGTGGGCTCCAGCCTACTTCACATCCCCTGCCTTGCCTGCTCCACCATTACAGGGAGGCCTTCAGCTTCTCTGCCCCCACCCTCTGGAACTCCATCCCACAGTCCTTCCGCCTTGCCCCCTTTCTTGCTTCCTTTTCATACCCTCCTTTTCAACCCTCCTGCCCTCCACCCTCCCTGATTCCGACCCCCAGCTTGGGTCCAAATCTCTGACTGTTCAGCGCCTTGGGATGTCCTTTTGACGTGAAAGGCGCTATACAAATGTAATTTTGTATTGTATAACAATAATAATCCTTGCATTTGATATAGCACTTTGCGCAAAATGACTGCTGGGGCTGCCTACAAAATGATAGAATATAAAGTGAAAGGTCAGATGCAAGGATCATTGTTTGTTATTGCACTCCCTTGTTACTGAGTCTTACAGACTACACTTTCTTGTTACTGTGTGGGGTCCCTTAGTGTAGTGGTTAGCGGTACTCGTCTCGCAAGCGAGCGGATCCGTATTCGATTACTGGGTGGGGCGAAACCTTAGGCAAGTTTCCTTGCTCCGTACGCCACTGTTTACCTGGAAGTAAATAGGGATCTGGTTGTTAGTCGATTGACCAATAGTTTTCCAGGGGTAATATCCCTCCAAAAAAAATCTGATCTCTTAATCCACGACTGTTTGTGGGACTCTACCGTGTGCAATTGGCTGCTGCATTTCCCATAAATACCGAGTCAATCCACTTTACAATATATTCTGTGAAGTGCTTTGAGACATCTCAAAACATTTCAGTTCAGGCATTATATCAAATGTAAGGATTATTATCATATCATCACTGTCCTCCAGACCACACTCCCTTTATATCGGTGACTAACAGTTTCCAGGGATTGACCTCTATTACTGTGACTTGACAGAGGCTGAAGAATAAAGGATCGCAACAGAAAACCCTGCACAAAGCAGCTGAATAAAACATTTGGAGCGGATTTCTATTCATGTTCAAATCCATTTTCCGAGTGGTTCATAACTTTGTCTGGAAATATTCTCTAAGCATCTCCTGGGGGATCTTTCACTTGACAGACAAAAGGCTGCAACAAAGCGGATTTGCCATTCTGTCGTTCTTGTGAGATCAATTCCAGAAAACTCAAATTACTGCTGCCTGTGGGGCCCACAATTTGTATGTCTATTTTACTAGAGAAAAACGTGTGTGGCAGAACGTTTGTGATGTAAGTATCCCTAATGCCCAGCACAATACACACAAGATATTTCAGACTCTTGTGTTTTCTAGGGCTCCGCCGTCCGTTGAGGGTGTGCGGGGGGGGGGGGGGGGGTGGGGTCAAGAGAAGGGAGTTTCTCCCAGTGTCCTGGCCAACAATGAATTAATCCGGATGAATTAATCATTCACTGTGTGGCTGGTTTGTCGGACTTTTCTTAGTGCAAATGGCTGGCATTTGTTTTGTTTGCCTACAAAAGCACAGTATTACATTTGACTTTGATTATTTGTGAAGTGCTTTGAGTAATTTTGACATTATAAAAATGTGGGGTCTTTCCTTTGCTTGAAGGAAAGAGGCCCATTTGAAAGTTCAAAGGATCGTTGGATCAGCTGGAATACTGGGTCTGGTGGACACAGTATTCCAGTTTTATGAATCAAATCCATTCTTTCTAAATTCTAGTCTTGTCAAGGGTTCCTGTAGCTCAGTTTCCTGGCTGGTTTGTTAAACTTCTTGGGATGTCCTCCTGATAAAAGATGCTGTATAAATGTAACTTTGTATTGTATTTTGTATTGTAATTGCCCTAAGCACTGGCTCTGAGCCTAACAGTCTATAGTGAAGATTCCTCCCACCACCACCCATTTCAATTGAAGCAGATTTCTTTGGTCAGCCGGGTGTCTGACCCATGCGGAAACCCATCACCGTGCTTAAGAGTATCCAAACCAAGCTGAGAATTCCATGCATCCCACCTACACATGGAAACTCTAAGGAAAGATTGTTGGTATGGAATACACATTCTTATCCTGTTTACCTAATTCCGGAGAGTAATAGGCGTATGATTAAGCATTATCTGTTTGATCCATAGAGGTGTAGATTGAGATGACCACATGTTCCTCTAGACTGGTGGTTTCCAGGCTGGAGGGCGAGTGGAAGCAGTTTCTGTAAAGGGAAGGATGCCAGCGGGGTGAAATGTAGTGATGGAGGAATTGTCAGTAGCGTTTGCTTGATTGATATTCGTGGGGTGGTGGCCATTGGAACAAATGGAGCCACAGTGTAACAGATCTGGGGCAATGAGGCTTGGTGATGGACTTTATCCCTTTTGTTCAAAACAATGGGTCATGTCACCACATGTGGGAGAATTACAGCTGAATTATGTAGGACTGGTATAATGTGTAACTGATAGGTGGAATTATGCCTCGGGGGATGTGGTGTCAGTGACTACATGGCAGATTGCCATTCTACACTGCAAATGTCTCCTCTGCCACCGTGTAACTTTCTTAATGTGAAGTCATCTCTGCTTCCCACTGCAGTAACATCATATCATCTTGACCAAATGCAGAAATAATGATAATAATAATCTTGCATTTGATATAGAGCCTTATCACGTTGTTAAGACGTCTCAAAGTGTTTCACAGGATATACAGCAAAACTCTATATTTTATTTTATTAAAATATATTTTATATTTTATTTTAAAAGGGTAAGTTTAAAGTACAGTGAATTTTGTACTGATGACAACTTATGAACATAAGAACACATCTCACAGGAACAGAGTGGGCCGTTAGGCCATCAACCATGAGTTTCACGAGTTTATTAGATCTTGTCATTTTTTAATCCCAATGCCTGAGTCTTTCACTGTGCTCCTTAATCCCTCTGCTATCTGCTTGTTTGTGTACAAATACAGTCATTGCACTTTACTGTGAAACACTTTGAGATGCGTCAATGTTGTGATAAGGCGCTATACCAAATGCGAGGATTATTATCACCCAGATATCTGTCTCTCTCGTTGACTGTTTTGATTCTCTGGGCCAAAGCATTGCATTATCTTCACAAACAGGAGGTTCAAAGGGCATTGCATGCATTTGATAAGAGGAAATGTTGCTGACATCTCACACCTGCCTGTGGTGAGTTTGTTGCTCTGTGTGGTTTTGCATAATGTTTGCAAGCTCCCAGTTGAACTATTCAACGCAGCATAGTTTACAGAGTGTGCGGTGATTAGATAAACCAAAGTGGTGTAATTCAGTTCTAAATGCATTTATTCACCTGTCATCCTGTTCTTCCTAAAAATTATATTCACATTGTGCATTACTGGCAATAAAGGCTGTGTAAAGTGTATTCTGCTGCCTGTCACTTCATTCTCCATCAGCAAACTTGCTGAGCTCAGTAGAACAGCATCTCTCTGGAGTCACCGTCATCGCAAAAAGTCCCAGAGCTTCCGTAGCACACACTGCTCGTCTGTCTCGCTGGGCATTCAAGTGTTCAGTTCGAGTTCGCTCGTGTCTTGACCTTGTCCCATTCAGTAAACGTATTTTTCAGCGGGGAATTTTTCCCACTGAAAACAATAATTGTATAACAATAATAATAATAATCCTTACATTTGATATAGCGCCTTATCGTGTCTTTGAGACGTCTCAAAGCGCTTCATAGACTATATGGTGCTGCATTGTCATAGATGCTGTCCTTCAGATAAGATGTTAAACTGTTTAATGTTAAAGATCCCTTTGCACTATTTGAAACGAAAAGAGATTTTCTCCTGGTGTTCTGGCCAAAATCCGCCTAGATAAAATTTGCTTCATGGCTGTTTGTGGGACACTGCTGTGCGCAATTGGCTGCCGCATTTCGCCCACAATATACGGTCTATTTTGTGAAGCGCTTTGAGACGTCGAGAAGACGTGAAAAGCGCTATATCAAATGCAAGGATTATTATTAAAAACAACAGACTTAAAATAAACAGCGAAAAATGTTTTAATAATCACAGACTTTAATGGGCTGGACTTTGGGACTTTGGGACTGTGAACGAGAGAGACATAAACACTGCTGATTGTATCATGGGTCACGGTCATGGGAAATCAGACAGTGTGGTTAATGTGGAGGAGGGCGTATACACAGATTCTGCTCCATTTTCTGCTTTTCCAAGGCTGTGTGCCAATTCCCAGTCCAGATCAATTTGGGTTTGTGCACTGCTCAATGCCCATTCCTGGCAGGGCAAAACATTGGGCAAGTTTCCTTACTCCACGCATATCTGTTTATCTAATAGTAAGTAGGAACCCAGTTGTTAGTCGATTGGCAGATCGCTTTTTCCAGGTTAATAATTCCTTCAAAAAAAAATTGTTCACTCAATCCACGACTGTTTATGGGACCCTGCTGTGCATAATTGGCTGCCGTGGTTTGCCTACAAAATATACAGTCAGTTCACTTTGCAGTATATTCTGCGAAGACTCTAACAGGGAAGGAGTGGGGCGCTGCACCAATACACCATCTCTTATATGTGTAGGAAAGTTGCCAGTGAAATTGTAGGGCCTCCCCTTCCATCTCATGTTCACTCTAGACCTTCAAGAAGATAATAATAATCCTTGCATTTGATGTAGTGCCTTATCACGTCTTCGAGACATCTCAAAGCGCTTCACAGAATATAGTGTAAAGTGAATTGACTGTATATTTTTGTGGGCGAAGACAAAAATCTGATCGTTAACCTAGAAAAAGGTAAGGATGTTCAGCACACAGTTGCAGCTTAGAATTCAAACTGTTAAAAAGTTGAAATGATTAACTTCCTGCTTGCTTCCGTTAGTTCATCCGGTACGTTTTTCAGTTTTTAACTCATCAGAGGATATGGGGGGGAAGGGGTTTCTGACCCTGAAATTTAGGGTCACAAACAGAATGGCCCCAGTGACTGATTAAAAGGAACCCTCACCCAGTTGGGCTGAGCAATGGATCCCTATCAGACCCCTCACTCCCAGGACCAGGTAAAACCAGTGCTATAAACATATAACACTATACATAAACATATATAACACTACACTATTCTATTTCTTTTTACCTTTCCAATCAATCATATCCACCAAATACCTATCTAATTGTCTCTTGAATTTGCTGTCTCAAATAATATTAAGCATCCTTGCATTTGTTATAGTGCCTTATCACTTTATTGAGACGTCTTAAAGCACTTCACAGGATATACTGTAAAGTGGAACAAAAACAGAAGTTGCTGGGAACACTCAGCAGGTTAGTCTACCTTTCTCTAGAAGTCTAGAAATACCTATCAGGAAAGGATTATTACCTATCAGGAAAGGGTTACTACCTATCAGGAAAGGGTGAACAAGCTTGGACTCTTCTCTTGAAAAGAGGAGGGTAAGGGGTGACCTGATAGAGGTCTTTAAAATGATGAAAGGTTTTGATAGGGTAAACATAGAGAACATCTTTCCACTTGTGAGGGAAAACAAAACCAGGGGGCGTCAACATAAAATAGTCACAAAATGATCAAATAGGGAAGTTAGAAGAAATTTATTCACACAGAGGGTAGTGGGAATGTGGAAAGTGCTACCACAAGGAGTTGTTGAGGCAAATAGCATAGATATATTTAAGGGAAAGCTAAATAGATACATGAGGGAGGAAGGAATAGAAACTTATCCTTGAAGGCTTAGTTGAGGAAGGGCATGAGGAGACTCATGTAGAGCATAAACACCGGCATAGACCAGTTGGGCCGAATGGACTGTTTCTGTGCTGTATATTCTAATGTATTCTAATGAAAGTGAGACAACATTTCGGGTCCACAACCCTTTGTCAGAACTGGGGCATGTTGGGAAGGAGAGGCTTTTAAGGGTTAACAGAGAGTGGGAGGTAGGGCAAGGAAGACAAATGAGAAAATGGGGTAGAGGACAGGGCATGATGGGTGAAAGAGGTGTTAATAATGCAAAACAAAGGAGGCAAATTTGCAACAAAATAAATAGACCAGAGAATATTGTTTTGTTTTATACCGTAAAATGGTTCAACTGTGTATTTTGTGGGCCAAATGCTGCAATGTCCCACAGCATGGAGTGAGTGACCACATTTTTTTGTGGTTGGGGAGAATTATTACCTCTGGAAAACGATCCGCCAAGCGACAAACAACTAGGCTCCTACTTATTACTTGGTAAACAGGCATGTGGAGTAAGGATATATATTTAAGGTTTCACCCTGCCTGGGAATTGAACCTGGGTCCTCTTGCTTGTGAGGCAAATGCATTAACCACTACGCTACAGGATTCTAAATCACCTCCCACGGCTTGCTGGGTTGAGTCTATTCCACACATTTAATGATTCTGTGTAGTCATTAAATCTGAGCTTTCTTCACTCGCTCTCATCTGTAGCTGACTCTATGCAACCCTTAGTTGTTCAGCTGCTGATTCTTGACTGACTCTGTTTGTATCATACACCCTCCTTTCCCATTTCCTGATCGTTGTAAATACACCGTGCCACACCCATCAGCAGCTAAGGTCTCGGAAAGGCATGACTGAATACTTACAGCTGCAGGAAGATGTCTGTTGAGTGGAAACACTCACTGAGAAAACGCCCATTAAATCCACCCAACTGCTTCCTTTCCTTTGCACCAACTCTCCTGCACTTGTTCAAAAGCTGATGATCTCTGTTGTCATTTGTTAAGATGCAAGTGGCCAAACTTTAGGAGAACCCATTTACTCCAAATCTGAAACAACAAGAACTACAAATTACATTTATATATCGCCTTTCACATCGGGAGGACATCCCAAGACACTGGACAGTCAAGGATTTGGACCAAAGCTGGGGGTTGGGATCAGGAGGGGAGGAGGGCAGTGAGGGTGGGGGTCTGAGGGTAACTGAAGGTCCAGTTGAAGAGGAGGAATTTGAGATAAGCCTTGAAGGAGGCAAGGGTGGGGGCAGATGGCTGAAGACCCAACTGCTGGGGACATGGAGCAGGCTGCTGAGCAGAGGGAACTGGAAACACACTACCAATCAAACATGCACTTACCTAGACTAGTGCGAATGCCCACGGGCCCAAGTTTGTCCGGCACTGATCTACAACCTAATACTGGTCTTAATCTCACTCAGCAATCTCACTCAGACAGTGCATAGGGATAGTGTGAGAAGTGAAAGCATCCCATTCATGCAGTAGGGCAGTCCTTCTGAGGCTGGTTAGAAGGTGTTGTGACCAAATAATCTGGATGATTGTTGGCTGGGAATCTGGGAGAAATGTCTTTCTCGTTTCAAATCCTGCCATGGGATATTTAATGAGGATGGGCAGATGAGACCTCGGTTTAATATCTCATCCAGAAGATGGCATCTCTGATGCTGCACTGTATCCCACGTTTGCAGGCATCAAGCCACAACCTTTGCATCCCACAACGGGTCTGCTACCAACTGAACCAGTGTGACGTTCAAGAAGAGAAAGAAATTCTTCTTTTTGTCATAACAACGTCCTGCATAAGGTTTGCTATTATATCATCACTGTGTATATTAATAAGCAGGAGGAATAAATGCTGTGTGGACAATTTCAGAGCGATGATATAATCTCCCACCAAAATATTTTAACAGTCTCATTTAGCCACCATTTCCTTGGCATGCTTTTCTTTGTGTGGGTATGAGGAATACAGTATATGTGAATATCCTCAAGTATCCAGTGCTTTTCCATAGGAAAATACCGATCATGATATGGAACCAGTGGTTTGCAAACCTGGAAAAAAAACAATACTGGCTAGAATAGATATAGAACGTTCCAACATTAAAAACTCAATAATACAGAGGTTCTTTAATAGAAAAATTATACACAACCTAAATCCCAGTCATGACTCAAAGGCACTGGGAGCTGCTCTTGGTCCCATCAGCAACCTGCTTTGAGATTATTATTTAGCTGTATGTTGTAGTCATCTTAAGGCAGTATTTATGCATGTCCAGCTTTAATTCTGCATCTGGTTCCAGTTATGTTTTGCAGCCAAATACCCTTGTTCTGGTTTCTCTGAGTTGTGCTGACATATGCTGATTATTAATTTCACATCTGCTGTGGAGAGAGAGCGCAGATTATTTCAGATTTTGTGCGGAGCTCAATGTACAAGCTCCAGAACTGTCTGAGTCTACTCATGGGGTTTTATGTGCTTCCTTCAAGAAATTGGGGGAGAAGAAGTTGAGGAGTTCAATACAATACAACTTACATTGATACAGTTAAAGATCCCACTGCTCTGTTCGAAAAGGGAAGCGAGTTTCTCTCTCCCGGTGTCCTGGCCAACAATTCCCTGAATAAAATTGGTCACTCACTTCACGGCTGTTTGTGGCTCATTGCTGTTCCTGCATTTCGCCCACAAAATACACAGCCAATCCACTTTACAGTAAATCCTGTGAAGCGCTTTGAGAGGTTTTGATGACGTGATAAGGTTCAGCAGATATTTTGGCCGTTTGATGACTATGTTATGGAGAAATATTCAGGCAGAAAGACTAATTTTTCTTGGGAGGAAAGAAAGAAGAGTGATCGAGTGATGTAATACTCCGTGTTCTCTTTTATGTCCATTTCCCAGTCAACAACAAGAATATTTCATTTATAGAGTGCCTTTCACGTCGGGAGGACGCCTCAAGGCGCTGGACAATTGGGTCGGGACCCGAGCAGGGGGGAAATGGTCAGGGTGAGGGGAGGGAAGGGAGGGAGTGTGGAGGGGGTAGAGAGTCGAGAGGGGAGCTGAAGGCACGATCGAAGAGAAAGGTCTTGAGACGGCCTTGAAGGAGGAAATGGAGGAAGCAAGGCGAGAGCACTGGGGGATGGAGTTCCAGAGCCTCGGGGCTGAGAGACTGAAGGCCCGATGGTAGGGCGGTTAGGGCGGGGGATGTGGAGCAGACCGGAGCCAGAGGAACGGAGGGTATGGGCAGGTAAGTAGGGGGATAGTAGGTCAGAGAGGTAGGAGGGTGCAAGGCCAAGAATGGCTTTGTAGGTGAGGATGAGGATCTTGAATTCGATCCTCTGGAGGATGGGGGGCCAGTGGAGGCGAGCGAGGGTGGGAGTGATGTGGTCGCGTACCAGTCATTCTAAAACTCAAGATACTAAAGCCTGCATCATCTGATCTGTGAGCTCACTATATAACAACAGCTGATGGCCAATGCACTCCCTCTTCCAACCATCCGCCCTATGGCCGACCTTGGTAGAGACCAATGTGCGCAGTACGTAGCAATGGGCTGACTGCTGATTCTCTCTTACATAGAATTACAGAATGTCACAGCACAGAGACGGGACCTTTTGGCACGACAAAGGCTGCCTTCCATGCCTGTTCAATCCAGAATTTGGCATATATTCTCTCACACTCGCATTCTGCTCCTCACGTTCTCCCTGTGTCACACACACACACATCACTCTTTCTTACCTTCTCGCTCTCACCCACACTCTCACACTCGCATTCTGTTCCTCACACACTTCATGTATACCCCGAGACTCTGGAACACTCTCTCTCAATCCCTCCACCTTGCCCCCTCTTTCCCCATCTTCAGGTCGCTTCTCTTCAGTCATGCTTACGGTAACCATGCCCCTCACACACCCCCTGGCTCAACATCAGGCTCCGTCACTGCTAAGGGCTCTAAGACGCTACCGTGCGTGTGGGGTGCTATATAAATACAAATTATTGTTGTTTGGCATGTTGGGCAAATGCAAGGAACCCAGCAACCAATCAAAGATTTGTGAGATTGTAAACTTTGATACAAGCTGGATACACTTAGCATTTCATCATCTGTCCTTTATTGCTTTCAATCTTGCTTGATTGACTAAAACAGTGAGGATAACTAATGCCTCTTTGGATCCAGTGCAAGCTCTTGTTGTGGTATCTTGGGGAATCAATGTTTTTAATCATCAGCCTCTGTGCGTAGTTGCAATGCAGTGCCAAACATTAGATGTACATACAAGACAAGCTGGCAAGATCTGAGCATTACATTGAATGAGCTGTAGTGTTATCACTACAAAATACATAGGAAAAGAGTTTTATTGAACATGCTTTAATGCTATCTCCCTGATATAAGTAATCTCCCTGTAATAAATTAAGATGTTTGATTGGAAACAATGAGATAATCAATTTTAAATGGTGTCATGTACGTATAAAAGTTCAAAATATTCTCAGACAGAGGGCTTGGAAATTTACAAAGGCAGCACTCGTATTCATGCAGCTTCTATTAGTCATCATTTCAGAGATAGGCACACATAATTACACAGAGGTACAGATTGGCACACATCCCCAGATCTGAGATGTATACATGTAAAGGTGGTATATAAAGCCTGTGCGTATCTGGGTCAGGGTTTGCTTACACAGCTCCTACTCCTAAATTACAGGGAAAGGTTTGTTGGCTGATAAGTGATTCCACTCTCAACGTCTCTCACTCTTTCTCGCATTCTCTCTCTCACCCATTCTCTCACATTCGCATTCTGTTCTTCACACTCTTCCTGTGGGGCATGGTCCTTAACCTGGTTTCTCAATGTGAAAGTGATATGTATTTAGATATACAGCAACAGGCATGGGCCATTCGAACCATTTGAGCACTTTGAGATCTCTCGATGGCGTGATAAGGTGCTATATCAAATTAATGGATGAACACAAGTGCATTGTTACAGACAGGCAGGCAGCCATCTTCCCCATTTTATTAGATTATGGCTGTATTTTGTACTTTTATTACATTTGTATAGCACCTTTCACGTCGGGAGGACATCCCAAAGCCTGATTCTTTACTTGCCAATTATATACAGTATCTCATCTCCCTTACATACCTATACGTTGCTATAGTGCATGCCACTGATACTCCATTGATGTGTCAGTTTGGTTGACATATTAATAGATCAATACCCATAAAGTCTAGGCTGACATTCTAAGTACTGGGAGTGTGCTGCATTGTTGGAAGTGCCATCTTTTGGAAGAGACGTTAAATAGAGGTCTCATCTATGCCAGCCCAGGTGGATGTTAAAGATCCCATAATAATAATAATAATAATAATTGCATTTGATATAGCGCCTTATCAAGTCATTGAGACTTTGCATAGCAGTTCACAGAATATACTGTAAAGTGAATTGACTGTATAGTTTGTGGGCGAAACGTGGCAGCCAATTGCACACAACAGTGTCCCACAAAGAGGCATGGATTGAGTGACCAAATTTTTATTTTGTTAAAATTTTATTTTTGAAGGGTTTATATTACGCCTGGAAAAGTGATCCACCAATTGACTAACAACCAGGTTCTTACTTACTGCTGGGTAAACATAGGTATGTGGAGTAAGAAAACATGCCAAACATTTCACCCTGCCCAGCTCTAATCACTATGTTACAGGACTCTACAATCTCACTCTTCAAAAAGAGAAGGGAGTTTCACTCTCCCGGTGTGCTGACCAACAATCCCCAAAATAAAATAGGTCACCCGCTCCATGACTGTTTGTGGGACATTACTGTGTACACATTGGCTGCTGTGTTTGCTCACAAGTTACACTTTCAGTATGTCCTGTGAAGCACTTTGAGATCTTTCGATGGGGTGATAAGGTGCTATATCAAATTAATGGATGAACACAAGTGCATTGTTACAGGCAGGCAGCCATCTGCCTTCCATTTAACCTGAGCATGGCCCCTATTTGGGCCCAACGAGTGATTGACACGAATTTACTACTTTAATAAAAGAATCTTTTCATCTGATTTTGTTTGAAAGATTGCTCTCAGGACATATCATAGGCTCGCGTAATCCTTCACATTTTCTAACTTAGCTGACTGCTTGGTTCGGAAATGAGATGTTAAATATTTTTCATTAAGCAATATAAAATGGCCTCATAGGACTGTCGCCTTATAAACCACCTGTAACTCTAACCCTCCTCTGAACTCTGAGAGTCCTGACTTGAAAGCATACCACCGACCAGCTGTTTTTATAAGTAGTTCTGTGTTTATGAGGCAATTTCATTCCTTGCCTGATGGTTGTTTTTGTCAGTATCAGGCTCTCTGGTGGACACCAATTGCAGGATTTAATGTCTCAACTCTCAACACTGTAGTACTCTCACCCAGCACTGTACTGGAGTGGCAACTGGGAGCTCAGCGACCCATTGTGGGGCTGAAAGCCACAAACTTCTGAGGCAGAGTCAGGAATTCTAGCACCTGAGGCTAGAATATAGCTTTAATATATATATAGCTTTAAAGACCAGGATCGTGTCTCCCTCTGCATTCGTTCTTCTCTTCAGCAAAATTTTATTTAATATTTGGCGTGGAGCGACAGAGAGAGAGAGAGATCGACAGAGAAAGACACACACATAGTGGGACAGAGAGAGACAGAAGGAGGGACATAGAGAGAGGCCTGTCACAGAATAATCACTGTCCACATATTCTTATGGCTCTATATCACCAGGATACGGGCAACAACAAGTTGCATTTATATTGTGCCCTTCATGTAGGGTAATGTCTTGAAGTGCTTAAGAGGGCTGGGATTGGTTCACTGAGCAAGGGAGAGGGCAGACGGAGAGGGCAGAAGGAGAGACCACAAGGCAATTCAAAGAGGTAGGATTTGAGGTGGGGAGCAAGTGAAGTCTTGGTGCTGGGGGAGAGGATGGAGTTTGGTCTGGGTGAGGATGCGGGCAGCAGAGTTTTGGATGAGTTGCAGCTAATGAATGATGGAGCCAGGGCAATCCAGGAAGAGTTTATTGGAAAAGGCAGGGATGTTATGTACTATACTCTGTTTTATGGCGTGGATGAATTTTCAGTCAGGTTAGTTTGGGAAATGAACAGATGGACAGAGATCATGAACAGGAATTTTTTTTATTGCCACCTTTATCCATAAAAATACAAACTAACAGGAAAACAGCATGGAATATCTCTCACTAAAGATTCACCTCAGCAGGCTGTCTCAGAGAAGTGTGGTTAGAGAATTATTTGGGATGGACAAGTTTGCAGGGTTATGGGAAGAGAGCGGGGGAGTGTGATTGATTTGGGTAGCTCTTTTCAAAGAGCCAGGACAGACACAATGGGCCGAATGGCCTCCTTCTGTACTGTATAATTCCATGATGCTATGATAGTAATAGCTCACTGTTTAATAATTCCACCTGCCTTGGTACAACATTTTTTTATACTCTGGGTAGACAGCAGAGCTGGTTACATATAATATAAAATTGCATTTAGTTACACACTGGTTCCAGTGTACATTCCATACACTGGTTACACACTAGTATACAGTCTAGTATACAGTCAATGAAGGTTAATAGTAGAGACATTCAAATTGTTAATTAGAATTTTTAATTAAAAAGTTTTCAAAATTTCTCTTGGCTTTCCTCTTCAGCTGCCCAGTCGCTGCTGTGAGTGAAGACAAACTCAACCTACAATAAAGAAAGAAGCTTGTTGTTAACATGAGAAATCGCATACCACAAACTATTACAGATATTAACAATTATCAGGAAATGCATGTTAATGTTTGTTTTTACTATAGATTAGAATTACATTCTGTTTTGTTGTACACTAACAATTCTGTTTAAAGTTATTCCTTGCATTTGTTTGAGATCTTCTTGTTCTCAATGGAACGAGTGCTGAATCATATTGAAGATCAAGCATGTCATTTCTGTCTGCAATAACCTTGCACTAGTCTATATTCCAAGACACTGGCACTGGTCTAAGGCGAAAGGCACTGGGCTTCGTTAACACTCCAATGCAGTGCAATGTTGTGGTGTATTGTCAGAGATGCTGACTTTTGGATGAGACTTTGGTCCTCTCTGTCTGTTCAGGTGGACATTAACAATCGCATGGCACTATTCGAAAAGAGAAGGGAGTTTCTCTTCCAGTGTCCTGGCCAACAATCCCCCAAATAAAATTGGTCACTCACTTCACGGTTGTTTGTGGCTCATTGCTGTTCCCGCATTTTGCCCACCAAATACACAGCCAATCCACTTTACAGTATATCCTGTGAAATGCTTTCAGACGTCTCAATGACGTGATAATGACTATGACAAATGCAAGGACTATTATTTTTATTATCTGCTAATTGAACGTTGAATTAGGTCAGCCTCATTAGGCCAAGAATTCCAAGCTCATTTACAAATCAGTTTGTGCCACAGGCATATGAAATAAAGTTTCCACTGTTGGTATACAACTCTATTGCAAGTTGTAATGATGTGAAGTGAAATAGGATCATAGGAGACAGGAGTAGGCCATTCGGCCCCTCGAGCCTGTTCTGCCATTCTACTCGATCATGTCTAATCTGTACCTCAACTCTATTTACCTGGCTTTGCTCCATATCCCTTGACATCCTTACCTAACAAAAATCCATCCACCTGAGTCTTCAAAAAAATTAATTGATCTAGGATCCACAGGCTTTTGGGGTTAGAGTTCCAGATTTCCACTACCCTTTGTGTGAAAATTTTACTATAGTTTAAAATTAAGTTAACGTTTAAGTGAAGTCAACAAAGCAGAACTTAAATGTAAAGCAATTTGTGGATGAGTACAGTTCTCCACACTTGGAACAACTCATCCTGCCTGCGCTATTAGGGACGTGGTGAGTGGAGGGTTCATAAGAGATTATTTCAGGGAGAGACTATTTCTATTGACTGGAGGGTCAATAAATTCTGGATTACATAGGACGGATATCAGAAGAGTTAATTTTGGAGTGTTTAGAGAACTTGGAAGTCTTCACCATAAATGGCTGTTGAAAGCAAGGCAAAAACAACAATATTTAATAGGGAAATGGATAAATTCTTCAGAAAAATAATAAAGGATAAGTTGACCGAGCAAAAGATTGGATTGTAGTTAGCATTGGTAGGGGAGTGAGCATCAGCACAGATAATATAATGTTGAAGAATACTTTGAGTGTTAAGTCAGTCTGGAAATGTAGCAATGACATAGAGATTTTGCTAATCAATCTCACTAGCAGGACAGGAGGTGATAGCACTTTAACCCAACGCACCCAATGTTTATTTGTAGTCGAAACTTTCAGTACCCCCACGTCCAAAACCTGCAAGAGTAGAACACAGAGATCAACGTTAGTGAGACCATAACAGTCGGAATGGCTTAGAAGTTAGACTCATCACAGTATTAACTAGAATGCATCAAAAGCCACCATGGCGTTACCTCTTTAAATAAGTCGTGGATAAACAGAGAGATCATCAGCTTACCTTTCGGCCCAAAGAGTGCATTATAGCACGGGTTATGGCAGTAGGGTTTTCCGTCATGCTGCAAACAAAGAACACAATGTCAAGAGGAGAAATGGGAGATTAAACAGAACAGAGCAACAACTTACATTTCTATCGCACATTTCGCTTAAACAAAATATCTCAAAACGAGATTGGAAATGAAGTGAAAGCTCTTTGTGGGCAAACGTGCAATCCACATTGCACCAACAACTTGTCACAGGCAATGAATAGCCATTAGATTTAAATTTGGGGTAACTGTGGGAATGGATTGCAATTGTCACAAAAGTTCCATTGAGCCATAGAACTTTACAATGCAGAAGGCCATTTGGCCCATCGTGTCTGTGCTGTACTCTTTCAAAGAGCCATCCATTCAGGACAGTTTACCTGCCTGCAAATGGTGTTTTTGATAGCTATCTGGTTCCCTCTTGAAAGCTAATATGGATACTGCCTCAACCACTGCTCCAGACAGAGTATTCCACATTGCAATGACTGTGTGTGTGTGTGTGTGTGTGTGAATATATATATATTAAAAAGAAATGCTCCAAATCTCCCCAATTACAACTTTGATAATCTCAAATTATAACAGCAACTTGTATTTATACATCACTTGTGGTAGTGTCTCTGAGCGCTTGATAGTGGTGGAGCTTGATTAATGCTCTCCAGGCACTGACTCACCAAACCAGGGTGGAGAATTTCTCAAGAAAAACACATTTATTTTGAACAGTGGAGAGGGGGAAGAGGGGAGATTAACATCCACCCGACTCTAGAGGCTTAAAATAATGACTCGATCAAATAAAAAAGTACCGTGAGCCGGAAATAAAAAAAACACATTTTAATATAAAGTGCATACATACCTCTGCATGTGAGCCTGGACTCAAGGTTTTGTTGCATTTTTCACACTTCAAGCATGGTCTATGCCAGTCCTTCCCCAGGGAGGTCACCCTTTCAGCTGAGAACAAACATACACAATATTAAGGCGTTTTTGAGCTCGGCAACATTATAGAACATCTTCATGGGTGAATACTGTTGGGTGTAGTGACTGTTTCTCATAGGCGAACGAACACAGCAGACAGTTGTGCGTAGCAGTGTCCTGTAAACAGCCTCGAGGTGTTTGGATGATTAATGTAGTGGGTCGTTGACCAGAAGCAATGCATCTCTCTGCTTTGAATATTGTAATGGGGTCTTTAACATTCACCTGAAAACAACAGGCAGCTAGTCCTTTGTTTAATAGTCAAGCCCTCCTGGTATCACGTTGTTGAGACGTCTAGAAGCACTTCACAGAATATACTGTAAATTGATTTGACTGTGTATTTTGCGGGTGAAACTCAACAGTCAGTTGCGCACAGCAGTGGCCCACAAACAGTCATGGATTGAGTGATCACATTTTTTGGGGGGAGAGCAATTATTAACCCCGGAAAGTGATGCGCTAGGTAAACAGAAGCGTGTGGAGTAAGGAAACTAACCACTACGCTTCGGGACTCAGTTTATTTGACATTATCTTGACTTGCAATTGCACAGGACTAAATACTGCCATCTATCTAGCCAATCCCAAGTTTGGAACAAAAAAGACTCTCTCAAAACCTTAAATAGATTTCATTCCTTCACTAAATAGTTATCCATTACCTTCTTGAACTCAGTGACACAATCTGCCTTGATCACCTGCCTGGCTATCCCACCTTGTGCAGAGTAATTCAACCAGTGCTAACTGTTCACCTAACCTAGTCCGAGCACAATGATATGTTGACCGTGTTTAACATTATTAAGGTTCTGTTTATAGCCTTTAGGGTTTTGGCTCATTCCTCACTACTAGTTAATCAATAACAGCTGCAGTAAACGTCACATAAGTTTTATCAGTTGGGATCATATATTTAATATGACTTATGCAAAGTATGAGTTATGCTAAACTTGCATAGAATATAAACTTTTGAACGGGACTTGGGCAGATGTATGACTTAGGCGATTATACAGATCAGACTTATGCAAGTTTTATTGTACCACACTCCTCCTGTTATTGTTTCTTCATTTGATCACTGGCAGGATAAGATACACTTTCTGCCAGTGCTTGCTTGCATATTTCCCACCCAGTTCAATGACACTGAGGGTCATCTGTATTGCAGCCACTGTTGCTGCCAGTAATAAAGTAATCCAGCTGAAACCATGGTGCAAATCTGGGATGTCAGCTGAGATGACTACACTTCATAAAAATGTCTGTAAGTGTTTTCAAACATTAACATTTTTGGCACTACATCAAATGCGAGACTTGTTGTAATGTTACAGATACTATGGCACTATTCGAAAAGAGAAGGGAGCTTTTCTTTTCCCTTTGAGTTCCTGCATGGTTCAATAACACAGTATATCTTGTGTTCATCTACTGGGAACCTTTGTTGAAACATTAACAGATTATTTTTGATTAATGTATAACTGATCTCCCACAGAACAGAGGCCAAGCAAATGCAGTTGTCAATGGGTGTAACAATATTCATAATTCTTGCATTTGATATAGCGCCTAGTCACGTCTCAGAGACGTCTCAACGCACTTCACAGAATATACTGTAAAGTGAATTATTCTATTTTGTGGGCGAAACGCGGCAGCCAATTGCACACAGCAGTGTCCCTTAACAGTCGTGGATGAGTGACCAAATTATTTTTTTTTGGAGGGATTATTACCCCTGAGAAGCGTTTCACCAATCAAATAACAACTGGATTCCTACTTACTGCTCGGTAAACATGTGGCGTGTGGAGTAAGGAAACTTGCCTAAGGTTTCGCCCTGCCCGGGAATCAAACCTAGGTTCTCTAACAACACAGTATATATACTGTGCGCTTGTGGAAATGTAATTTGAACTGTCACATAACTGGTTAAAAACATCTTGCAATACAGTGTAAATAGTCCTTCACCTCCTGGCTGCATACTGTCCTCTGTATCAGTAAAAATTGGTAAGCCTACTAACTCTTGGCAGCAAATTAAAAGATCTCCTTCAAGGTCTTTCCTGCCTCACTAAAACTAATTGGTAAGGAGTATCGCTATGTTTGACAAATTTAATTGACATGCAAAGCCATGCAAGAGTAAAAAACTATCAATTATGAAAATTGAATAAAAGTTTCATGTGAACATTTTGGTTGGATAAGATTTGTGTATCATGTATTCTAAAAGTATATACATACTCTATATAATCAGATAAAATTGGAAGTTGTCCTGCTCGGGTATTGTAACCTGAAAGGACCTCTTCCCTCACTGCAGTGGGTTAATAAAGCTTACAATGGTTGATTGTTGAAACTGTCTTTGAGTTGTGTTTTATGTAGCGCATCGAGCCACGACACGTTCATCTACTGGGATCCTTTGTTGAAACATTTTATTAGCATAACTGATCTCCCACAGAACAAGAGGCCAAGCATACACAGTTGTTCAGTCCAATTTTTTTAAGGTATAATGATATCACAGTACTGAAAGAGTTTTCTAATAGTTGACTGGGTGAGTCGCAAAACAGGACGTTCCAAGGTTCAATTGCTAGTCTATGTTACCCAATCTCAGCTCGTGCTGAATTAAGGGTATTACAATTGGCATCCAAATCCCTGAGCTAGGAAAGTTGGAAAAGGAATGGGGAAAGCAAGGCAAACTGGACTTGTGGTCCAGAAACCTATATCCGGCTGGAAAGGGAGGGCATTTCGCCAGTCACATAGAACAAGATTAGACTCGTGCATGGAACTCTCAGTAGCAATCGATTACCTTCAGGGAGAAGAGAACATTAGAACCATGTTCGCATTTGATGTCATGCCAAGAATGTTGAAAAGCACTTCCAGACATTTTTACAAAGTGTAGCGACTTAAGCTGACTTTCCAATGCAGTGCTGGTATTATGTTGCATTGTCGGAGGTGCTGTCCTTTGGATGAGATGATAAAATGAGGTGCTGTCTGCCTGTTCTGATGGATATTAAAGATCCCATGGCACTATTCAACAACAACAAGATTACATTTGTATCACGTTGGGAGGACATTCGAAGGCGCTGGACAGGGTACAGCATTTCAGACCCGAGGTGGGGTCGTGTGGGGGGTGGGGGGAAGAAGGGAGGGAAAGAGAAGGAAGTTTCTCTCTCCGGGTGTCCTGGCCAACAATCCTCCAAATAGTGGCTGTTTGTGGGACATTGCTATGTGCAAATATTCAAATATTTCTGTAAGTAATCTTTGTGTTGCTGTAGCAAGGCTGGGTGGATCTTGAGATACACTTGGACTTTAATGAGAATTGTTCTCCAGCTGCTGAGTATGTGCAACAGTGTGACAGCTTGATCTATTTAAACATCCGTGCTCTCTCGTGCAAGACTGGTTGTGCAATAGGAGTGTGGGTTCTTGAGCATAGGAGAACTTTATGTCACAGAGGGAAAGGCAGAGAGCAAATGCACCTCAGAGGGAGGATAACCACCAACATATAGCAAATGATAAGCAATTGTTAAGAATAATCATCTCTGACTAAAACCGCACACAACTTTCTTAGAAACTAACTCGGAAATAGTCCTATCTCTCTGTTGCATCAAAAGCCTTGTTTTTCCTCTTTAAGATTTCTCCCTTTCCCCCATCGATGGTGATGGCTCACATTGGGTGTGGCTCAAAGCCTCAGCGTTCCCTCATTCTTGTACAAGCATTCAAGGCTGTGCAACCGGAGCGATTGTCAAGTCTGACCCTCCCCAAAGAGCCCCAAACACAAAATGTACCTATTAGTTGCTGGATAGTGATCCATGCCCAATCCCATCCTCAGTCACTGAAACCAGTGGTGGTTACAATTCCCAGGACGTAAGCAGACAACAGGAAATTTCCTGGTCTGTAGAGCCATTTGCTGAGCCCAGAAAAAAATATATTCAGATTCCCTACCGCACTGAGCAATTAGATACACGTGTCTCAGCTCTACCCAAATGTACATACAGTGCATCTGTTTTTAATACAACAACAACTTGCATTTATATGCAGGGTAGTGTCTCAGAGCACTTGGTAGTGACAAGCCTGACGCTGAGCCAGGGTAAGTGCAAAATCACCCCCCAAACCCCATGTATGTTTTTTCTTCAAAGCTAGAAACACAAATGTTGCACTGTGCAGTACATGATACTGTGTTATATCAGGCTTGAGAAATCGCTGTGTTGCCCAATTGCTTGGGGTTGAGTATGTGGGTGGATACATCACTGGGTGTGGTTCGGAGCAAGGGGAGATTTTCCTCTTAAGCGTAAAGCGGTGTGTAAAAAAACATCACAATAGCATTGAATCCAATCGAGAGTGAATACATTGCACAGTCTCGGGAGTGGTGCAGTCTGCCAACTTACACGGGCAAAGCAATTGTTCAGCCATTAAATAACTGATGTTATTGGCAGTTATACCTCACATAAGTCGAGACCATACATTTAATATGACTTGTACAATGTATGAATTATGTCAAACTTGCAATAGAATATAAGTTCTTGAACGGGTTTTGGGGCAGATGTACGACTTAAGCGATTATACGGTTTCTACAGGTCAGACCTGTGCGAGTTTTACTGTATAGTTTTACCAACAATGAAGACGTCTGGAGAGAGCTACCAGCTTTTTAAAACAAAATCACTGGAGGCAAAAGCACAGAAAACTCTTTAGCATCAACAGCTGTAATGAATGCACAAGGTATTATCACCTTTTGGTTTCATCAAAGTGGAGACTCTGATCAATGTCAGCGTTTAACTCTGCACAGATATTAATTATTAGCTTGAAACTACGCACCATAAACTGGACTGGTAAAGTCAGTCTACTTATGATCTAAGGTTAACATAACGGGTATCAAGCATTCACACACACACATACACAGTGTAGGTTGCTTTTATCAGAAAACACAATCCGAAATGGACAAGTAGATTTGCAACACTCGAATTTAAAAACAAAGCTATAAAAGTTAACTCTGAATTGTGGGGAAAAAAAACTTGAGACAAGAGTCAACACGAGCAAAGATACAACTTTCCACCCCGAGTGAGTGAACAGCAGAACACATACTTGCTGCCTTTTCAAAAAAAATTACACAAGAACAGTTTCGATTTAGCAAACTTAACAGAGAAAATATGATCCCTTACCGAAATAGACTTCTTTCTGGCATTTGGGACACTTAGGCATCTTTGGAGGCAGAGAGACTTGCTTAGATGTAGACTGTAAGTACCTGGATGGTATTTCCTTATGTGACACTCCCAACTAAAAGACCAGTACTTATATACTTGGGGAGGAAAGGGTGGGGGAGTGAGTGATAGCTCTGCACTGCATAAGCTGCACTCAAGACAGGAAGCAAATTTTGCAGATTAGAAAGTCCACAAACACAGGAGTGCAATCTGATGAGGGAAGTGGGTTCAACTCTCCTTCTGTAAGGGAAGAAAAACCCTGCCCCTTTTTTTTTGTGTGTGTGTGCAAATAACACTGCTGCCACACAACACCTCATTGCAAACATGAGTGAGTGGAAGCAGTTCTCAGGACACTGCTCTGCCTGCCAAGTTCTGCCCATGAGCTAAGCTGGGTTGGGCTGCCATCAGCAGTGCCCTGAGGTACTGGGAATCCCCCCTGGCTCAGGAACAGAGGGTGAAAAATCCAACTGAGCCAGTCTAAGATTGAATTTAAGAGATTATCGCAAATCTGCACCCTCCAAAATGCAGACAAAGTTTGGCAACGGAATGTCAGTATCGAGTCTTGAGTTTCTGAGACCGGTGGGTTTACAGTACTCCAGTACACTGCTTAATGGCAGCTCAGCCAGGTTGACTCATCTGCCTAAGTTTTACTCATAGCAGCTCATTCTTTAAACATGCAACACCTCATTGCAAATCTAAGTGGGAAGAGTCCCTGTGTCCTTCAAAGACCTGGGAATCATCCTTGTTGCTCACCTCTACACTACCTCTCGGACCTAGACAGATGACTTACACTGTGTCAACCAGGACCAACTGCTTGGCCTGACCAGAGCACTACAGACACTGAGAATAATGTCTGGGGCTCTGGACACGAGCAATATAGCCCAGGTTACTTTATTTATTGCTGCCTCACACTGTTATAGTGAATGACGAGTCAACCAATACCCCTAGATCTCTTTCAGCTTGCCCCCTTGGCATGTTTTATCCTATTTATGGAGTACTAGCTGTACCCGTTGCAGCAACCAAAGGATCCAATATGGAATGTAGATTGACCCCCAGGCAGACACACAGACAGACATTTCATCTTTATCTATACTCATCTGGGAGGACTCCTGTGGGAAGATTCCTTTTGGTTCTTTAAAAATGTAATTTTGTTGTTGTTGCCATAGCTTAGCTTCGTTTGTGTTCTTTATTTTGTTCCCACCACTTGGCTACGTGTGTGCTCTATGACGTAGGATGCCACAGTGCCAAGATCCACCGGCAAGGCCACCACGTGTAACTGCAATGTGTGCGTACATATGTGGGTGCTCTGTAACGCACGATGCCACAGAGACGCTTTAACTCGATGGCCATCAGGTGTAACAGCAGCCAAAAACATAAAACTGAAAATAACTCATGAACGATAGGAGATACCTGAAAGCACATATGCCCATGTCACTCCCAGTTGCAAGACCTTTCTGATGAGGTATAAATCATGTCTCTACATCAATCGGTTATTGAGATCCTTCTTGAAACGCAGACAGACATTGTTGTATTATAAGTATAGATATATAATAATAACAGTAATCCTTGCATTTGATATAGCGCTTTCATGTTTTCTGGACGTCTCAAGGCGTTTCACAGAATACACTGTAAAGTGAATTGACTATATATTTGTGGGTGAAACGCTATGAATATGAATATAAATATGAAATATGAAGATAGATACGAGAAGATAGATGTGTTTCCTATTTGTAGTAACTTGCATTGATGTGTATTGAATATAATTTGCCAGTCATCAGCCCTTGTGCTTATCCTATCAATCGCTGTTTGTAGGTTCCTCAAATTCCACAATTCTCCAACTTAATGTTATCTGAAAATATAACTTACATTGCATTTTCATGTAACATTACATTTACATTACATGTGGATCTGTTTATATATATATATGAGGAACAGGAGTGATCCCAGTACAGATCCCTGAGGCACCCCACGTTATACTTCTCACCATTTCCAGCCCCCATCTGCTTCCTTCTCTTCAGTCAATTTTGAATCCCCATCCAAGCCTTGTCCTTGATTCCAGCAGTTACCCCAATGCACACTCTGGGGTCCCCAAGCCCAGGCTCTTGCCAACCAGCGCCTAATACATTCTGGAATTAGGTAAACAGGATGTGTCCCTCCAGGGAGAGAGTGTGCATTCCATTCCAACAATCTATCTCTTTCCATGTGTAGGTGGGATGCATGGAAAGCTCAGTTTGGTTTGCAGACTCTTAAGCACAATGATGGGTTCTGCATGTGTCAGACACCTGGTAAGTGACCTCAGGTTGTGAAGGAGCTTTCATGCAATACTTTTGTCAAATACCTTTTGGAAGTTGAGATACATTATAAGATTTCCTAGAGTCAATATGGACTGACATCTCCTCAAATAAAAGTCTATTGGTCAGTCAGGAACTACTTCTTCTGAATAGACGTTGGCTGTCATTTAATAGATTATTTTTATACAAACAATCTTCTTTTTTTTCTGATGATTGACTCCATTTTTTTATTGGATACTGCAGATGCAGATCTTCCCTCCCCTATTTTGAATAATGCCCTGAGAGTGTTGATATCATCTAAGTACTTGCTTAACAGCCGAAAGATAACATGCCCACTGATGCAATACTGTTTCCCCACCCCATTACTGCACAGGGGTGTCATCTTAGACTGTGACCTCAAACAGGATTAAGACAGCTCATGGTTACAATTTGTTAAACTATTTGTTGTGTAGCAGGAAGAATGATGTTGAAAGCTTTTCACGTTAAATAAACATGTTCCATTAAAAGGGAGAGTACCGAGTAGATTCATACAGTGCCAAGAAATCTAATACTGTTTATGTGGGATCACCTGTTTGTTGAAAGATGTCTTTAAAAAGACCTTTAGGATAACAATGCAATGAGAATTCTTTTTAAGGGCATACTCCTGGTACCTCAATGTATAGTATTGGGTGAAGTACAGTAAACTCCTGATCACTCCACCTTGGCTTAACTTGTCACTACTACCAAAGTTAATATTCCAGCCACATTTATTGATGTATTTGTATATATGCCAAACTCAGGACAGTCAACAGGTCAATCTGTATCTGAAAAGGTTAATCTTTTGGATGTGTTATTTCATCAGAACCTTTACTCTGGTTAAAGAGAGTTTTTGTTCTGATGAAAGGTCACATGCAAATGTTGGCCTATTGTTTTCTCTTTCAGTTGCTTTCACCCGTATCCAGGATGTGCCACATCATTTTTGGTACTTCCAGTATGTTCAGTTCAATCGCTCCTTATAATGGCATTTTGTATTGTGAGAACACATCAGCACATTCACGAGATCTAGCTCATGGAATAGAAGCGCCAAAAGAAACAAACAATAATATTAATAATAATATAATAATAATCCTTTGGTATTTGGCATAGACATCACCAAGATGCCTCAGGCGTATCATATAATATAAATGACTGTATAATTTGCAGCAAAACATGGCAGCCAATTGCACACAGCAGTGCCCTGCAAAAATGGATTGCGTGACCAAATTTATTATTATTTTAAGGGATTATTACCCCCAGAAAGCGATCCGCCAATCGACTAACAACCAGATTATTAGTTACTCTAGATAAACAGAGGTGGGTGGAGCAAGGAAACCTGCCTCAGGTTTTGCCCCATCTGGGAATTGAATCCGGGGCCTCTTGCTTGTGAGGCAAGCGCTCCAACCAATACGCTACAGAACTTCACATAAAACAACAACAACAACAAGATTCCATTTATAGAGCGCCTTTCACGTTGGGAGGACGTCCCAAGGCGCTGTACAGTTGGGTCAGGACCCGAGCAGGGGGGAAATGGTCAGGGTGCGGGGAGGGAAGGGAGGGAGCGAGGAGGGGGTAGAGAGTCGAGAGGGGAGCTGAAGGCACGGTCAAAGAGAAATATCTTGAGACCGGCCTTGAAGGAGGAAAGGGAGGAAGCAAGGCGAAGGCACTGGGGGATGGAGTTCCAGAGTCTAGGGGCTGAGAGGCTGAAGGCCCGGCCACCGATGCTAGGGCGGTTGGGGCGGGGGATGTGGAGCAGACCGGAGCCAGAGGAACGGACGGTACGGGCAGGTAACTAAACACATTAAAAAACATAGGACCTTGAGGGGAAATCCTTTGGGCATCACTTTGCTGGGGTCGATAATCAATTTCAGATTTCAACAAATTTCCAAATAATGCAAAGAATTTAGCAAACATATGGCACAAAATAAATTCAGATACCCAACGGGCCAAAAAGTCCAGATGCATTGGGAAAAAGTATATATCTTTCCGGTGTCTCGCATTATATCATTCCGATGTCTCAACATAACTATCAACTAACACCAAGGGAAATCTGGCAAACTGGTAGTGCAGTACTGCATTCACACAGCATTCCTCGCAGCATTGACTGAGAAATATTTGCTATCTTTACATTTGAGCCAAGCACCTAAATCAAGCTCGTCGCTTTCTGTGGCCAAAGTAACCAAAAAGCTTTGCATCTGACTTCATGTGTTCTTGAGATCTGGCGTGCAGACTGCCCAGAGACTAGGGGAATGTAACTCTATATTCCCATAGTCCCATTTGTCTTTATGTTCACGCTATGTCTCGAGGAGTGTTTCCAAACAATGTTTTTATGGTGTTTTTTGGACTACAAAGGTTTGCTCTGCCTGCACAGTACAGTATCTCAATGACTTCTGTCTGATTGATGGGTGCAAATGTTTTTGCCATGTATTGGGGTATTGCACATCTCAAGACCTTCCTCTTCGACCGCACATTCCCTCCCTGCCCTCCACCACTCCCAATTCCAAACCCCAGCTTGGGTGCAAATCTTTAATAAGTCCTCCCAACATGAAAGGTACAATACAAATGTAATTTTTTGTTGTTGTTGTTGTTCCTGTGTAGAAGCAGACGAACAGGCCTTTTGAGCCATGCCTAAGGCCTATTAAACCAGCCTAATCCTAAGAATATATCCAATATGATCTTCCCTTTTCCTATCCCTAACTCGCTATGGGAAGGGTAGTATATATTGTCATGGAATGGTTGCTGAATGCTCTTCTCTTTCTATGAGTTTGTACAGTTACAAACTGCCAATCGAAGGAAAACGGACCAAAGCCCAGAAGGGTAAAGGTTAATGGAGTGTGTAACATTCCACTACTTTACACAGAGAGTTTGGATGGACTAATTGGGACAGATTGTCATCATAAACTCAACTGCCACACCCTGGAATGATGGAATTCAGTCCATCGTGTGACAATATGGACCAAATAGTATTAATAATTCTTGCATTTGATATAGTGCCTTATCATGATTTTGAAACAGCCACAAAAAGATCTTCTTCTGTGCTGTAAATTTCTAAATTTTGATGGAATTAGATAACAGTTTGGCGAAGACGTCAGTAGAGAGATACGAGATAGAGTTGGACATTCACTCATTCAAGTGACTTTCTAGTTTCGGAACAGTTCTATGGAGTACAGCATCGCAAGATTTGTTCGGATGAAGAGGGGCATTCTGATCTCCTCCTTGCAGAACACCCATCCTACCGTCCTCCTTCTCATCACGTTTTATACACCTCTATTAGAGTCCCTTCTGAGGCGTCTTCTCTCAAGACTGACGAGCTCTAGTTTGTCTAATCATTTTTCATAGCCCTTTTCTCTAACAATGGGGATCATCCTTGCTGCTTTCTTCAGAAGGGATCAACGAGGATGGTTGACCTCAAAGAGATGGGAATTTTTCCTTGTGTTCTAGCCAAAAATCCCCTAAATTCACTTCATAGCTCTTTGAGATATTGCTGCGCGAAAATTATTATTATCATTATTGTTAAAGTCTATGATTAAGTAATAAGTTCTCTTTAAGTATCGTTACAACCTTCAAACTTGTATCTAATGAGACATTCACCCAAGGTTAATTGACGCCAGTTACTTTATCTTTAGGGTGGGGGAGAGTGTGGAGTCAATTAAACTATTCAGTGAAGGAAATATTTCTTGCTTATCAAGTATCTTTATTTATCAAGTGCTTTGAAATGTCCTCCTGCCATGAAAGGCACTAAACCAAATGTAAAAATTATTATTATTTATTATTATTATTGATCGAGGGTTCTTTATTTTTTGCCTCAAGTTTAATGTTTAATAGCCAGCTTCCCCTCTGTATTAACCATTCCTCTCAGCACTTCAAACTCAAACAACTATATTCACATGCCTTATCTCAGGGTGTTTCCCATTTGGGTTGTTTTGCTCAAACTGATTAGAGTGTGGAGGTATTAACTACACAGCCAAAGATTTCTGTCCTGCCGAAGGCTGTAGAACTGAATTATTACTGATAATTAATGGGCGTTAATCCTCAATGATAAACATTGTCAAAGCTTAGGTCAAAAATCTAAACCAAGGGATTGCATCCTCAAGGAGATGAGAACACTGCTTGTTCATCTAATGCTAAGTTGTGATTTGGCGACAGGTTGATTCACATTCAGCTGTTCGTAACTGGAGATTGCCCCATAAAACAGACCTTCTTTTGCCAAAGCAACCAGGCAGGGGGGAAACAAGCTCACGGTTGTGAAAGGCAATTTTAGGGCAGACCACATAAGTTATTCTCCATGTCGCAACAAATAGTAGTAGAGTAGGGTTACCAGGGAGGCTGCTACGATCCAGGACCCTGGAAGAAATAATAATAATAACAATCTTTGCATTTGATGTAGTGTCTTAACACATCGTTGAGACGTCTCAAAGCACTTAATGGAATTTACTGAAAAGTAAATTGACTGTATATTTTTTGGGGGGAATTGAGTGGTCAAATTATTATTTTTAATTTTTTTTTGAAGGGATTATTACCCCCGGAAACTGATCCACTATTCAACTAACAACTGGGTTCCTACTTGCTGCTAGGTAAACAGAGACGTGTGGAGTATAAAATCTTGACTAAGGCTTCGCTCTGCCCAAGAATCAAATCCGGCTGTGAAGCAAGTGCTCTGACCAATACACTACAGGACTCCACATGATCCAAATAGCTTTGATAATGTGATGAGGGGGGTGGATATTCTGTAAGGGTGAGATCAAATGGGCTAAACAGTCTTTATTTGAACCGTCTTACTGGCTTTCCAGAAACTCAACCGCACACTTTCCACCTTCATTCTTTTTCATACAAACTTTTCTGTTGAACACAAATCCGCAGAACAAAATCTCTCTCTACTCTAATCTCCTTGCTCTGCCCACATACTTTTTTCTCTCTGTTGCTCTGCAAATATCTTTAATCCTGTTTATCCAATTGGATTTTAAATGAACTATGGGTGCTTGCTGCTGATGCTGGAGATATTCCAATTTCTGGTTTAAGTGGAGTAACTTCACGATAGATTGAGAAAGAATGCTACACATACCCGGTATCCGATGTGGATTCGGTGAATTTTAAGTTTCCAGCAAACCCTCCCTGCCTAGAAATATATTTGCCTGGAGTTAGAGCAGCCGAGTTAAACTAGAAAGGTTAAATACACAGAGGTGTATGAATGGTATCTCAGGCATATCACTATTGCCATGGGAGCCTTGTAACTTGGCACTCTGGGACTGTTAAATATTTGATCCAAACTGGTGGGAGGCTGAGATCCATCTCCTTTCCCAGGGTTTGTACCGATGTGGAACTCTCAGGCTGCTTTGGATACACTTCAGCACAGTTATGGGTTTCCGCATGTGTTAGACACCACCAGGGCTTACCAAAAATAATATGAGGTTGGCAGTGATGTATTGCTCCAGTTATTTAATCCAAGTTATTTAATGCTGTGTGCTCTAAACACAATTTGTAACCAATGTAGGACGGCTTCTGGCAGACAATAGCTTCAAACAGGAAGCCCCTTTCCCCTTCCCTTCTTTTCAGACCCACCCGCCCAGCGTTTTCTTTCCCAGTTGATTGGAGCCTAATTAACATCTGTAAAAGCCATTAACATGGTTGATGGCTTCTACAGACTGTGCTGTCCATGGAAGCTCAGATAGATTTGCCGCAGTCACTGTTTTTTGTGATTTGGAGTTCTGTAGCGTATTGGTTAGAGAACTCACCTCGCAAGTGAGAGGACATGGGTTCGATTCCCGGGCAGGGCGAAACCTTAGGCAAGTTTCATTACTCCACACGCCACTGTTTACCTAGTAGTAAGTAGGAACCCAGTTGTTGGTTGATCGGCAAATCACTTGGCGGGAGTAGTAATCTCTTAAAAAAATAATAAAAATCTGTTCACTCAATCCACGAGTGTTTGTTGGATATTGCTGTGCACAATTGGTTGCCACATTTCGCTCACAAAATACACAGTCAATTCACTTTACACTATATTCTATGAGGCGCCTTGCGGCATCTCGATCACGATAACAACAACAACAACAAGATTCCATTTATAGAGCGCCTTTCACATCGGGAGGACGTCCCAAGAGGATAAGGCACGAGTTCAAATGCAAGGTTTATTATTATTATTTGTGAGGGTGATCTGAAAGCTTCAAGCAGGACTGTAATGGAGAAGAATAATCTTTGCATCTGCAATTTGTATTTGAATATCTGCGTTCACAAGGATGCTTTCTCCCTGTCTAACTTCTGACAATCAATGGCACAGTGCAAATCAAAAGCTGGTCTAAATAGTGGTCCATTGTGCACTGTTTTTGCATGTCAAAAGATTTAATAATAATCCTTGCGTTTGATATAGCGCCTTATCACGTCATTGAGACACCTCAAAGCGCTTCAAATCTTGCGTGGGAATACTGGCCGCTCACGTACTGGATGAGGTGTTGCATGGCACACCTGTAGCCAAGCTTTCAGCAGGGGAAAAAATTGGCAGAGAGCAAACCATTTCTTCCGATCACCCCCATCCTTGCCCAGCTTCATTGGCTCCCCAACCCCCCAGAGGATCGAATTCAAGATCTTCATTCTTGCAATTTGTTGTCGTCGTTGTTATGCTCGCTCTATCTATCCATTCGCACTAATGGTAAGCATCTGCCTTGGGTGATGTGGCAACCAATTGGAGTTCCAGTGATTAAAGCTGAATGGAAATTTTACTCCTGACGGTGCCGTAGAAGCGGATGGCTTAGTCAGCAGGACCCCTCCCTGATAACCTGCCTACTCCACTAAAGGATAAAAGTTATCATTACGTTCTTGGCTGGGTGGGGCAAACGTAGCTAAGGCCCTGCCATCGCAAACAAACAACCTCTGTTGCTTAGCAACCATGTGGTGTCCCGTGTTTTGAGTTGTGTACATGACAATCCTATCGCAAAAGATTGAGATATCCTGCTGGGCACGAAATGCAGAAGCGTAACTCTCTGTGTGTCTCTCTCTCTCGCTTTGTACTTTCACCTGAAGGTTGTACGGTCAAAACTGTTGTCAAGCATAACAGTTCATCAAAGGGACCCTTTCCCTCATCATTAGGGGCATTCGAGACACAACTCGCTATCAGAATATGACACACAGAGGCACTTACTCTGAGCACAGAAAGTGGGACTCATGATTCAACTCAGGACACGAGGGAGAAGAGCTGTCAATAACTTGACGTTTGTGCTTATGATTAAATTATCTGGTTTCAAAGTGAGCAAAGTTCAGTTTCCCAGTAAATAATTGCTCTGTCTGTAACTAAATCTAGCACATTGTTGCTTTATGAATGCCAGACTTCTTAAACGTTTTTTCAAAGTTGTTTTTTGAAAACGCCTTGGCTCCAATATTCTAGTCATAGGCCCGGGAGATCATTTTGTCTTTAAAGTATAAGATGGCACGGAATTGTGGAAAATGCATTTCACCCACAAAATACACACACTCCACTTTACAGTATATCCTGTGAAGCGCCTCTAGACGCCTCAACGACGTGATAAGGCGCTGTATCAAATACAACGATTATTATTATTCAGGCTTCATTCGGAAGCTGTTTATTTCCACAGTTCCTTAAAAATGAACCGGCTTCCAAATTAAGACTTAATTTAAGATTTGTGACTTGTTTTGTCTTTTGGTCACCCCGAGTCTAATACATTCAGGTGAATACCCTCTGCTCCTCTTCCAAATAAAACATCAACCTGCAGGTACTTGGTAATCGGTTATATCAATTTGAGGACCTGGGTTCCTGGGCAGGGCAAAAACTTAGGCAAATTTCATTGCTCCGCACCCTCTGTTTGCCTAGCTGTAAGTAGGAACCCAGTTGTTGGCGAATCACTTTCTGGGGGCAATAATCCCTTAGAACAAAATTAAATAATAATAATTTGTTCAATCCACGACTGCTTGTGGTTCACTGCTGTGCACAATTGACTGCTGTGTTTCGCCCACAAAATATACAATCGATCCACTTTACAGTATATTCTATGAAGCGCTTTGAGACATCTCAATGACGTGATCAGGCGCTATATCAAATGCAAGGATTATTATTGTAGAAAGCTGCGTTATAATGGATCGTCCTTTAATATTATTGTTAAACCACTAATATGTCTTCTGGTGACTGTGAGACATTCTGAATAGAGAAAATCACAGATGATGTGTCTTAGCCTTGAACACATACTAGACATCTTTTCATTTATATTACAGATTTCTGATTTTTATCTGAGGTTTTGCTGGAGTTTATCTTACTGTATCAGATCCAACTTTTCCCTTTCCACTCTAACTGTACATATTAGACACAATCTTCCAATTATTGTGCTATGTTTGCACCAATTATCTGTCTGGCCTTGGGATTTGTCACAGGAAGTGTGTGGATGTCTGAATGTGTTATTTAAATATAAATAATACTAATCCTTGAATTTGATATTCCGCTTTTCATGTCTTCTAGACATTTCAAACTGCTTCACAGAATATACTATAAAGTGAATTGAATAGATTTATGGTCGAAATACAGCAGCTAATTGCGCACAAACAGTCATGGATTGAAGCGACCAATTTGTTATTTTTTTTTCTTGAGGGATTATTATCGGGCGTGTGGTGTAAGTAAACTTGCCCAAAGAAACTGCCGGGAATCGAACCCACGTCTCTTGCTTGCAAGGCGAGCGCTCTAACCCCAGAACTACAGGACTCCACTATTTCAAGACAGACACCAAGAAATATTTCTAACAATCCTTCTTGGGGTGGGGTGAATGAGGGTGACATGCTTGGCAATGGAATATTGGAATCGAGTCCACGGTCTTGCTGGTTCCTGAGTCAGGTGAGTCCACGGTACTCCAGGTCTCTACTGATGACAGCACATCCTAACTTTTCACCAGAATTTGGAAGGACAGATTGGGGGCATGGATTCTTCCTGCTCCGAACAAAACCTTAATGAGTAGGGTGGTCCTAACTGGACAAGCAGTGGGAAGCTTGGCAAGCAGTGCTCTCAATGCAAGCTGTATGATTTTGGCTGATTAAATTCCAGCAGTACCCCTTCGCACACTCTGGGGTCCCCAAGCCTTGGGTTTTGCTAACCTGTGCCTAATACTCTCTGGATTTAGGTGAACAGGATGCATCCCTCCAGAGAGACAGAGTCTATTTCAGACACAGGGAAATTTTGATGTGTAGGTTTGGTTTGGATCTTCTTAAGCACGGTGAATGTTCAACTATCTTGCCTCCCACGATCTCCTCCGCAACTCACCCCCTCCCCATCACATCAGGATAAGATCAAATGGGCTGAGGGGTCTTTTCATAAGATCTTGTGTGCGTGTGTGGGGTAAGGGTCTTTTTCTGTGATATTGAGCCAGCAAGCTTGATGCACATAGAATGAGACCCTAATGCATTTGCTTTTACAGTGTTGCAGTCCTCCAGTCTATTAAGACATATTGTGAGATGCTGATTGTGGAGTAATGAGTTAATATCCCTCATTCCTGTGCATGTCTCTGTGGCTCATTACATAGATCGCAAAGTCACGATTGAAAGAGCATGTTTTGAGTGCCATGCTGATGTTTTGTCTCAGAATGGAGCCAGAAAAAAAACATCTGTACCTGTTTGCATTCTCCTTGGTTGCTAAGGGAACAAAACAGTGGGGACAAACAGTGAGATTTGTGTGGCCGCACAGAACATCCTGCTACAATTTACAGAGGACAAGAAAGCAGGGGAATGGGACTTGAGCTGCAACTCTGTTTGCAAGTGAAAAGATTTTGTATTGAAATAGTACGTGATGGGATGTTACTCTTTGTGCTGGAATCAATTCAGAGCAAATCAACAACATCCACAAGTGCCCATCACATAGGGTAGCGTCTCAGAGCACTTAACAGTGGTGGTCCCTGATTGGGGGGTGGATGGGGGGGGAAGGGCGAGAGGTTGAAGAGGAAGCTCTTAAGGCCGGATCTGAAGATAAGGAAGGAGAAAATGGGCAAGGGGGTGGGATTGAGGGAGGGCGTTCCAGAGTTTCGGGGCGTAGTGGCTGAAAGCATGGGTACCGATGGTGGAACGGAGGGACGAGGCACAGGTTCGGCTGAGGTGGTAATTTCACTGCTCTGTGTGAGACACCTTTGCTAAAATTCTTTCAGAGGGTCTCAACGATTGGCCTCAGTGCCAGCCAAGATATCTCTTCTTCACTATTGTACCCCTTTTTAGGTTTGTGTGTTTATGTGTGTGTGGACTTTAGGTGACGACAGGATTGGGCTCAGATGGTAAGTAACCTGCCAAATACTTGCTGCCAAGGCTCCTACCCTGATACTACAGGAGCCTTGGCAGAATATTGGCAGATTACTGTTTGTGGGACACCGCTGTGTGCAATTGGCTACCAGTATATCCTGTGGAATGCTTTGAGACGTCTCAATGACGTGATAAGTTGCTAAATCAAATATAAGGAAGTGGTAGTGGTAGCACTCTCACCTCTGAGTCAGAATATTGTGAGTTGAAGCCTCACGTTGGGACTTGGAATCGCATAGTCCAAGATGTCTGGGGTTTCTTGTATTGTTGGAGGTGCTGTCCTTTGGATGAGACTTTAAACCAAGGTCCCATCTGCCTGTTCAGGTGGACATTAAAGATCCCCTGGCACTATTTGAAATGAGAAGGGAATTCCTCTCTCCCACAGTCCTGGCCAACAAATCCTCCAAATAAAAATTGGTCATTTCATCCCATGGTTGTTTGCGGGACACTGCTGTGCACAATTGGCTGTCGCTTTTCGCCCACAAAATACACAGTCAATCATTCCACTTTACAGTACATCCTGCTCCTAAATTTGTCCTGACCCATTTTTAAGAGCGGGAAATTCCCTTCTCTTTTCAAATAGTGCCATGGGATCTTTACCATCCCCCTAAACGTGATAAGGCGTTATAACAAATGCAATATTATTATTATTATTCTGCACCATTCTAATCTCTGCTGGGACCAGTGATTGATACAGGTTGAGCATTGCCTCTGGTCTCCCCAGTGTGTGTTTTCCTAAGTCGTTTGGAGAAAAATCTCTTGGATAAAATCTCTTGGAAGAAAGAGGTCTTTCATCAGGAACCCTGACAGATTTATAAAGTGGCGTCTTTTAAAGATTGCAACATTCCCACCGAGTGCAAGTAGATGTGGCTGGTTCATGTCTGTTTGTGGTACTGACGAGGAGTTTTCAAACCAACGCATGCTTCTTGCTAATTTATTTGGCTCAGGTTATCACTCACCAAGTTAAGCCAAAAAGTGATTGTAATTTTAATGGGTTTGGCATTAGCATGTTGTTAAAACTGGATAGATCTGAGCACAGCCCTTCCATGTTTTATAGGGAATATATTGTACATTAAATGGGACCATTGAGTCAATGCCCAGTAATTTCTTAGCGAGGTCGAGTCTCATAAAGCATCCCAGTAGCTGTCTTAAATCAAAGCATATTGAGTTGCTGGGTTAGGGTTTGGCTCTGCTGGAAGCACATTGTAATCCCAGTGGCTAAGAGCACAACCTTCACACCAGATAACGGAATAATAATCCTTGCTTTTGACACGGCGCCTTTCACGTCAGGAGCTTGTCTCAAAGCGCTTCACATGATTTACCGTAAAGTGCAGGGACAGTGTATTTTGAAGACTTATGTGACAACCAATTTGCTCGCCCAGAAGCAGCCATGAAGTGAGTGACCAATTTTAATTTGGGGATTGTTGGCCAGGTTTACCGGGAGAGAGAAACTCCTTTTTTTTTTCGAATAGTGCCGTGGGATTTTAATATCCACCTGAAAAGGTAGATGGTCCCTTGGTTTAATGTCTCATCCAAAGGACTGCAGATCTAACAATGGAGCACATTCCCAGCACTGGGCTTGAGTGTATCTTAGCTTATATGAGTTCTAAGTCATAATAGGGGCAGTTTGAATCTCCTACTGAGTAGGGTGAGACCCACAGACACAGAGAACCATAGAATTTCTTCCATGTTAGTTTCTTCCATGCATATGATTCAGCGAACAGATGGCAGATTTTGAAATTTGTCCCAAAAACCCAGAAGCTGTATCATATGCATCTTAATGCAATAGGACAATGCTTAACCAAATTCCAACCATCTCCGTGTTTGTTCATCTGAATCAGAGCTCCAGACAAACAATCCTCCAGATTAATTGGTCATTCGCCTTGTGACACATCCTTAGTCAAATTGTGGCCTACTCACGGCAACGTGTTGCATCTCAGGTGAAAGGTGGCGTTCAACAGAGGGAGGTCTCACCTGCTTTAAGACTTGGGCTGAAGCCAGATGAAGACAGCCTCTCGTGCGAGGCAGATGGCTGCTAAAACTGAGGTGGCAACTTTATACCTGAGGCCACATATTGTTGCCAGACCTTTAGATCTGAATTTTCACCTACGGGATGAGGTAGATGTCTGATAACGCTTGTCCTCTGATCATTATCGTGGGGAAATCTAGGTAGCTGTTTGAAGACAGGTGTTGCCTTTGATGAATGAATTGAAGGGACATCCTCCCGACGTGAAAGGCGCTGTACAAATGTAATTTGTTGTTATTGTTGCTGTTGATGGGAAAGACTGATTAGAAAGGAGAGTGTACACCCATGGTAACCTGCCCTTTCCTTTTACTTGCTAGATGATCTCCGTGGTGAGATTTGAAGACCCCACCCCCCCCACCCCCCGCCGAGGAATGGTGGCCAATTCTATGGATGGGATCAGTGAGCACAAAGAAAATCATCAGCGTACAGTGGCTGGTAGGTTGGGTCTGTAACTACTTGACTGTTTGAGGAGTAAATGTGAAAGATATTCTCGAGACTAGGTTTAAAATCTTTCCGGACAACAATAACAAAATTACATTTATAGAGCACCTTTCACGTCGTGAGGACTTCCCAAAGCGCTGGAGACACCAGGTAAGTGATCTTTTACACAGATAGTCATGCACAGCTGGAATGAGTTACTGAAGGCAAGCAGAGGCCACTGTCTGGCTATCTTTCCCGCTGCTTGTTCAGCTAGGACCACCCTACCAGTTAGGGCTTTGGCTTGCAGGGTTAATAGGAGCTGAGTAGGAGAATTCCCTGCCCCCAGGCACTGGTCTGCCCTTCCAAGTCCTGCCAGTGAACCAGCCTGGTTGTGGGTCATCAGCCTTGCCCTGGAGTACTGCGGATGCCCCCTGGCTTCGGAACTGGACTAGAGACCACCAGAGAAGGTGGGCTTGATTCCGACATTCCTTTGCTAAATATGTCACGTTGGAGCCAGTTCAGCTCCAAGGAGACCCCACTTTCCTCCCCCGAAGGAGAGTAGAGATCATTTTGGTACCACTATGGGAGTATAGTGAAATGGATATTACAGGAAGAGGGTCATCTGAATCTCTCCTGTGAAAGTATTAGAGCCAAGTCTGGGATGATGAAAGCTTCATTGGAGCCAAGCTAGTTTATGCTGAGCAGTCAGAAGCCACAAACCTGACCTTGATTTATTCAGTGTAAATTGACATGGTCAACCAATGCAGTAACCATCTATGTGACCGAGGCTGTGTGCTTGGAATAGCTTGTGAGTCAGTTGCTCCAGCGTGGAGCAGGGGAACGTCTCTGAGAATAATAGATTCTCATTCTAAACCCTCTGTGGATATTTACTGTGTACTCAGGGCAGCAGAGGATTGTGTCGGGCTCCAATGAAATGTTTTTTGAGAGCGGTTTGGGGATGGGGGTGGGGGTAGTGGATGACGATGCCTGACTATCGTTCCCATTTAAAAAGTTTTTTTTTCTCATTTGTCACCGCATAGCTTGCTATTGATATCACTCTCTGGCAAGCTTTCCCACTGCTTGCCAGTAAGGACCACCCTACCAGTTTGGGCTTTGGCTTGCAGCGTTATAGTGTTATACTGTTAGTGAATGGTCCCTGATCGATAATCTCAATATCCGCTGCCCCCCATTTGATCTCTTGTATAAACAATCTAGTCTGACGATGCATTTGGATTAACTTCAGTCACACTATCGGAATAGTGAATGGTTTGTTCACAAATCTCTTCACAGGCTTTGCCTTTGCTTTGACATTGTGTTGAAGGGAAAAGGTCTCTCAGAGAGCAGGGTTACCTGAGCAACACATTGGGAATGTATTGGCAGTACAGCTCCTGACACTTCTGAGTGATAGCAACATTCTGTGATGCCAGTGAAGAGGAGTGAAGCTTGTAAAAAAAAACTTTTATCTTCAAGTGGCGTCCTGTCAATGACGTGAAAGGTTTATTGTGCAAAGCTGGAGGCTGATAATGATCTGGGCTTAAAGGAAAAAAATGTGTAATGTATGGATATATCCTATATGGGCTCTGCCTCCTTTATCTCACTACCTGAGGCAATCCAGACACAACATGGTGCTCTCTAATTACAGTCTCTAAACTCTGTGATTATGACAATCCCTGTGACTTGCACCTGACTTCCTTCTATTATCATACCACAGAGCAACATCAATAGAAGATCCAAATATTGGGCAGATGTGTAGTCTAACGTGTTGTTTGCTAAAGTTTTTCATCGTGCACTTAGAATGTGATAGAGTCAATATCTCAGGCTGCTGGTAAAAGGGGTGACAGCGTGTGAGAGCTGGATTAACAATAATGGAGATAATAATAATAATAATCCTTGCAGTTGGTTTAGTGCCTTATCACGTCGGAAAGTGCTTCACAGGAATTACTGTGAAATGA
This sequence comes from Callorhinchus milii, assembly GCF_018977255.1. Classification (NCBI taxonomy): domain Eukaryota; kingdom Metazoa; phylum Chordata; class Chondrichthyes; order Chimaeriformes; family Callorhinchidae; genus Callorhinchus; species Callorhinchus milii. The sequence continues at coordinate 18,266,112 of NW_024704750.1, read as the reverse complement.
AGTGACTGTGTCAATTGTAGGCAAATGCAGCAGTACAATTGCACACAGCAATGTCCCACAAGCAGACATGGAGTGAGTGACCAATTTTATTTGGGGGATTGTTGGCCAGGACACCAGGAGGGAGAAGCCCCCTTCTGTTTCTGAATAGTGCTGTGGGATCTTTAAAGTCCATCTGAACAGGCAGATGGGACTTTGGTTTAACGTCTCATCCAAAGGATAGTACCTCTAACAATGCAACATACCCTCAGCACTGCGTTGAAATGTCATCTTAGACAATTCGGAGACAAACTGACATCAGTAACCCATGTTGCTGGGTGAGAGCGGTTATTGACTTGACAATGTAAGGGAGCTGTATTAGCATCAGTACACATGCAGTCAGTAACACATGGCACTGGGGTGGTACATGAATTACTGAGATGAGACTGTGAGCGGGCTGGATTAGATGTCCAGTATTGTTTGTATCATATGAACTCCGAAGGCCTTGTCCAAGCTCCCTCCCCACACTGGGCTCAACATCTATAATAATAATAATAATAATCCTTGCATTTGGTAGAGAGCCTTATCACATCGTTGAGACATCTCAAAGAGCTTCACAAAGTTGATTGACTATGTATTTTGTGGGCGAATCGCAGTAGTCAAATTGCACAGCAGTGTCCTAACAATAGTTTGATTGAGTGACCACTGGGTTCCTATTACCCCCAGAAAGCGATCTGAAAATCGGGTTCCTACTTACTGCTAGGTAAACAGAGGCGTGTGGAGTAAGGAAATTTGCCGAAGGTTTCTCCCCGTCCAGGAATCGAACCCAGGTCCTCTCGCTTGTGAGGTGAGTGCGTTAATCACTATGCTCCCTCCCAATACTGGGCTGACCATCTCCCTACAGGCAGCTGCTGGATGTCTTTCCTCACTGTGTACAAGCTGGTTGCTTTGTTTTTTCTCTGGCACATCTGCTGTCATATGCTGAAGAGCGACGGGGAGTAATTTCATCCTCTGCTCTTTCCGCAAAGTGCTTTGACGGCATTAGAGCTCTGTAACTCACTCTCGCTCTTGCTGTTTGACAACCAGAGATTTGCGCAGGGTGTGAGGTCTGGTCCAGAGCAGCGTGGAGTGTGTCTGTGATGATAGAGAGGAGGGATTCGATTCTGTCTGTCTTCACATCTGTGCATTGGTGAAAGTGGAGCCAGGAGATCCCGTTGACTGTGGTGCTTGTGAGCTTCACTTAACTGGAACCATAATAATAATAATAATCCTTGCATTTGAAATAGCACCTTATTACATTATGAGACGTCTCAAAGCGCTTCATATATTGTAAAGTAGATTGACTGTATACTTTGTGGCGCAGCACAGCAGCCAATTGCTCACAGCAGTGTCCCACAAACAGTCGTGGATTGAGTGACCAAATTCTTTTTTGAGGGATTTTTATCCACAGTAAGCGATCCGCCAAACAACTGGGTTCCTACTGCGTATGTGGAGTAAGAAAACTTGCCTAAGGCTTTGCTACACCCAGGAATCGAACCTGGGTCATCTCTTTTGCAATGCGAGTGTGCAAATCACAACCTGCCCCTGTTTGCAGGATAAAACTAAGCAGAATTTGAGGGCAGTGGAGAACGTTGCAGAGTTCTTCAAAGATTTGGCGAAACAAGTCTTGCCTCTTTTTCCTGCCGTTCCCTCCTTTCCCCGCTTTAGGAAGGCTAGGGAAACATGCCATGCTTTCAGGACTGTGACCAAGTGCCAGGCACAGTCCTGTAGTCCTGCCATGGTTCATTTGGACGCAGTTATGTATTTTCCGATCTATTTCAAGAATTAATATACAGCAGATGTCAGCTCCCACTTTGAAAACCCCGTCTTTGAAACGATTATCAAAAATAGTAAATGATATTATGCTGTCGCTCGGATACCAGCACAACCACCAGGATCAGAGATAAATTCCATGGACATTTTTTGGCAAGTTCCCACCCTTCCCCCAGGTCACCCCATCATTACTGCAACCGAGAAAAGGTTTCCGTTCGTTATTGGTTCATTTTCCCACATTTTAACCCATTATGTAACATCTAAACCTCTCAAAGCTTCACGTAATTACTGTCAAGTGTTAGTGTAACATATTTGTTAGAGCACTCACATCGCAAGTGAGAGGACCTGGATTCGATTCCCGGGAAGGGCAAAACCTTAGCCAAGTTTCCTTACTCCACGTACCACTGTTCACTTAGTGTTTATCAAAAGACTTCAGAGTATTTTCTGTAAAGTGTAGTGATGGTGTATTTATAAGCACACACAACAGTTCTTTCAAATTTACAGCATAGAACAATAATAATCTTGCATATGATATAGCGCATTATCTTTTCCTTGAGACATCTCAAAGAGCTTCACAGAATATACTGTAATGCAAAAGGCGGCAGCCAATTGCGTACAGCAGTGTCCCACACACAAACAGTTGTGGGTCAATTTTTTTCACATATTAATAAGTCATTCTACATCTACATCATAACCTGTTAATTCCTTTCAATATTTGGAATACCTCCATCAAACTACCCCTTAACCCTCTCTGCTCTGAGGAATAAAACCCTAGTCTACCAAGTGTAGTTTCTCAAGACAGCTAAACCTCTTCAGATCTATCTAGTGCACAGTCGCTGGACACCATCCAAGGCTACTTTAGGTTGCTCCAGTGGGGGAGTGAGTCCCAATACAGACGTGATGGACCGAATCACTTCCTTCTGTGCTCCAAGCTTTGCCTGAATCTTTGATCCTTGGACCTGCGGTGTAGAAATGGATCACAGGTGAAATCTTGAGTGAATGTTTTAGCAGCTCTGAACGGCTGTGAAATAAAGAAATAAAAATCCAGTCGCTATTCATCCTCGGTACGCAGCAGCGCAATTATTCAAAGTTATTTCTCCATAAATGTTGTGGTTCCCAGAGGAACAGTTTAGCTGTTTGCTTGCTCAGAGCAACTGCAAAGAATGCACGCTGACAAATTGCAGAGAACAGTCTGGGAATAATTTGTTCAGAAGCAAGAGGGCTCATCAGCCCCACAAGCAGGATTCAGATTCCAAGTTAAAATAATAATGTGTGGAGCTCTGCTTCAGTTAGCAGCGCTGTTGTCTCTGGGACCGAAAGTTGGGCTGAGATCTAAGAACCACCTTGGAATTTATAGTTGGGTGATACTCCAGTGCACTCCTGGGGATTGGCTGCATTGTCAGAAGTGTTGTCCTTCACCTGAGATCTTAACATCAAGGTCCAGCCTATTCAGGTGGATCTTAAAGATCCTGTTCATTATTTGAAGAGAAGGGAGATTTTCCAGTGTTTTGGCCAATAATCCCACAAATAAAATTGGTCTTTCACTTTGTGGCTGTTTGTAGGATACTGCCGTGTGCAAATCGACTGCAATGTTTGGTCACAACAGTCACTACACGTGGCAGCAATGACTTGCAAAGTACTGTGAAGCGCAGCCTGCTATGCTTCGTGTCTTTTCAATGTTTGGAATCGGTCATATTATTATTTTTTGAAAAGGCTGGATTTGGGGGCTCACGTGGATCAAAACACCAGGACAAATTTGATGAATGTTTCTGTGATTCTACACATAGGCAGTGAGTGACTAGGACTAGAGGGGGCTGAGCAAACAGTACTGGAAAGACTCAGTCAGTGGAGGGGCTGGGAGATTACATCAACCTCAATATTTCATCATCTGAACTGAGACTACATTTCTATGCAGAGACTCCTGCACAGAAAGAGAGCTAACTCCTAATTTTCTGCTTTATATATAAATACCGCAAAACCTCCCTACATTTCCATGCAGAACCATGGAAATTTACAGCACAGAATTTATATTCGGCCCATCGTTTTTGTGCTGGCTCTTTTAAAGAACAATCTCTTCAGTCCTATTTACCTGCATTTCCCCATATGTCCACAAAATACAGTCAATTCACTTTACAATATAATCTGCGAAGCACTTTGAGACGTCTTAACGATGTGATAAAGCAATAAATGAATATTACTGCTATTTATTATTATTATACCCCTGTAGTTTCCCTTTTGAAAGCTAATATGAATTCTACATCAACCATAGCTCCCAGCAGCACATTCTATACTCTTAACATGTGTGTGGAAAATGATTTTCTGTGTGATTTTGAGTTAATCATGGCAAACCTTAAACTAAATTCTTAATTCCCAATTCTCCAAAGCTTGCCATCCCGCTTATTTTATCTTGATCCAGGAATCCAGGCCCTATCTTCAAAGGGTTTGAGCACTAACCAATGAAATTAAATCCGTCAATTTGGAAAGAGAAGGCAAGTTGAGTCGATATGCTTTGGATTAGTGTTTGGGGGCTGTAGGCACAAAGATAACTGCAGGGTGTACACAAAGTCCTGTTACCCCCTTGTTACAAAACAGGGATACGAGACTATGCAGGAGCTGAATCAGAGATGCATTTCACCTCATTACTCCATCCATGTTACGGAAGATGTCACACTGAACATGGCGATGGATCATTATCTGCCATGAAAATGATAGCTCACTCACTCACACCGATCCTCTGGACGTCTAAATACAATTAAAACTTGCACTGAAAACAATTAAGTACTTCTAAATACAGTTATCATCAATTCTTCCATATATTTCAGTTGTTGCACTGTAGATAAAAAAAACATTTTTATAAAAGAACAGGACTTTGTGGACACCCTGTAGTTGAACCACAAGCTTGATAAGCATTGTTTCACCCCACCAAATCAGTCACCCGAAGGGATACGGAAGAGGCCGAAACAACGTGAAAGCAGCTTGGCAACTTACCAATCTCAATCTAAAACAGAACACGAGCTTCCAAGCTAAGGGCAGTTGGCTGAAGGATGTGAGAATTTTGCTGGAACGGTTATGGTTCATGTTTTAATTCTCAAAATGAGGTTTCAAGCTACTACGGAAGTTACTGTATGTATGAGGTCATGGAAGGAAATTTTGTTCAGCCAACAAGGGTTTGTGGCTAGCTTTTAACCCTTAGAGGCCTTTATTCCAGTTGCTTAAAACAAAACGAATATAGAAACAAGGCTGGAATCAAACTAATAATAATAATAATAATCCTTGTATTCAATTAGCCCCTATGACATCTCTAAGACATCTCAAAGCGCTTCCAAAGAATACAATAACACAATTACTTTGTAAAGCGCCTTTCACATCAGGAGGACATCCCAAGGCACTGAACAGTTGGGGATCAGGACCCAAGGGTGGGGGGGAGGGGTAGGGTTGGGGTGAGGGGGGGCAGAGAGGTAGGAGGGCGGCTGAAAAGGAGGGTCTTGAGTCATGCCTTGAAGGAGGCGAGGGAGGGAGCAAGGCGAAGGGATTATGGGATGGAGTTCCAAAGGGTGGGGGCAGAGAGGCTGAAAGCCCGGCCGCCAATGGCCTTGAAAGTGAGGATGAGGTTTTGAATTCTATCCTCTGAGGGATGGGGAGCCAGTGGAGCCGGGCGAAGGTGGGGGTGATGAGGTCATGGATCCTGGTACGGGAGAGGACACAAGCTGCAGAGTTCTGGATGATCTGCAACTTGTGGAGGGAAGAGTTTGGGAGGTCGACAAGGAGGGAGTTTCCATAGTCGAGTCTTGATGTGACGAAGGTGTGTGTGAGGATTTCGGTGGCCTGAGGGTGAGGCAGTGGCAGAGTCGGGCAACGTTGCGGAGGTGGGGGAAGGCAGAGCGGGTCATGGCACGAATATGGGGGATAAAGGACAGTTGAGGCTCAAACAAGACTCCCAGGTTCCTGACTGGCTTGGTGAGGTGGAGTGCGCATCCGTGGATACTGATGCTGCCAGTGCCTAAGGTGCCGCGGCGCTGGCACGAGCCAATCAGGAGGGCCTCGGTCTTGCTGACATTCAATTGTAGAAAGGTGGCTCTCATCCAGGACTTGATGTTTGACAGACATTCTGTCAGGACATCAGTTGTCCTGGAATCAAAGGTGGAGGCAGAGAGATAGAGTTGGATGTCATCCGCGTACATGTGGAAGTTGACCCCATGTCTGTGGATGATGTGACCAAGGGAAGCACGTAGAAGTTGAAGAGGAGGGGAAGAGGACAGAGCCCTGAGGCTGGAAGAGAACCCGGTGGTGGAGACAAATCGGAGACGGTGTGAGAGATAAGTCCTGAACCATTCAAGGACAGAACCTTGAAGGTTGAGGTGAGAGGAGAGGCGGTGGAAGAGGGTGGAGTGGTCCACGGTATTGAAGGCAGCAGAGAGGTCAAGGAGGACAAGGAGGTAGAGGGAGCCCTGGTCACAGGTTAACAGGATATCGTTCGTGACCTTGACCAGAGCAGTTTCCTTACTGTGAGCAGCAGAGAAATCCGATTGAAGGGGCTCGTGAAGGGAGTGGTAGGGGAGGAAGGAGTGAAGCTGGGAAGCAACGACTCACTGAAGGACAGCGAACATCCTGTAAAGTGAATTGACTGTATTTTGCGGGTGAAATGCAACAACCAATTGTGCACAGCATTGTCATGGATTGAGTGACCAAATTATTATTATTTTTTTGAAGGATTATTAACCCTTGGAAAGCGATTAACACCGGGGTTCCTGCTTACCGCTAGGTAAACAGAGGCGTGAGGAGTAAGGAAACTTGCTTAAGATTTCTCTCTGCCTGGGAATCGAATCTGGGCCCTCTCTCTTGTGAGGCAAGTACTCTAACCAATATGCTACGTGACTACATGAAGCCAGGTCAGCTTGAGTCCCTTTGTAAATGTTTAAGCTTCCTTCTTCTACCTTTTTAAATGAACTTGTAAGCATTTCTGCGAGTTGTCTCAAAGCACTTCACAGAATATATGTAACGCGGCTTGCCTGTGTATTTTGTGGCCAAAACGCTGCAGCACAATTGCGCACAGCAATGTCGCACAAACAGCAGTGGAGTGAGGGACCAATTTTATTTGGGGGAATGTTAGCTCGGACACCAGGAGAGAGAAGCTCCCTTCTCTTTTCAATAGTGCCACGGGGTCTTTAACTTCCACCTGAACAGGCAGATGGGACCTCGGTTGAACGTCTCATCCGAAGGACGGGTTATTTCTAGATTATTTAGAATCTGATTCAGAACTTCTGGACTCCAAGGGTAATATTGCTTTCAGCAGCTACAGTCCCCTGAGATGTGACATGGGTTCAATTCTTAGAGTACTGGAGTGAGACGTCGGTCCAATGCTTCATTACTAGTTGGCTCTTGGGGTCATATCTTCTCATGCTTCTCTGGATTAAGTAGGATTAACGACCAGCGTAAACTGTAATGTGAGGAATGCCAAGGCAGCTTCAAGATCACAGATTCAGAATAGCTCGCTCTGCAAAGCTTTCCCTGTCAGCCGCTTCCTCATTTACTCTGGCCCTTGGCTTTTCTCTCCTGTTTTGCCAAGAACAGAATGCACCAATATTTTTGCAATTGAAGCAGAAGACGCCATGTGGGAAGATTACAAGTTCAGGAGTTTCCCAGAATTGTGGCCGTCGAATTATTTTGGAGGCTGAAAAGAAGCTCGAAATACGTCCTGAATCTGCCGAAATAGTGGTTGAATATGATCAAAATATCCCCGATGTCTCCATCTCATTGTTTGGGCAACATTCCCAAACAGAGAGTGTGTTCCGTATACAATTGCCTTGTAAGGCAAACCACGACCTGACTTTTCCCGGGCTTCGTATGACGTTCACAAGGCTGTCAGAACCCATGTCAAGTGACATCTCTGATATTAAGAGTGACACCTCTACATAACCTGTTATTGACCGTGAAAAGAGAAGAGTTTTTCCCTGTGTCTTGAGCAACAATCCCCCAAATAACAATGGTCACTCACTCCGTGGCTGGTTGTGGGACATTGCTGTGCGTAGCTGGCTGCTGTGTTTCGCCCACAAAACACACAATGTATTCCTGTGAAGTGCTTTGAGATGTCTCGATGACAATGGTAAAGTGCTATATAAAACGCAAGAATTATTATTATTATCTGGTGCATAATATATGGATTATGCTCAATTTGAAGCTTGGCTTGCAACAATAAACAGGAAACTGAGTCAAAGACTAACTGCTCGGATAACGTGGGATCTGACGGCACTGTCTAATATCGAGCATTCCTCAAATAACTTGTTGTTAGCCACAGGTCAAAGGTGAATAATGGAGTGGATAGAGAAGCCACAGAGAGGTTGTCTCTGAGGAGACAGGTCTTTTGGATGTGGGTTCAGTTTTAGATCTTTTTGAATAAAAGGAATAGATTGAGAAAGCCTACGGAGTACATCACACAGGGTGTCAGCCGAGCTCAATCGGTAGCATTCTTGCCTCGAGTCAGAAGGTTCAAGCCCCACTTCGGGACTTTGAGCTCAGTCGAGGCTGACACTCGAGTGCAGTTTGTCCAAAGTGCCTTCCTTCAGATGAGACGTTAAACCAAGTTCCCGTCTGTCTGTTCAGGTATTAAAGATCCCACAACACTATTCGAAAAGAGAAGGCAGTTTCTCTCTCCCGGTGTCCTGGCCAACAAGATAAAATTGGTCACTGTTTTCACTGTCTACGACCAAGATAAAATTGGTCACTCACTCCACGGGTTGTTTGTGGGACATTGCTTTGCACATTCACCTACAAAATACACACTTTGAGACATCCCTGCAACATGATAAGGCAAAATACCAACTGGAACAATTATTATATTATTTCAAATGTCCTGTCATCACCATATGTCACTCTCGTTAATCCTGCAACAGGGCTTGATTGATAATAATCCTTGCATTTGATATATTGATATATTCTTATTTAGTCTATTAAGAGTGAAGCTTTTTTTTAGTAGGTAAATGCAGAAGCGATTTGTAGCATCTAAATCCCATTAACAGCCACAAAGTGAACGACCAATTAATTAGGACTGTTGTGCAAGGCTACTGGGCTAATGTTTGCTCCCTTCTCTCTTTTTTTTACCCCAATTGTCACTTGATCTTTAACGTTCACATGAACAAACAAACAGATAATATCTCGGTTTTATATTTACTTTCTAGAACCTTTGACAGTCCAGCAGCCCTGTCCTGCACTGCACTGGAAGGGCCACGTAGTTTAGGAATTTAACTCCCAACTAGGGACATGGACCTTTTGAGCCATAGATACAAGTGATTCCAAGGAGCCACGTAAAAGGAAGATGATTGTCTCTCAGGTGAGTCCAATGAGCTCTCAGCCACAGATGAGACACGAGAGAGCCTGGAATTCTCACTGTGATACAGCAGCAAATTGCTCCTAATTCAGAAATTCCAGACACGATATTCAACCTCAATTTGCTGCTAATCAAAAAGAAATTACCTGTTTGTTGTTTTATCCTTTCCTTCTAATTGCATTTCCCTCTGTTGGAATGTAAATTTTCCCCAGAGGCTTTGTGTCCACAGAGCAAAGCCAACAAACCTGGAGAATGCATTGGAGCAGTTTGTGTTATGGCCACACAGAGTGGCCATGTCTCTCTGATCTGCCAGGAGAGCATCAGGATTCTCATTGACTTTTGTTCCTGCCAATGAGAACCCCAAAATGTGTGAAAATGCAACATTCAGCACGCTCATTGTCACATGAAGTCGTAGTACTCTCCTTGCGAACAAGAGGACCCGGGTGGGGCAAAACCTTAGGCAAGTTCCCTTACTCCACACGGCATGGTTTACCTAGCAGTAAGTAGCAACCTAGTTGTGAGTCGATTGGCGGATTGCTTTCCAGGAGTAATAATCGCTCCAAAAAAAACTAACAATGGTAATAATTTGGTCACTCAATCCACCACTTTTTGTGTGACACTGCAATTGGCTGCCACAATATACAATCAATTCACTTTACAATATATCTGGTGAAGCACATTGAGACGTCTCAATGACGTGATAATGCGCTGTATCAAATGCAAGGATTATTATTATTAAATTATTTTTATTCCACACCTGGAGGTATCCCAGGCCCAACTCAACACTCAGGGCTGCCACCATAATCCAAGCTTTGTATCACTCAGTTGTTTCAAGGTTCTTGACCAAACTTACCATCTGGTAACTATCCCTGGTGTTAATGTCAGAATGCCGTTAAATGTGGAGTCCATTGATTTCAAGAGGGAAATAGACATGTATATAAAAGAGAGGGGCTTGAAGGCAGGGCGGTGAAATTGAATTGATCTCCTTGCCCTTTGAGCTGGTCCAGACTTAATAAGCTGCTTGGCCTCTTTCCGCACGATAAGAGTTCTGTGTTCTACAATACCATCCTTTCATCTCAACACAAAGATACCTACTCACCCACAGTCACTTTACAAAAGGTGAAACAACCCACCCTGGGAAGGAGCAGAGGGAGGAGAGGAAAGGGGAGACTAGGAAAGAAGCAGGGGTCAGGGGGGAAACAGTAATTTTCTGTCCAATGTGGCCTGTTCGTGGACTTAATTCAAGGGTGGAAGGGAATTGATTGGAGGTGTAGAAGTGCTGGGAAATCACTAACTTGCCTGGGCACTTTAGGATAAGTTGAATTCTTTGGGAATATTGGGACATGTTAGGAATGGTGTCAGACGAAGAGTTAAATTTGGCCTCTTTGGTACTGGGAGATGATTTGCGATGGTTTGTGACTGTGAACAATATCTCACAGATAACGTTTAAGGACAGTTCGTAACTTAGCTACTAGCTTCTTGGGCTCTGATGAAGGAGGTGATGAGGAATTTGTTTTGTTTAGTCAGCCGGGTGTCTGACGCATGCGGAAACCCATCACCGTGCTTAAGAGTGTCAAAACCAGGCTGAGAATTCGATGCATCCACCTACACGTGGAGATTCCAGAGATAGATAGATTGTTGGTATGGAATACACACTCTCTCCCTGGAGGGACACATCCTGCTTACCTAATTCCAGAAAGTATTAGGCGCAGGTTGGCAAGAGCCAAGGTTTGGGGACCCCAGAGAGTGCATTGTGGTAACTGCTGGAGTCTGACCAGCTAAAAACACATAGCTTGCCATCGATAGCAGTCTGGCAAACTTTCCCGCTGCTTGTCCAGCTAGGACCACTCTACATGATAGAGCTTTGGCTTGCAGGGTTAACGGGACTTAGTGGGAAGATTCGCTGCCCTCAGCGACCGATGATGAGGAACAGATGGGATTGTACTAAATCATAGCATCAGGATAGTGCAGGGCTGCGAAAACATAGCAGAGTGGACGCATTCATCTGCTTATTGTAACATTTGTGCATAAAGCAAGCACCTGGAGGCCAGCCTGCTCCAGGATGCGAGTATAAAATTCTCAGCTTATTCCCTGGAGATGCTCGCTTTGTTTTCTCAGCAGATTCTGACAAGCATGTGGGAGATGGCTTTTCCGCACGCTATACTGTACTGACGTTATAACCCTGTCCTGCTGGCAGGACAGCACATGCTAAAGCTGCATGCACCAAAGTATTGTTAATTAAAGTCACCAGTTAGTGATTTGCTTCTGTCTCTCGCAGATAATTTCTCAACTCTCGATACAACTTGCATTTATATAGCGCCTTACATGCCTGACAGCATCTCAGAGCACTTTGCTCAATATTCAAGTCTTGTTCTCAGGCTCACTCCATCTCTCTTGAGGCAGATGTAGAGATGTGGTGCTAGCCCACGTGAAGCACGCTGTATAAATGCAAGTTGTCGTTGGTGGTTGTGACCAGGAAAGAGAGAATTGCAAAGCCATGAAGAGCGGATGGGGAGGAGGCGTGAGGCTGACTTATAATGAGCCTCACCATTTGCACAATTGCGCACAGCAACATATGAAATAAATATGAAACAAATGAGCGATTTTATTTTGGAGATTGTACTGGACATCAGGAGGAATTCCCTTCTCTTTTTGAATAGTGCAGCGGGATTGTGAACATCTACCCGAGCAGGCAGACCTCATCTGCAGGATGGCTTCGGGGAGGTCTCAGAACTCTGTCAGGTCTGGATACTCTTTACGCATGGTGATGGGTTTCCGCATGTCTCACACACTTGGCTGAACTCCCGCTAGCTGGGAAGCCTCTCATTATACATCATCTTCACTTCTCTCCCATCAGTCAGTGCCCTCCCACTTCATTCTTTCTCCTTTGCCCTTCCTTAAAAAAAATGTGAAAAATGGCCTTTTAAATGCACATCAATGAACAAATATTGCTCTGCTGGTGATAAACAGCACCGATGTTGGAATTAATTCACTGAGTAACACGTAATTTTCAAAATTAACACAGATTCAGAAGACAAAAAAAAAAGCCAAAGAAACATCCCAAATCGTTTGGCAGCTTTTATTATCAGTAAAGCAATTAAATGAACAATAACTTTCTGTATACGTAGGAAAGACGAGGCTCTCTACTGTTGCTTAAATATGTAAAAGTTTTCCGTCAGAAGTTACTTTGCACAACATCATATTAATACTGCAATGCTGGACTGCCCGTTTCTGAGCAGAGTAGCATAGGGGGAATGTGGGCATTAAACAGCTGACTTCACAAGCGGGGTTACACAAGTGACACACAGGAATTGCCACACTCAGCTGGAACACGACAAGCTAGTGTTGGGGCACTGTTGTTGAGGGAACCACTCACTGTACGTAAAAGAACAGTTCAAGGGCAAGAATTTGAGGAGGAAGTGAGGGGCAGCTTGTTCCTGACCACTGTGCTCGGGAACCAGCTTACCTTTGGCAAGTGCATGCTGCTAACCAGGTTTGGAAGGAAGCCTTTCCAGCCGCTCAAAGCCAGGAGAGCGCACACCCACATAGCAGGAGGAAAACGAGAGAAGATGCTCTACCAGCACTAACAGTCCCCTAAAATATCCCTCCACACGAGACTGTGAACAGCATGCCATTGTCTAGACAACATTGAGTACAGCTCAGTTGCTGCAGAGTCTAACCTATTGGTATAGTGGGGTTATGATAAATACAGAGTCTGTGTGTATCGCATTAGAAATCGCAAACAGTAAAGTAGCTGACTTTGTTTCTCCACATTCCCGGGAAGGACAGAAGCTCATCACTGCTGCTGAGCTGTGCCATCTTTCTCGTAGATGTAGCTTCCAACGCCCCCAGTGTTGAACCCTGGAACGAAGTGCAGAACAAGGCTTATTCTGGTGTGGAACATCGGGAAGGTGGAAGAGAGGAACTCACAACAGGAACGTTACAGGAATCCCCTCAAATCTGACCCACAGCCACCGAGACTATTAAATCCCCTTTCCCCAATGTGGAGACTGGAATACAAAATTCTCCTCACCTCTTGGTCCAAACAGCACACCGTAGCAAGGCATGTGGCAATAGGGCTGCCCATCGTGCTGCAAATAGAAAAGACAAGAATGTGTCACTCACACCTCTCTCTTTTTCTCTCTCTAGACAGCAAGGAGTTGAAAGTAATTACACACAGAGAGGAACAGCGTGTGCGTGCAAGGAGCGAAAATTCACCACCACGACAGCCCAGCCAAGCCAACACTCAATACAACAGCAACAAGTTACATTTATACAGCGTCTTTCACATCGGGAGCAAGTCCCAAGTCGTTGGACAGTGAAGGGTTTGCACCCAAGCTGGGGATTGGAAGATGATCAAAGGTACGCAAGCATAGTCTCAGAAATCTACAGCGTGGGGGTGGGGGGGGGTGGGCAGAGCTGAGGGTGGGCAGAGCCGGGGGTGGGCAGAGATGGAGGTGGCTATCAAGGGAAGTCAGCAGCCTGGTCTACTTTTCCTGCAGTAGGCAGAGAAGTGTCCTGGATTTGCAGAGCGTTGAAGTTAGTTAAGTTAGTGACAACAGGCTCTGTCTCTAATTGTACATTGATAGATTTAAACTTATTGTGTAATCTGCTCTCTGGTACACTGTATTAAGGTCTCAGGGTGGGGCAGAGAAAGGAGATGGCTGATCACCAGAGCAAGAAGTCCAGACCTACTTACTATGAGCAAATTGGAAACTGCAGAGCAGAGTGCCATCTAGTGGCAAATAGCATGAAAGACAGGCTCCCTCACAGGTCAGTTTGATTTGGATTGGATGAAGACCAACAATATTGGATGAATATTATTATCCAGTAACGGGGGGCACTGGCTCTCGCTGTGGACAGACCAGCCCTCTTTCCTGCTGCAGGAAGACCGACTGCCAAGGCGGGTGAACTAGAAAGAGAGCAAAATTCTCTCAAAATTAGCTCAAGGCTGTCCCAACCCCACATCACTTTATCAGAGGAGTTTCTCCAGCCACCAACCGATAGAGGTCCAGCCCAGCTCCTAAGGTTAAACGCATTGTGCCATTAATTCACTGAGTAACACGTCATTTTCTTCTGCCTGAATTGCATTTTGTGCCAAGCCTCCATCGGCGAAAGGGCGGTGACACAGCCAACCTACTGAGCTGCTGGGCTCCGATTCCACTTCATTGCCAAAGAGGTTTTGATAATCAGCACAATGTTCCTAGCAATCACCTGGTATTGCAACCTGTGGACAGCTGGAATTCCTGGTAGCGTTTTAGTCAAAAAAGACTGCTCTTTGCCATATTGCCCTCAATGAAGTTCTTCCCTCCCTTCACAAGCGAGAGCTGATCTTGCAGAGGTGTACAATATTTTTAAATGGGATTTGAAAATGCTAACCCGCATCAATACCTTAGCAATGCATCAAGACAGTAGAACGAGAGAATATGGGTTTAGAGGTGTAAAGGGCAATTTTAGGAAGACGCCAGAAAGTTATTCTTCATGTAGAGGGTAATCAATGGTCGGAGCAAGTTGTCAGGAAAGCCGATGGAGGTTAGGACACTGGGACTCATTTAAAAAGCAGCTTGATGCAATGATCAGGATTGGGTAGTTGTTCTGGAGGGATGAGATTGACTGAGCCAAAGGCCTTTTTCATCCAAACCAATCTTGTGATAATGACCTTTCAGCCCATTCGATGTCGTCTTACTAGAAGTACCAACCATACCGACCAAGTATCACAGAATTAAGAGATTTCTTAAATGAGTCCAGTCTGCTGGCCTCCCACCCTTCCTGGTAAACCATTCCAGTTGTTAATTATCCTCTGGCTATAGAAATACTTCCTGGTGTCAGATTTTATACCCCAAATCTTTTTTCTGCTGCTTTTGTGTCATCAGCGGTCTGGCTTTCAGCCTTTCTGCCCCCACTCTTTGGAACTGCATCCCGGAGTCCCTTTGCCTCGTCCCCTCCCTTGTTTCTTTCAAGGCCCATCTCAAAACCTTCCTCTTTGACCTTGCCTTCGGTCATCTTCCCATCCCCACACTTGCCCTCCAGCCCGGATGCAAACTCTCAACTGTCCAGCTTTTTGGGGCATCCTTCTGATGTGAAAGGAGCTATATAAATGCAATTTTTTGTTGTTACTTGTGGGTTATGTCAATCATGTTTGTAATTAGCTTAGCTATATGCCTTGCAATCTGTCACACACTTCCAACAAACAAATTTGCAAAATTAAAGATTTTTCTGCCTTTGTGCAACAAACAGACTCAAATGATCTTATTTCAAATCTTTTCTGGACAGGTTAAACTTGAAAAAAAGTGTTGTCTTCACAAATCACAGACACAGACAGAATTGACTCCAGTCTAAGTGCTCTCTACCAAGGAAATGCTGTGGGGTCATTTGTATCATGGGCAGAAGACAGCACAGGAAATGAATTGCTAAGCTTCCACAGGCAGAATCAAAGAGAGCAATTGCTAAGACTTTGCATCTATCAAATCTACCCTTACTGGCTATGCAGCATCTGCTGAGCATCAGACACTGGGTCAACTGATGCCGAAGCCTAAAGATTATATTCTGTGGTGCAGAGTTAATGAGCGGAGAGATATGTAAAGGAGAAATGTACTCCTCCAGCCTGTCTCGTGATCCCGAACGTTACAAAGATATTCATACGTTATCAGTGTCTCTCGCTTAACCTTTGCTTTGTTTTATGGTTTGGAACTGCTGGTTCCAAGCGCTCCGGAATGCTATCCCCACGTGAAGGGCGCTATATAAATGCAAGTTGTTGTTGGTTAGTAAGTGTACAGTTCTCTCCGATACGGAGAGAACCCAACATCTCTCATTCACGTCAGGAAAACATCCCAAAGCGCTTCACAA
This sequence comes from Callorhinchus milii, assembly GCF_018977255.1. Taxonomy (NCBI): domain Eukaryota; kingdom Metazoa; phylum Chordata; class Chondrichthyes; order Chimaeriformes; family Callorhinchidae; genus Callorhinchus; species Callorhinchus milii. Next base: position 18,250,154 of record NW_024704750.1, on the reverse strand, counting down.
GATTTGCTGTGAGATTTCCAGCTCTTTGGGACGTCCTCCCAATGTGAAAGGCATTATATAAATGCAATTTTTCGTTGTTGTTGAAATGGATTGACTGAGTATTTGGAGAGTGAACACAGCAGCCCAACTGCACACATCAATGTCCCACAAACAGCCAATGAATGGCCAATTTTATTTTGGGGATTGTTGGCCAGGAAACCGGGAGAAACTCCCTTCTCTTTTCGAATAATGCCTTGGGATCATTAACATCCACCGGAACAGGCAGATGGAACCTTAGTTTAATGTCTCATCGAACAATACAGCACACCCACAGCACTGCAACGGAGGGTCAGCTTAGACTATACGAGTTCCAGTGCCAATGTGGGGCTTGAACCCACAACAACAAAAACAAATTGCATTTGTATAGCGCCTTTCACATCAGGAGGACATCCCAAGGTGCTGGACAGTCAGGGATTTGGACCTAAGGTGGGGGTTGGGATCAGGAGAGGGGATTTTAACTCAGAGGTAAGAGTCCTACCACTGCACCAGGCTGACACACAAAAGGAGATACTGGCACATAGCCAGCATTCTGCAAGATAAAGGAAGAGGAATTATGGTGCCGCATTGCCATTTTAGAGAAGCTCGTCACTTTGCAGGAGCCACATATTAATTTTACTACAAGTCATGATGGCCACATATATAGGTATCTCCCTGTGCAACTTCTACAGCACAGTGGCGCTAACCCATGCTGTGATGTAAGTAGGGGAATAAAGAGTCTGCTAGCAAGTAGCACATATTACAGTGGAGTTAGAACATGTTTCACCTGTAACAAGTGACACTAAGAACCAAAGTCTCCTCACTTTCTCATTGGAACAAAACGCTGACAAAGGCAGTGTGTATGCCTTCAGCTAATGCATGCCCTATTATTAAAACTAGTTGTAAAAGCAGACGACAGGCGATGAAACCAAGCCAGTGTTTCAAATAATTATAGTGACATTCAGTTCATTTAATTATTATTTCCTCTTAAAAATATTCAGCTGGTGAAGTCAGGGCCCAGGTGAGAGCTATTTTACACTCTCCAAGAATTAAATGCAGCAATAAACTGAGCCAAGGACCACGAGTAACGAGATGTTTCACTGTAAATCCAGTTTGTTTCGGGACTCGGTACTATCAATTCCTCTTGTGTCAGACACCAGGTTCTCACATTGAACTACCTCTGAATGAATCTCTTTACTGTAGTCGGTGTTTGACCCACTTCTAAACTCACTTTAGTGTCAGGGCACCTCAAGGGATAAATGATCCATTTTATTGAAAACTCAAGACAGTGGGATCTATTGCTAATGTTAGAGATCAGTTGGTTGCCTGTTCATAATAGGAAATCCGTGCTGCCTCTTATCCTCTCACATTTACACACGCCTGAACATGTATACGCTGAATGTACTCACACTTACATTCACATTGATATCTGTCTGTAACCTTGCAAACTTACTAGCCTACAGGTCAGTCTGTATCTCTGCATGCCTCACAACGCAGCATTGTTCCTACCCCCTTCAGTCCTGCGTCACTCCCACAACCTCTCAATTTATCTCTGGTTCTGTATTGGCATCCTAGCCCATGAAAGCCGCCAGCATAGCCGGCACTACACAAGACTGAAAAGCAGAGGAGGAATCTACTCCACTCGCACCAAGCATGGTCCCCTTGTCATTCACCCCTTAAGCACATATGAATTGAAATCTACTGAAATCCATTTGCGAGTGGTTCCGGAAGGGGTGTATGCCAGAGAGGGGGTAAAAGGGGGAGGGGGGGAGAAAAGAGGGGGCAGGAAAGGGAAAAGGTGGGAGGAAGGGGGAAAGAAGATGAAGGGGCTCGACCAGGACCTGGCTCACCTCAAAACCCCACAGTCTTGGAGAGATCAAAGCTCCCCATTAGATGTAGATACGGTATTTGAATCACTCTTGTTCAGCGATACAGGTTACCTCTGCCTCCTGTCACATTGTGGTATCCTCCAGAAGTCAGACAGATGACAGACCTGACTCGGGTGGAGGGGTGGAGTAGAGGACATTTCAGTTAATGGTCATATTAGAGCACTGCCCTGGAGAATCACTGCCCAATGGTTTGATTTAGCAACAGATGACCATTGTACAAGCTCCTTCATTACCTTGGGACCACAAAGGGAGACGCACTTTTGTCAATGAATGATGCGGACATATCCATTAACACACAGCTTCCCTCTAATTCAAAGACAGGCTCAAGAACCATCATTAATCACAGTACCGCTCCCTTGTTACTATTGTGTTGTGCCAGCCACTGACCTAACACTATGTGTAGTTTTTTCAGTACAAAGATCCTTACGTGAAGAGCTTCTGAAGCTCCTCAGCGTCTCATGACAGAAGTCTGACTGAATGTTTTTAACAACAGTTTTTTTCTCTTAGCTGTTTGTTAGAAGTAAACAGTTATTACCGTGATACAAGAGAATTCCCTTCTAATAGCTGGACCCGATCCCAAGACACCATTCAAAAAGTGAAAGGGAGTTTCTCACAGTGTCCTGAACAACAACAAATTGCATTTATATGTCGCCTTTCATGTAGGAAGGACGTCCCAAGGTGCTGGACAGTCAAGGATTTGCACCCGAGCTGGGGATTGGGATAAGGAAGGGTGGAGGCCAGGGAGGCTGACCCAAGGCGAGGTCGAAGAGGAGGGTCTGGAGATGGTCTTGAAGGAGGCAAGGGAAAGGGCGAGGCTAAGGGACTGTGGGATGGAATTCCAAAGGATGGAGACTGAAAGCCTGAAGGCCCAAACGCTGATGGTGGGGCGGGCACGGCGGGGAACATACAGCAGGCCAGAGTGCGCTGAGCAGAGGGAGCAGACAGGTCAGTATGAACATTCCCCCAATATAATTAGTCATTTACCTTATGACCATCAGTGGAATGGGACTGTGTGCAATATTTCCCTACAAACAGACAGTCACTACACCCACGAAGAGCTACGCAACATTGAAATTTTTTAGGAGCTTTATCAAGAGTAGAGATTACTTACATTTGCACGTTTGATGTTTTAAGAAATTCAATTAATTACAGATTTCCTATGAAAAAAAATCAGTTCAGAAATACCTCGTTATAATTCCCCGCTCTCTTGAACTCCATCCCGGAGTCCCTTCGCCTGTCCTTCAAGGTCCATCCCAAGACCTTCTTTGATCGTTAGCTTTCTCTATAGATGTTGCCAGACCCAACCCTCCCTATATCAAGGCATTGTCACCGACTCCATCAAAATGCCACGTTTCACTATCGAGCAGGTTACCATGGAAACAATGAGCCACGACATCTACAGAGATCTTTGTGCCCGGCTCTCGCCCCCAGTCCCTCCACCCCAGCCTCTGGATTAATGCACTGCCCCAGCCCCTGCCTCACCCCTCAATAAGACCTTCCCCCTTGGTCTTTTCTTTGGGTCAGCTCAACCCCAACTAGACACACCAAAGTAGGAAATGGAGATTAGAAGGTTTACCCCCCACCCCCCGCCCCGCTATATAGAACACACTCCCTAAAACACCATATAAAACATTCTATTGCTCACCACGCATTTAGAAATGCACTTAGAATCCTGAATTTAGGGGACCCATTGAGGGTGTGGCAATGGTAAGCTGATACGGACGTGTTCTGGGTGGGGAGGGGGGCTGGAATTATAACAAGGAGGCATTTTGGAACAGATTTTTTAAAATAGAAATTCTGTAGTTCATCGAATTTATTAAACATCAAATGTGCAAATGTAACTACTCCCTACTTTTACGTTCCTGAGAGGAAAGATGATCAGACCCCAGAATGTGTACGTAAGATGCCGCGACACGAATGTTGAGAGGAAATTGGATTTTCAGCCAAGGGAGCGACAGATGTCGGTTTCGGAGCCTGACCTTCCGTAAATCCAAGAGAAAATTGCTGTTTTCACATTCTGTCAGTTGCAGTGCAGTGCAGGCTGACAGAAGTAGGTCAGTGCAACGACGGACGCACATTGTTTACAACAAGGGTCGCCAATCCGGACTCTAGGTGGCGCTCTGGCGCGTGATCAGAATAGACAAGAGGAGAGAACGATCGGACTGCACATTTAGTAAGGTTGAATCGCTGGAATTTCCACGTGTAGGTGGGATGCATGGAGTTCCCAGTTTGGTTTGGACACTCTTAAGCACGGTGATGGGTTCCCGCATGTGTCAGACACCCGGCTACACCCCCCCAAAAAACTGCTTATTTACTTAGTCCATTTGAAAACGAAGCCAGATGCACAAAGTACTTCATGCATCTCGAAATAAAAATGTAAACTTTCTTGTTTAAAACTGTGGTAGATATCGCTCCTGCCTCTTGTTTTTATTGAGCACGTACGTGCGAGACACCACCTCACGGCGATTGACCGGTTGGAGAATATCAACAGCGCAGAAGGACAAGGCAGTGGGGCTGGGGTCAGAGTATCTATGGTGTGAGCGACACCTCACAGTCTTGCACACTTGGGCACGTTACTGGGAGGGAGGATGGCGCTCATTACAGCAAGCGTCAGTTTTTACAGGAGAGGAGAAAACGGAGGCTGGGAAGGCAATATAAAGCAGTCTGAGTGTTTTCTCTTGGTTAAAAACAGAAGTTAAAACTGCCGTGAACATGATACAAAATAATTCCCTTCTAAAAACTGCAAACTACTCTGTCTCTGTGTGGACTCCACAATGGAAGCAGCCACTTCAGGGAGGCTAAACCTGATGATCTTCCTCCATGGAACAGCACAACAGCACCCACTGAAAAGCTCCCACTTGTTGGGGACTGGACCTACCTGTGATTTGATACCTCAGGAGAAGGGGGAGAAGTAAAAATACCTTCAGGAGAAGAAGAGGTTTAGAGAAACCTGGAGAAGACTAAACAGACCGAGGCAATTATCCGCACTATGTTAATAAAAGGGGCTTTGAACTGACAGCACGAATATAAATAAAGATCGCGGTCTGATACTCGAGTGCGGCTTGCTACACGTATTATGAGTGTGGGACTGGTTGGTCTCTGCTCTAACATGTTCAGGGCTGTGATTTCTCCAATAGAGGCAGTAAAATAAACATATCTCTCTCTCTTTCTCCGGCAAAGTGAACAAAGAAGAGGTTTCACCAAACCATCGGAGCAGATATTGACAGAACACAAGAGAACATAACCTCATTGCCATCCGTCAGTGCCATGTGACTGCTCCATTGTGAGTACAGTACACAGGTTAGGTTTCACAGTCTTAAGCGCAGATTATAAAAGGGCGGTAACTGAACCGGTACTCAAAGCCGGTGTCTGTTACACACCACACCCCCAGTCTGTTGATGACCGCAGTGAATCTAACAAGGCTCTTAACACATGCTATAATGTAAGGTAGCTCGGGACTCATTTTCCCTTCAGCTAACGTTCGGGCTCAGAAGTTCACTCCATGCAGGAGCTCACTCCATCATTACACGGTGGGACTTGCCCTGCATCTAATCCTATTATAACTCAAGAACTGATGGCTGGCCGGCATGTGCATTAATGTAATGTAATGTAATGCATTCATTAATGTAATGAATCCATTACATTAGGATTCAAGGCAGACTATTTTCCAAAGATGCTCTTTAAATGTGCCAGCATGGCTCAATTGGTAGTACTCTCGCCTCCGAATCAGAAGGTTTGTGGGTTCGAGCCCCACATAGGAACTCGGAACCTACAGTCTGGGCTGACACTTCAGTACAGTGCTGGGGGTGTGCTGCATTGTTGCAAGTGCAGTCCTTCTGATAAGACAAGCCTCCAGCAATGCAGCACACGCACCCCACCACCCCCCAGCACTCAGCTTAGACCGTGTGTTCCAAATCTTGACGTGGGGCTTGAACCCACACAACCTTCTGACTCAGAGCGAGAGCGCCAACAACTGAACCAGTCGGATAGATTTAAACAGCATCTTTGCCCTGACGTCCTGTCTGGCTGTTCAGGTGAATGTTAAAGATCCCGCGGCCCTCTTCGGAAAGAGAAGGGAGTTTCTCCCAGTGACCTGGCCAACAATTCCCCCAAAGAAAAACTCATCACTCACTGTATGGCTTGTTGCAGGACACTGTTGTGCGCAATTGGCTGCTGTGCTACCCAGAAAAACACAGTCATTACACTTTACAATCAAGTGTAAAGTTCCTGTGTGAAGCGCTTTGTGAGGTCCTCCTGACATGAAAGGCACTAATACGAAATGCACTAAAAATAATAATAATAATCTTTGCATTAAATATAGCACCTTATCACATCGTTGGGACATCTCAAAGCACTTCACAGAATATACTGTAACGTGAATTGACTGTATATTTTGTGGGTGAAACACGGCAGCGTCTGTCCCACAAACAGTCGTGGATTGAGTGACTAAATTATTATTTATTTATATATATTTTTGGATCGGATTATTACGCAGAGAAAGCAATCCGCCAATCGACTAACAACCTATTTACTGCGAGGTAAACAGAGGCATATGGAGTAAGAAAACTTGCCTAAGGTTTCGCCCTAACCGTGAATCGAACATGAGTCCTTGCTTGCGAGGCAAGTGGGATCACCGTTCATAGGAAGGTTCACTGTTAGAAGAGTCTGACATAGTCACGGCCTAACAATGCTTTGAATTCACTGACACTAAAGGGCAGCAGAAGGTCACTCTTGGAAATTAGCTTTGAACTGATACCAGAGCAAGTTTAAACCGATCTACTTTCCATCTTAGCTCAGCCTCTTCAATTAAACTGAAAACATTTCAGCTCCCGGGTGAATTTTTTTTCCCAAAACTACCTTTTAATCCTTTTAATTTTATAAAATGTACACTGTGCCAGAATTATGTAGAACAGTTTTGGTAAATGATGAAAGCGCCCAGATCAACCCCTCATCCCGCCCATCCCACTGCTAAGTGCAGAGGGAGCTTTACTCTGTATCTAATCTGTGCTGCAGCTAACCTAGGAATGCTGGATAGACAGTGTAGAGGGAGCTTTCCTCACTGTCTAATCCGCACTCTGTATCTAATCCTAGGAGTGCTGGATGGATAGCATAGAGAGCGCTATAATATACATCTAAACTGTGCAGTATCTGACCTGGGATCACTAGTCGGGACATGTGTTGAAAACATAGGACTTACTATATTGTCCATTATTGACCCCTCACCTGTTTGGGCGATGGCTTGCAGGATGAACAAAAGATGAGTGGGAAGAATCACTGCCCCTCCAAGTCCTGCCAATAAGTGAGGCTAACTAATCTGTCATCAGTATTGCAGACCTGCCGGGCTCAAGAACCAGATGACCAAGACAGCCACATCAGGTCAACTTGATTCTGACATTCCATCATCAAGCACATTACGTTGAAGCCAGCTTAGCCCCAAGGAAACCTTGTTTAGCCCAAGCTCCAGGTTAGCTATTACAGTCATCGAGGGAAATACAATGGGTCAATGGCTAACCATAATACGACTTAGTTAAAGGCTGAACCATTAACTAAGACGATGTCTGAGGTATAAGGAATTGACTATGTTGTTGGACTTAGTAAACTGAGGTTACATTTGTTCAGGAGTGATTTGATTGAGGTTCAAAACAGTTCAAATATCAGCTACCGGAAAGACTCGATGGGATAAAGTTCCTATGTTCCTCCCTCTAGTGTCTAGTCCTAATTGAAGAGCGTCTCTTACCTCAGCATGGCCTCCAGGATTCAGAGTCTTGTTACAGCGTTCACACCGCAGGCAGGGACGGTGCCAGTCCTTACCCAGTGATGTCACCTTCTCAGCTGGAAACAGGAGAGAACCATGTTAGTGTCCGCACTACAGAGCCATCTGTGTTCTCAAGACTTACATCCCTCACCACACACACACACACACAAAGGCACACCCAAAATAATAGAATGAAAACTTGGCTTCCTCCGAACTGCCTGGCTGAAAATTATCTCATCTCAATACAGCTTAGATCTGTAATCACCTCAGTCTTTTGTGGCTCAATTAAATCATTCATCTAGATCGGTGGTGGCCAATCTTTTTGGATGGCCAACAAAATATATTTTTTCTTGATTGAATATTTCTTGATTGATGGCCACATACTACATCATCATAATACAGTCGCTATTGGAAACAAAATATTGATTCTCACAAACTTACCTAGACTGGTGCATATGTTCAGGGCCACTTCTTGATAGCATCACTGATCTAGGTGAAGCAGCTGAGTTCAATCTCAACACAGACTGAGAGTTGCTTACAGCTCTGAGTTGTATTGAGTGCATTGGAGTGTGAAAAACAACTCTTTCAACTTTGAGTATAACTCTAGCCCAGCCTGATGGAACAAAATGTCTCTCTGGTATGTTGGCTTCGAAGAGCCTGGAATTTGGACATTCTCAGTTCAGCACGCAGCCCAAACTCCCTTTATTGAACGTTAAACTGGCAATCTCGCTTGAAGAGACCACAGAATGAGAGGAGGAAAATGTCACATTGGGGTGAAGTAAGGATAATAATAATACTTGGATTCGATATAGTGCCTTATCATGTTTGTTGGACGTCTCAAAGCACTTCATAGGATTTACTGTGAAATGGGGTGAATGTGTAATTGTAGGCAAATGCAGCAGCACAAGTGCACACAGCAACATCCCACAAACAGCCATGTAGTGAGTGAACAATTTTATCTGGGGGATTGTTGGCCAGGACCCCGGGAGAGCAAAACTCTCTTCTCCTTTCCAATAGTATCTTTAACATCCACCTGAACAGGCAGACGAACCGCGGTTTAACATCTCATCTGAAGACCGGCACCTCTGACAAATAATGCACACCCCCCACCTCCATGCTGCACCTTCCGACATGAGATTTGAACCCACAACCTTTTGACGCAGAGGCGAGAATGCTAACACTGTGCCAGGCTGACACATTAAAGATGAACACGAGACAAACATTGAAGACTTGGGGAAAACATTAAAATGGAATCCACATGTACACCACATGACAGGGAACTGTCCATATACCGTTCCCTCTGTACATAGACAAACACTCATGTACAGAGGGAACTGTGGGCACAACTGACCCTTTTTGGTAGTTGAAACCTAATATTAAAGGGCACTGTATTGAGTTCCCTCTTTAGCCAGTCACAAGGACATTTATGAAGTCCTTCCCTCCCCACCCCCACCTGTTCCATTGTAAAATCACATTACAATGTAGTCAAGGGATCTAAAGTTTCAAGCTACATCGACCACACACCAAGCTTGTTAGGGCTAGTGTGTTCAGTGGGTAATAAACAGGCCTGGGAATAATGGCCGACAGTTACTTGATTCACACACTTTATAATCATAACCAGTTACAAGAAGCTATCATTAGGATCCTGCAGTGGTGCTCCCAATCTCACAGGCAATCTCCAGAAAACACAGGGTGGTTTTAACCCATCAGCCTTCCGCAATTCAATCAGGCCTGACAGAACAATTAGTAATACGATCCTGCAGTTTCCGTCTAGACTGGTCCAGTGTGAGCATGCAACACGCACAGCGAGGACTGCTCTGCCATGGCAACACATTGCCGTGTTGAGTTAAGCATAAACACAGTGTGTTGTCTGCATTCAGAGTCTGTGGGATTGAGCTCAGGCCCTGTTTTTCTGATGAAATGATCAAGGTCCCCTCACCTTCCCACCCACTAATTTTTTCCGCGCCTAGCTGTCTAGATGTCACGGCTTAATTTACATTGTGTGATGGCTGAATGGCAGCACTGCAGGATTGTGATATCTTGAATGTGTATCATATTTGTTATCAGAGGTATTACGATCTGGATGTGATAAGGCGCTATCAAATATGAGGATTATTATTAGGAGAGCATTTTCAAAGAGCCAGCATAAGCACGATAGGCTGAATGGCCTCCCTCTGTGCTGTAAGGTTCTATATGTGGCGATTCTATATGTGACTCACTATATGATATGATACACATATAGTGAGACTGGCTTGAGTTGAGTCACAGAATAGTATTGTTTTATCGATATCTATGAGTTCCTTCCCATTTAAGGCTTACCTACATTTGCACTTGGGAGTTATGCCTACTGGGTAAAAGATGATGTCTCTCTTTCCGTCTCTCTCTCTCCTCTCCCCACCACTTATTCTCATCCCCCACCCGCTCCAACACCTTATTGTATTTGAAATCAGGTTATTCAGTCCTGGCAGGAATTTGGTGATCATTCATCGATTTGGACTCACCAAAGTAGACTTTCTTTCCACATCTTGGACACATGTTGGGTTCACCAGCAAAGGTGGTCATGCTGGAAGCTGAAAAAAAAAGGAAGCAGAAGTTGATTAAAATGTTTGACCCTGGACTATCCTCTACCTGATCACCAGAAACCAATCTGACCAGCGGAACACAGGAATTGCAAGGCGAAAAACAATCAAGGTCCACCGAGTCCTCCTTCTCTAGCCTGGTAGTCGCATGCTATAATAATGGAGATGTCGACAGCAATTCATTCTGTTTCTTCCTCTTTCAGAGCAACAGGACCTGAGCTCAACAGCCCACTACGCTGAGCTCCCAAACCCAGTTCTGTCAAGGACTTCCTCAATAAGAGACAGTTAAGGATCTGACTCCCGTGAGCTTCTTACTGGTCTGAGATCAATACTGAAATCAATATGTCACCAATACACCCACACTAAACTCCTTACACCCCCATCACACCATTCTCACCAGGCTCCACTGGCTCCCTATCACATAACTGATCGATTTCAAGATTCTCACATTCATCTACAAGTCTTATCACACGCTGGTAACTCCCTACCTTTCTGACCTGCTTACTCCCCACTCCACCAACCACCTCCTCTGCTCAGCTGGCTCCGGCCTCCTGCTCATACCCTCCACTCCACCATCAGCAGCCATGCTTTCAGCCTCAACCTCCCAAAAATCTGGAACTCTTCCTCCTGAATCCCTCCACCTTGCCCCCGCCCCCCCACCTTCACTCTTTTAGATCACGACTGAAGACTTTCCTCTTCAACCGTTCTTACGGTCACCTCTTCTCTCCCCCGGATTGGCGTCAGGTTCCACCATGGTTAAGCGCTCGGCACTACATCAATGCAAGTTGTTGTTGTCGTTGAGCAAGATACCCTGTTGTGTCAGCAGAAGGTCCTGGGAAGAGCGTTGGTGGGGGGGGGGGGGAACCAGAGGGTAATTGTTTTTGTTTTAAAAAAGTTTATGTCTTTGGTCAGATTCCCACTAGACATAAAAGAAAACAATCAAAATCTCCAGGAAGGTATTAAAATAAATAAAAAGGTGACCTTTGCATTCAGGCAGGAGTCTCTGCCAAGTTATGTTTCATCACTATCACTTGTCCCATTTTGTGCAATTATTTATTAATCTCAGTGGATTTTGGTCAAACATTGGTTCTCACAATAGAAAGCGATTAAAATAACTTTCATTTTTCAAGAATCACTTTAATTGCACATCCGAGCCCCCCCAAAATAACCCAAATCTCTGAACTCCCAGTGCAATGCTGCGCTAAGTGCGGTGTCAAAACATTTGGAGTCCTGTAGAGTAGTGCTTAGAGCAATCGCCTCACAAGCAAGAGGACCCGGGTTCGATTCAGGCAGGGGGAAACCTTAGGCAAGTTTCCTTACTCCACACGCCTCTGTTTACCTCGCAGTAAGTAGGAACTCGGTTGTTAGTCAATTGGCGGATCGCTATTTCAAAGGTAGTAATCCCTTCAAACAAAAAATAAATTTGGGTCACTCAATCCATGACTGTTTGTGGGACACTGCTGAGCGCAATTGGCTGCTGCATTTTGCCCACAAATATACATACAATTCGCTTTCCGGTACATTCTGTGAAGTGCTTTGAGACGTCTCGAAGACGTGATAGAGCGCTATATCAAATGCAAGGATGATTATTATTATTATTTGCTCTCAATCAGGAAAGTGCAGGGAGATTACAGTAGCGAGGCTACTTCATCATTCTAGGGAAATGATCTGCTTCCTCTCTCCTGGAATGACATTTACAGATGTTTCAAGCCTCCTCCATGGCATTACAGGAAAACCAACCCACGCTCCGAGCTCAAAAATCATTCAGTGGCTTGTCAACATGATGAGAAACAAGAGACCCCATTAAACAGGAATTGTTTCAACAGTTAAAGGGCTTTGTTAAACAACCTCTTCTTTCTAAGACCACATCAACCAGCCAAGTGCAAGGGAGAATTGAAATAATAATTATAATTCTTGCAGTTTACATACAGCCTTATTATGATGTGATAAGGTGCTATATCAAATGCAGGATACTTATTATTATTAAGAACACAACAAAGATCTCATCTTCCCAGAATTCCCATCCTTTCCTGAACATCATCTTCCAGTTATAGCACCAAGCTGTTTTCCGAGCCTGCCCCACGTACTGGCCTTTGCAATCTTTCCAGCTGTTAATCTGTTAAGCCTCAAAACCACAAAATGTGCACAAATCAAACAGCACCGATATAGCATTTGATATAGCGCCTAATCACGTCTTTGAGACATCTTCACGTAAAGTCGACTGACTGTGTATTTTATGAGCAAAGTGCGGCAGCCAATTTTGCACAGTGGTGTCCCACAAACAGTCGTGGATTGAGTGACCAAATTATTATTTTTTATTTATTTTTTGAAGGGATTATTAGCCCCGGAAAAGCGATCCTCCAATCTGCTAACAATTGGGTTCCTACTTATTGCTAGGTAAACAGAGGCGTGTGGAGTAAGGAAACTTGCTTAACATCTTGCCCTGCCTGAGAATCAAACCCAGGTCCTCTCGATTACGAGGCGAGTGCTCTAACCAATACTCTACAGGACTCCATCAGGTAGTAACCCAGGTTTCCAGTGCTCCTTCCCTAGAGCAGTGTAGTGACTAACCAGAATTAGAAAAACAATCACACTCACTCAATCGGATTAGTGATTAGCATCACTCAGAGTATAGCTTGGCGACAAAATCCTTATTGCCGGAGCCAAGTGTCAACAGGAAAAACAATTAACACTGAGGCACCAGAGTTTATAAATAAATCTGCCCAGTCTATGCTGGGGCGTGACTAGTATCAAATCGCCACAGGTTCAGGATGTCTCCTGTCAAAATGGCCCAATTTGACCTCAGTGTCAAGTTTAGATAGTTAGACTCCAGCAGTTACACTATGATCCCCAAGCCTTGGTTCTTGCCAACCTGTACCTAATGCTTTCCGGAATTAGGTAAGCAGGATGCTTCCCTCCAGAGAGAGAGAGAACACATTCCACACCAACAATCTTTCTCTGGAACTTTCATGTGTGGATGGGATGCATGGAAATCTCAGTTTGGTTCTGACGATCTTAAGTATGGGTTTCCACATGTGTCAAACATCTGGCTGACAAAAAAAAANTCAATGTCAAGAGACTCTCATTCGTGGATACGCTTTTTTNCTCCACTGATTTATTTCTCTTCAAAGTGTTTTGCCTACTTTCTCCACTCCCCTGGTGTGCATTTGCCCTGACCCTACTCATGCACCAGTGCTTTACCTAAATGGCAATTCATCATGTGCAAATGCTTAGCAACAAGTGGCAGCAATCCCGGCTGATTCCTTCCTCTACTTGGACCCTCACTTCTTCCTTGGAGGAAACTAGATAATAATAATAATAAATAATCCTTGGGCCTTATAATGTCGTAGAGGCCTCTCAAAGTGCTACATAGGATATACTGTAAAGTGGATTTGACCATGTATTTTGTGGGTGAAATTCAGCACCCAGTTGAGTACAGCAAAGTCCCACAAACAGCCATGGAGTGAGTGACCAATTTTATTTGGGGGAATCGTTGGCCAGGAAATCAGGAGAGAGAAATTCCTTCTCTTTTAGAATAGCGCCATGGGATCTTTAACATTCACCTGAACAGGTAGACGGGATCTCGGTTTAACACCTCATCTGAAGGATGCACCTCCCCCAGCACTGCTTAGTCTGTGATTCCAAGTCTGACAGGGATTTGAACCCACAACCTTCTGACTCAGAGGTGAGAGTGCTACCACTGCACCAGGCTGACACACACAATAATGAGGAACAGAAACCCTGGCTGAAGTTAACCTCCCTAACCATAACCCAGAGCACTGCTAAGCTGTGCAGTTAGTGCTATACTGGCTGTGACCAGCTAACCCAGCACCTACTGGGATCAGGGGAGAGTGATTAACCCCCCACCACTCCGCCCCCATTACTTAGAATGGGGAAAGAATGACATCAGGAAGGCTCAAGTATCATCTAACTCACATCAAGCACTTCCAAAGATAGTTTACAAACCCCTTGAGCTCTGTTGCCCATCTGTAACAATTATTCTCCATCTATCCCCAAGGACACCCTGCTCCCCCATCACCTGCCCAATCCCCAACCCCGCACCCCCACCCCCAGCTATACCTTACACTCTGAAGGAACAATGAATATTTAAGTCTCTCTCGTGTTTCCGTAGAAACCCGGAAGAGAAAATTAACCGTGAAAAAANGGCGTCCATCAATAGATTGCAATAGACAAGAGGACCCCTAGCTAGCCTCATCACTCGAATGACAAGATAGCTTTGTTGTGCAGCTGGATTTTCATCATTCATTATTTATCTGATTTCCGTTCCCTTCTGGTGCCTAGAACTGGGAGACATTAAGAATACTATTGTGTGGGTCACGTGAGAGTTTGGGCATGAGGCCCAGGCCAAAACCCACTCACCTTTGCTGGGGCCCTTATTGGGAGCCGTGGATCTTTGCAGCACTGAATTTGGAGCCTGGGGCTCTGGAACACCAACAGGTTGTGTGTTGGTGGGCACGGGGGGATTATCATAGACGTACGAGCCAAGGGCTCCGATATTCACTCCTGGAAACAAAGAGGCAAAAAATTGTCACACACTGTTACCAACTAAAAACACCAGCATTTGTCTGCTTAGTTTGAAAGATAACTTTTACCCTGCCTTAACTCGTCACTACTTAGATCATCATGCTGTCAATATTCCCGCTGCATTTATTTATGTATTTATACATATGCCTACCTCGCCACTCCAGATAAACTCATCACTGAGCCCTTTTCCCTTGGAGTGACGAGTTATCACCAGTTTAATGTAATCTGAACCATTAAGTAGTCCTGAATTATCGTACATGACAGGAGCCCAAAGGATGCTCCCAGGGCATGTCCTTATCACGGCCTCACACTAATAAGTCTGGCATTATCCCAATCACAGGTTGGCTTGTTTTCCTTCAGTCACAGCTGAATGAGCCTTATTATTAAATAAACAAGCAGCAGGGAGATCAATGCCATGAAGACACAGCTATGGCCCAGGATAGACATGGAGTGGAGTCTATCCTACAAAGTGTAACCAGACTTTTGCCACTGTCCTTCAAAATAAATGCCCTTACACAATGCTGTCTAGCACACAGCCATGTCTATTTCATTATGTACATCCCACTGACAGGCAGGAACTCTCTTCCTCTCATTTAGCACAATGTTTAACATCTTTAAATGTTAACAATGAAATTATTTAACATTTCACCTTTAGGTCCGTATAAAACTGCATAGCAAGGCTTGTGGCAGTACGGTTTCCCATCATGCTGTAAAAGAGAGAAAAAACATTTCAACATAAAATAACTGAAGGAGACATTTTCCAATCAATGATAAAAAAATTCAACACAATACTGTCAGTGGGTAGATGTCAGCTTGGCTCAGCTGACAGCACTCTCACCTCTGGGTCAGCAGTCACCTTGAGCTCATAGCCCACAAAATATAGTCAGTTCACTTTACAGTATATTCTGTAAAGCGCTTTGAGACGTCTCAATGACGTGATAAGGCGCTATATCGAATGCAAGGATTATTATTATTAATTAGTCTTGGCTGACATTGTAGTGCTGGGGGTAGTGTTGCTTTGATGAAAATGCCATCGTCCAGGTTAGATGTTAAGCTGAGGCTTCATCTGCCTGTTCAGGTGGTCGTTAAAGGTTAGGTCCCATGGCACAATTCAAAGAAGAAGGGAGTTTCTCTTGATGGACAGTCCAACAATCCTCCAGTTAATTTGATCATTCCCTTCCTGGCCATTTGTGCAAATTTGCTACTGCATACATCTACAAATAGTCACTTTACTTAAAACGCTTTACTCAGATATTTTTAGGCACTGATAAAATGCAAGGATCAACAATAGAAGGATGTTTTTTAATAAAAGTCACAGAAAAAAAAGCTAAGAAAATGAGTACACAACCGAGATAAGAAGAGCAAAACTCCACTGAAGTTTTTTTTACTCCTTCCTGTCAGGAAGACTGGTCAGGAACAAAGGATTTCTGATGAGTGTGTAACTGATCCTGAGGACAAACAATAAGAACAATAAGATGTGTTCAAACCCCAGGCTACATTGAGTTACCTAAGAGAACTGGCCTCAACATCCCTGGCCTTAGGGAGAGGAAATGTCAGCTAAAGCAGCAGCACATTTCTAATAATAAAACTTGCATTTGATATAAACCCTCATCACATCTCAAAGCGCTTCACAGAATATACTGTAAAGTGGATTGACTGTATTTTTTGGGTGAAACGCAGCAATCAGTTCTACCTGACCAGAGAATGCAACCGCATTTATCACTGCATTGTAGTGTCAATTTAACTATGTAATTCCAAGTCCTGATGTGGGGCTTGAACCCACAACCTTCTGACTCAGAGGCAAGAGTGCTACCACTGTTATCACATACCATTTGACCCGGAAAGCAATCCACCAATGGATTAACAGCCAGGTTCCTACTTACTACTAGGTAAACAGAGGCGTGTGGAGTAAGGAAACTTACTCCTTATATTTGTGGGCAAAATGCAGCAGCCAATTGCGCTCAGCAGTGTCCCACAAACAGTCATGGATTGAGTGACCCAAATTTATTTTTTGTTTGAAGGGATTACTACCTTTGAAATAGCGATCCGCCAATTGACTAACAACCGAGTTCCTACTTACTACTAGGTAAACAGAGGCGTGTGGAGTAAGGAAACTTGCCAAGGTTTTTCACAGGTAATGCCCTGGAGGCCTCAGGTACTGTTAATTACAAGGCTCCACTTTATTATTAGTGGCTGACCGCCTGTAAACTAGTGCAAACACTGATGCACAAGACATTTGCTCCACAACTTCTGGACATAGCTGCTGCTTGTGATGCTCAGTCAAATGCAGAGTGTGTGAAATTTGACTCGTACTGTGAGGACGTGCGTTCAACAAAATGATTGTTGAGATTCACGGCAAGAAGAGAGAGGAGTGGAGTTTTGTGTGCCCTGGCCTGCAATCGCCCAAATAAATTTGATGATTCACTTCAAGGGACACTGCTGGGCGCAATCGGTGTTTGCCTACAAAATAAACAGACACTACACTTTACAGTTTATCCTGTAAAGCACTTCACATCCACCCAATGTGAAAGGTGCTGTATCAAATGCCCAGGACCAAAGCTTACAGTGTAAGACAGTGGTAAATTCTTTTGCTACTGTTGCGTGCGTCCGATATATGTGAAAAAGCATCATTCTATTTAACAGTAACCAAATAGAGTGGGGGCGCGGTGGGGGGGGGGGTTGTTGCGGAGAGGAAGGAAGGAACCTGCTCTCCTAATTCAGGAAAGTTTAGCACAGGTTAGAAAAAGCACGACTTGCAGATCCCGCCCGGAGTCTGTACTGGGATAACTACTGCAGTCTTAACTAACCTAAAACTGCAGCTCATCACTGCAAGCTCCCCGCTGCTTAGGATCTACCAGTTTGGGCTTGTGGGAATTGAATGAGAAGGATCCCAGCCAGAGGACACAAGCAAGACTGTAAAGATGAGGAGAGAAATTAGATAAATTGTATCATGGTTTGGCGATATCAAAACTGAGTCTAGATGTTACACAAACCGTGGCTCGATTTCAAAGAGCAAGTCCTCCCAGCCAATATTCCTTCCCATTCCAAACTAACCTGAAGGTATAAATAATGAGTTCATATCATCATGACTAGATGCCACATTTGCTTATAATAATAAGCCACTCCACGTCAAAGTAATTGCGTGGAGTGCGGGGAGAAAGCTTTCAGTGCGATTGAGTCACTGCATCAAAACACAGACGTTTACTTATGATACATTTTGCTGGAGGAAGGGAAGGAATTCTACATTGAGGGCGAGGAGGAGGAAGGGAAGCGAATGAAGAGGGTAAGGTTAAGGGTGCAACTTTTAACCATACAACTTTGATCAACAGTCTTTGGTCAATCCCCTCTTCTTTCGACCCTGCTCAGTGATCCCCGTCATCTTTGCGAAGCGCATAAAGACCATCCTGCTACACTGAAGGCACGACAGTAAAGGAAACCTGCTATAATTGTGTTGATGACCATAAGCACAGTCGAAAGGAGGAGCTAATATATATAAAATAAAAACATTATACAATTCATTCACATCTGTGTCTGTACAGCTCACACATGACTCTCTGTCACCTCCTGCAATTTGGCAGATCACACTGGGTAATTCTGCCATATCCGTTGTGCAACGCTGGAATGGTTTATTTACAGTAGTCATTCAAATTCTACGATTAGATTATTGAAATCTCCTGGCGGCTTTCCAGCTAGATTTATAAGAGCTGAGAGAAGGGCAAAGATTTCAAAAATGTAACAAAAATCACACTGACACATCTGCCTTCATTAAGCTGGACATGAATCTTGAAAGATATGATGTCTGGGCTGTTGGCAGAAGCATAAGCCCAATGGGTCAAATGGCCTTTTTCTTATTGCCTATGCTCTGATGGAGAATGTCCCAGCTACTTGCAATAGTGAAGGTTACAAAGCTTTGATCTCCCAAAACGCTGAAGCTATAAGTAGGCGACTATCACCAGCTGTCCATTGGAAATCACTGGATTTTATGTAAACATAATCCTTGCATTTGCTAGAGTGCCTTATCAGGTCGTTGAGATGTCTCAAAGTGCTTCATAGGATATACTCCAAAGTGCTGTGTGTATTTTTCACCTCCTGCTGCGCACCTCCAAGCTAAGTTCCAATTCATCTAGCTTAACTTCCATCTCCTTTATCTATTTTAACAGCATCAAACTCCTTCTGAAAATGTAATTATATCCAATGCGTAGCCCTTAGACACTGACTTATCCGTCACTTCTAAGAATTTTAGTGGGTTCAGAGTCAGAACCCATTATTTCTAAAGCCATGCTGGCTTCTCATTATGACACTCATGCTTTTTATATTTCAAGCACGTTGCCTATTATTAGACTAACTTTTCTATCATTCCCATTTTGTGTCTTGTTCCTTTTGGAAGACGTATTCCAGTGCTTGGAGGCTGCTCTCTATTTGCGGAGCACTGGAAAGAATAGTGCTATTTCTACATTAAGGATTCTCATGGCCCTACCTCATCCAGGACTCCGGATAAAATTAATGATTTGATTTTCAACATGTGCAAAACCTACCTCTGCTTTGGTATAGATTCAGGACTCGGAATATGAAAAGAGTATTCTGAACAAAATCACTTAATAGGTTTCACATTTTCTAATATCCTCAGATATTTCTAGCTAATTTATCCCTTAAAAGATCTATGTCAACATTTCACAAGATTGGACTGAAGACAAGGACCTTCAGGTCATTTGATCTCATCCTTCCAGAATACTAACCCAATGCCAGCCTAATCAGTTTCTTAACTGGGTCCATGTCCTGGTCTATCATCCCTTCTGGTTGTCCTTTCCAGCTGTTAATTTCTCTCTTTGTAAAAGAAAAATCAGTTTTAAGATTGCCCCTCATATTCCTGGATTTAAGACTTATAATAATAATCCTTGCATTTGATATAGTGCCTTATCACTGACGTCATTGAGACATCTCGAAGAGCTTCACAGGATATATTGTAAAGTGGATCGACTTTTTTTGTGGGCAAAACACGGCAGCCAATTGCACACAGCAGTGTCCCACAAACAGCCGTGGATTGAATGACCACATTTTTTTGTGATTTTTTTTTAGGCATTATTATCCCTAATTAATTATCAATGAATAAACACTCGAAGCAGCTGAATATAAAGGAGTATGGGGTAAGAGCAGGGAATTGTGATCAGAGAAGCCAGCTCCAGTGGAATGCATTAGTACCTGCAAACGAGCTCCTATGCTGTAATTTCTATGACTGTGAGAATTAGCCACACTGGCCTGCCTCTAAGTGGTTTAGTTTTATCCCATTTCCTCAAGTGTTAGGATACATTGGTTACATTGACACCTAATGGATTACGGAACTTTAGTTTCAAGACTGTGAGAAGTGGCAAAGCTGATGTGAACAGGATGAGAAACACATGCTTCACAGAACTAAGTACAGCACCAGCCTGGCAATGAGCAAACTCCCTTACCGATTTCCAAGGGATTTTGACCAATTATCTTCCACACAGTTGGACATCAAGGTAACGTGATAGGCAGAGAGAACGTCAGGCAGATGGTGAGGCACTCCAATATGTTTGACATTCTGACTACAAAGCTTCACCATCCAGATTCCTATACCATCCAGAAGTCTCGTCTTTCCCTAGTCTCCCTGCTACACGACCCTTTAAAGTGTTTGGATCAGATATTGAAAAAAAACACCATAAATTTCTGTGTTTTCACTCGAGGGGGAAGGAGTTGACTTTTTTTGTCAACAGTCCATGGATACGTTGGCATAATTTATTTTCTTTAAAGGCAGAAAAAATGTGTTCTTTTCACATTATTTGTGAAGAATGCATTCAGTTTAAGCTCAACCAACCACATCTGGGACAGTTTAGTCGGCTCTGGGTAGTGTCGGGTTCATGTTCAGCGTAGCTCAGTGTCAACTCCCATATTGCCGAGGTGTGGAACAGAAGCAGGCTGTGTGCTTTGCAGAACAGTAGCTGTTATTCTAATACATGCAGGCAGTTTGGGCCACAGTTGAGATTGGTTTGTCTGGCTGTGCGTTTTTTTTAAATAATCTTGTGTGTTATCCATACAAAGTTTACTTTGCTTCCCTTGTTCAGTCCCTACCCTCCATTTGCCCTTAATGCACAGGGTGCTCCAGTTCATAATAATGATAATAATCCTTGCATTTGATTTAGTGGCTTATCACATCATTGAGACATCTCAAAGCGCTTCACAGAATATACTGTAAAGTGTATAATTGACCCAGAATGTACTGGGTTGGTGGTAGCTATTCACTATGAGTGGGTATCCCTTCATTCCCATCTGCCTGTTCAGGTGGACCTTAAAGATCCCATGGCACTATTCGAAAAGAGAAAGAAGTTTCTCTCCCCCGGTGTAAAATTGGTCACTCACTCCACAACCGTTTGCGGGACACCGCTCTGCGCAATTGGCTGCCGCGTTTCAACCATAAAATACAGTTCACTTTGCAGTATATTCTGTGAAGCGCTTTGAGACATCACAATGACATGATAAGGCACTATATCAAATGCAAGAATTATTATTATTGGTAGCATTATTATTATATGGACTGCTTGTCTCATTCTGACTTTCAGCTGCTCTAACCACCAGCCAGAAACAGAAGCTACCTGGTACGCAGAGGTGACAGTGCTTGAGAACAGACCGGGTTATTAATATCTCACACAGCAACATTCAATGCCACATCACACAAAGGCAGAACAATTCCAAATGTCTTCTCTTTACACAATGGAAATTGCTCTGCTCCCCTGGGGATCCTATATTGAGGCACTTTGAATTCATTCCGTTCCCCTCACCAGGATGATTGGCATCTGTAAGTGTTTGTAAGTGCATTGAGGGATGTCAGGTTACTCAGAGAAGGGAAGTGTAGTTAGTGTCTGTGCTCTCTCAGTGGATGGTTGGGGGTTGGGGATGAGAGACTGCACTGTTGCCAGCCTCACTCGGTATTGTATTGTAAGACACTCACCTCGGCATGGTTTCCTGCGCTCAGGATCTTGTTACAGCGCTCGCATTTCAGGCAGAACCTGTGCCAGTCCTTTCCCAGGGAACTAACTTTCTCCGCTGAAAGAAATCCAAAAAAGGTCCTTGCGTCAGCCACATCCTTTATTCAGGAATTTCTTTATTCCTAACAGCAGCAAAACCTCAACTTCAGCACGTTTGTCTATTCTAGTTTTACCCACAAAAATATGCAGTCAATTCACGTAATAGTATATTCTGTGAAGCTCTTTTAGACATCTCGAAGATGTGATAAGGGGCTATATCAAATACAAGGATTATTATTATTATTATTAGATCCCTTCCTTTCGGAGACCTGCCACAGTTCTAGATTTACAGTTGGTTTCTGGGTGGTTATAATCCACACAATCAAAACAGACACACTATTGTTCAGAGCTAATTCCTGCAGCCGGGCCAACCCAGGGGGTTTGGAACACCTGGACCTTCAGATTGCTCATTAACTTTTGAAGACTGATCATTTTTACAGAAAGCTTGAGTCACACGCTAAAATAGGATTGAGAATATCATTGCATCATATTTATAGCGATCTCATCAAATAAGTTCAGCTGAAGAAAGCCTGTCGGTCCATTTGATCGTATCCTCCCATCAATTACAGCAATGAGCTGTTTCTCCCATTTACTGTCCTGGCCTCAGCCACCCTTTCTGTTCCAGTTGTTAGTTACCCTCTGAGTAAATAATAGGGAATTTAGCTTGTCTCAGCCTAGCTCAGTGGGAGCACTCTCGCTTCTGAGTCAGAAGCTTGTGGGTTCAAGCCCCACGTCGGGATTTCGAATCAATAGGAGGGTGTATGTGTGTCTGTGTGAAAGGAAGCTGGGGAGGCCAGCAGGAAGAGCATTTGAGAGAAATTTTGTCTCGAGGTGACAAAAGCCACCCCTGACATGGACTGAGTCTGAGCGCAACCTAGGAATCAAATCCCGAGTTTGCATTCTCTCGGTGGAGGATACTCACCGAGCCAGCCAGGAACTGGGCTGCTTTAAGGAGGATCAATGGCTGTGACTAGCAATCTGAATCCGCATTACATTTACTATCGCTTCCCTTTAATTATTCATAATTGGCTTTGGACTAAAGGTAAGTGAATGGCCGTCTAAGCCATTAATTGGATAACACGAACCAAAAAGAGTGAATGAATCACACAGAGTAGGCAAGCAGCCCCACCCACGGTTTGCTTACAGAGGCCAGGTCAGCATCTCACTGCTCAAACTGAATGTCTCAATTGTGCTACTTTCCACAGGGATTTCAGCAGCTATTTTTGGAATAGTCTCCGCACACTAAACAGTATGGAGCCACCCGGCTGTTTCCCTGAAACACGTCACCCTGAGCGGCTGTGAGGAGGGGCAGCAGGATGTGGATTCCTCATAACTAGTAGTAAAACGCTATTTTTAGCCAATGAGACTACTTTGAACAAAAAAGCACTGCCTTAAGACTTTTTCTCTAACCATTTATAAGCAAAGCAGCTCCATTGATTTCCTTTCCTCCACCAGCCTTTCCTGGTACAATCTGATTCTGTCCCCGTGGGCCTATTGTTCAGGGAATCATGTCAGAATGGCATTGTGCCTGGAGGGCGGGCCGAGGGGTGGGATTAATAAACCCCCCTCAAGAATATTTTCACCTGCCGCCTATGATGCTGACAACTATGATCCCCTTCTCATGCTGAGAGCAACGCACTGAAAGGTTTCATTCAGATCATCACACATCACACGGCTCAGGGCACTTAGTTCTTTAATGTCCACAGGATTCTGCCTGGAGCTTGCTTTAATGGAACAGTAATGCAGTTAAATCCATCATATAAATGAAATTGCGAGAAACCATGAAGTCGTTTCTGTCAGGCAGAGGGACCTAAATTGAATATAAAAACACAGGACTTGGCACTATTATTACGCCAGTACCGACCTGGGAGAATTTAATTTAAAAAAGTCGCAATCTTGTAGAAAGAAGATGGAAAGACTGCACAGGATGACAAACCTTTCTTAAGCGCCAAATCCAATCATCTAGTATCAAGAGATTATTTCGCCTATTTACAAAAACTGCTCTTTATTAAATCAAACTTTAAAGACATGCACACACGTAGCTGAGGAGCTTCAGAAACGATGGCAAGCTTGCGGAATTTATTGAAGCCAAATAATAATAATACTTACGTTTGATATAGCGCCTAATCACATCATTAAGATCATCATCTCAAAGCGCTTCACAGAATATACTGTAAAATGAATTGACTGTAAATTTTGTTGGCAAAATGCCGCAGCCAATTGTGCACAGCAGTGTTCCACGAACAGCAGTGGATTGATTGACCACTTTTTTTTGAGGGATTATTACCCCCGGAAAGACATCCACCAATCGACTAGCAACCGGGTTCCGACTTACTGCTAGGTAAACAGAAGCATGTGGAGCAAGGAAACTTGCCTAAGGTTTTGCCCTGCCAGGGAATCCAACACTCGCTTACGAAACGAATGTTCTAACCACAACGCTACGAAACTCCAAATCAAAGGTAAGCAGGTTTCCCTTTGTTTTTACTGCTGAATCCCAGTCACTTTTAGCACTTCCTAACCGCTACTGTCAGATCAGATGAATGTAGCTTCCTAATTACTTTCCTTCCCGAAACATGATGATAATTCCTCCGCCCTGCGCCCAGCAATACGTTGGAACCCGGCTGTTAGTCGATTGGAGGATTGCTTTCTAGGGGTAATAATCCCTTCAAAAATAAATAAATAAAATGATAATAATTTGGTCACTTAATCCACGACTGTTTGTGGGACACTGCTGTGCGCAATTGGCTGCTGCATTTCACTCACAAACATAGTCAATTCTCTTTTATATTCCAATGAAGTCCTTTGAGACATCTAAACGAGGTGATAAGGCACTATAAAATGCAAGGATTATCTATCTATCTATCTATCTATCTATCTATCTATCTATCTATCTATCTATCTATCTATCTATCTATCTATCTATCTATCTATCTATCTATCTATCTATCTATCTATCTATCTATCTATCTATCTATCTATCTATCTATCTATCTATCTATCTATCTATCTATCTATCTATCTATCTATCTATCTATCTATCTAACTATCTATCTATCTATCTATCTATCTATCTATCTATCTATCTATCTATCTATCTATCTATCTATCTATCTATCTATCTATCTATCTATCTAACAAATAACTGATCCATAAATCCCTTTAAAATAGCAGCAACTACCTCACAAGGCTGATTGTTATTTCTTCTATTTCTATATGCTGGAAACAAACCCAGGAAATAAATGGGAGGAAATTCCTAGGACAGGACCCAGTGATCCATTGTTCTGGGATGAGGACATTCATGAGACGGGTGTCACATCAGTGGACAGACTAAGTGATGGAGAATGCTAAGTGATCCTGCTAATCCTTAGGCAGGATCCGAGGAGAATGGTTGCTGTGAACAACCAACTGAGTATCTGGAAGCTTTGATGTCAAAAGGGCTGTAACCAGGCTGGACCACACCACTTTCTGTGCCCCCTTCCCAGCTTAAAGGGTTACTTTTCCACTGACTTCATCTCGATTAACTCGATTCTGAGCAAGATCCAAGATTTCCTTTGAGGGGCAAGTGTCTAGTGTGTCTTTTCATCTTAATTCAGCTCAAAATAACTGGATAATGTGGCCTTCTGTTCACTGGCGCCACTCTCAACAACTGCCCAACTCAGCTGCTGCCCTCGAACTCTCACACACACACACACACAAAAACACACACAAACAAGTACACGCGGACAACAGAGACCCAGCTCCATTTGTGTGTACTCTTGTCACTCTTCACAGGTGTATGAAGAGCCCAGTCAGCAGATTCATCCAAACAACAGATTGAGACAACGGTCATTAATCTGTATGGTGAAGCTTCCTTCCAAATGGTTATCTGCCAGCAGCAGTGAATTTTCTGCCTTTTCTCTTTGCAATAGGATTAAGGAACCCAAGCAGATTAAAGCGCTCACTCGCGTATGCATTCAGTGTAAAATTGCACTGAAGCAGTCATCCGAACCCAGCTTGCTGAGCATCTGTCTAAGAACAAAGCCCATTTCTCCAGCCCATCTGCTGTTAGCCTGACCTGGACTCGAGAGTTAGGTGGTTGCTTTACCTTCTCTCTATAAGATACCAAGTGGCATGATATTCCAATTCAGTGCTGGGTGGGTGTTGCTTTGTCGGAGGTGCCATACTTCGGATGTCTCGGATGAGACATTAAACCGAGGTCCGGTCTTCCTGTTCGGGTGGACATTAAAGATCCCACTGCATTATACGAAAAGAGAAGGGGGTCCTGGCCAACAATCCCCCAAATAAAATTGGACACTCACTCCATGGCTGTTTGTGGGACACTACTGTGCGCAAACTGGCTGCAGCGTCTCGCCCACAGAATACACAGTCAATCCACTTTACAGTATATGCTGTGAGGCGCTTTGAGATGGTTCAACGATGTGATAAGGTGCTACATCAAACGCAAGTATCATTATTGTAGACATTGGCTCAATGGCCCATTCGAATAACTTGTAACATCAGTCAGCTGGTTACCAGTAGGCCAATTCCACATGAAAAGTCTTTATCATTATGTTGGTGTGTGTAAAAAAATAACTTGCTATAAACAGTTAAAGCCTTCACTGTAGATGGGAAGAGCACAAAAGTTGCCCACTTCCGATAATCTACACATCATCTTTAACAACCTTAAATACAATACAATAAGGATTTTTCAATACTTCACTCCCTACCTCCTTTCTCAAAACCTTCCTCAAAATCTCTCTACCTTCCTTATAGGCTTATAACACAGACTCGTCCTGTAGTCCTTGTGGAGTCCTGTAGTATATTAGCTTGAGCACTCGCCTCACAAGCGAGAGGACCTGGGCAGGGCAAAATGTCAGTCAAGGTTCCTTACTCCACAAGCCCTACTTTACCAAGCAGTAAGTAGAAACCCGGTTGTTAGTAGATTAGCGGATCGCTTTTCCGAGGATAACAATCCCTTCAAAAAAAAAGTTTTTTAAAATAATTTGATCACTCAATCCACAAATGTTTGTGTGGCATTGCTGAATGCAATTGGTTCCCGTGTTTCACCCACAAAAGGCACAATTAATTAACTTTGCAGTATATTCTGTGAAGCACTTTCAGACGTCTCGAAGATGTGATAAGCCGCTATATCAAATGCAAGGATTAATATTATTAGTCTAAGATCTTTGCCTCCCGTGAGACATGCAGTTTCGTCTCGCAGCAGTTGGTTTGTGCATATCGCAGTCACACGGTTGAGAATTTTTATCAAATACCGAGAGTGACAGCGTTACGACTAGACTGGCAAACCATTCAATCCTCAATCACAGCCCGGCAGTTGCCAAACAAATTCACGGCATCTGCCATGTCCGGGAACATGTACACCCGGAACAAATCTGGGCTGAAATGAATCAGACCACCAGAAATATTAGCAACGCAACAAAAATCCCAGGCACGGGAACAATGTTAGACAGAATTTCCTTTTACAAGTAACGATTTAAATTTATCACGCAAGGCAGGTGGCTGACAGACAGTCAGACAGCAGAGCACCACCCAGTCAAGCATCGTCTAACAATACAACAATTTTTTTAAGATGACTTTTTTTTACAAATTTATGATATTTTGCGCATTTTATAAAATAATAGTCTTTGCGTTTTATACAGCGCTTTATCAAGCTGTTGAGACGTCTCAAAGTGCTTCATAGAATATATTGTGAAGTTGATTTGACTGTTTTGTGAGTGAAAAGTGACAGCCAAATTACTGAGTGACCAAATTATTTTTTTGTAAGGGATTATTACCCCTGAAAAGCGACTAATGACCAGGTTCCTACTTACTAGTAAACAGAGGCATGTGGAGTAAGGAAGCTAAGATTTTGCCCTGCCCGTGAATCGAACCCGGGTCCTCTAGCTTGCGAGGCAAGTGCTCTCAACAATAAACTTGCGCCTTATCAAGTTGAAAAGTCGAAGTGTTTTACAGATTTTTCTGCAAAGCTTAGTGACTGGTATCTGTGGCACCCAATTTGCTCGCAACAATATCCCGCAAACAGCCATAAAGCGAGTGACCAATTTTTTTCCGGTGGCTAGGATATCTAACAAATATCTAACCTCCGTTATCTGCCCCTGAAGTGTTCGAGGGAGCATGATTTTACATCTGAAAGTCTATGTCTGACCTGGGAGTGCTGACCCTCACGTTCCTGAAATGGGAAAGTCTTTTGTTTCCCACCACTTGCCTGGAGGACAAACACAAGGATACAATAGATTGATTGACACCTGTCTCAAGGCTCCACATGGACTCTGCTCAGTCATTGTGCTGTCACACTGCCTCCAGGGCAGCGATCACCATTACTTCAGGTTGTGATCGATAACGAAATATCCCAACCCCAGGTTTTTATTATAATTATCAAAATCTAAACCACAATTGAGAATTAATGGACGACATTAGTCAATAAACTACAGCAGTCTCTTAATGGTTCCATGGTGACTATGAAACCGCAGGGTCCATTGTTTAGTTTCTCATTAAAAATCCATCAATTACATTCCCTAATTCCTACACTTTTTCCCCCTTCTCTCTTTACCGATTGACCACGTTTTCTACGCCCCAGCCCCAAATTATATGCACCTTCATTTCTCCTCTTCTCCCCCTAACCATCCCCACCGCAAACAAAATCTGTTCCAATCTCAAATGCAGGACTATTCCTGGACCTGGGCTCAATCATTCTTCAATCCTTCCACTTCCCTCCGCATCTTCAACACTGTCCATTCACTTTGTCCCTCACTGGCTCACTGCTGCCACGGTGCTTGCTGGCTTATTCTCGCTCCCCATGAAGGTTCGGTGTCCCTGAATTAGACAGGAGCTGCTGCTTTTAACATGTAGATTTTTAACAACCCCCAATTACAAGGAGTCCTGCAGTGTAGTGGTTGGTGTGCTCACCTTGCGAGGCGAAACCTTAGGTAAGTTTCTTTACTCCACACGCCTCTGTTTGCCTAACAGTAAGTAGGAACCCGGCTGTTAGTTGATTGGTGGATCGCTTTCCGGGGGCAATAATCTCTTCCTCCCCCAAAAATCTATGACTGTTTGTGGGACGCTGCTGTATGCAATTGGTAAGATGGACAAGCTTGCATGTGCTGCTAACAGTCCCCATGTTGACATGGACGACCTTGGTGAATTAGAGTGTGGCACGCCATGTCTCGCCAGACATCATGGCACGCTACTGTGCCTTGTGACTGCAGCAACTTCTTAGAAAGACTTTGAAAGAACGTCTTTGTTGAGATTTTCTCTGGAATCTGAGAAGGAGCAACAGGCTTAGAAATCAACATCCCACAGCACAGAGTCGCAGACACCACAGCCTGATCTGAAAGTTCACTGGTGTTGACAAAAACCTGTAGAAATATGCATTCCTGTCGTTTTCTCTTTCTTCCTCCCCCCACACCCCTTGATCTCTTGCCAGTTTTCACTCACTTTTCCTCTTCTTCTGAAGGTTTTCTGCTCCTCTTTTCCTTCAACCGGGGAGTGAGTTACCGTCACGCAGACTTTTGCCAGTGAGCATTGTTATTATTATACTTCCCATCACTCACAGACACACGCACACATGCACTCAGTTGCAGTCTCTCACACAAAATGTCTCACACTTTTGTGCGCAAAAACTGAAAAGGCAAATGAAGGGCAGAGATAGGAAATAAAAATAGGCACAAGGCTATTTCTATTTATTCTTTCTAATCTGTTATTGGTTTTGTTTATGCAAGGAAATACACAAAATATTCATGTACGCAGTCTCTTCCTTGTTTATGCCTCAAAAGTATTCTGCTGTATGGCTGACAAACTTAATGGGGGTCAGCATGCGATGTAGCACAGTACATAGTTTGCCTACAAAATACACACTTAATGTATCGTGTGAAGTGCTTTGACACATCCTCTCGAAGTGAAAGGTGCTACATCAAATATAAGAATTGTTATTATTAGAGCTAAGCAATGAAAATATTGTCATTAACTGTAATCTTACCTGTTATTTTAACTAGATACTGTATGTTAACAGCACTCTAATCAAGCACTGAGATGCTACTCATGGGAATAGCGCTATATAAATACAAGCTGTTGAATCCTGAACTTTGGTGTGATTATTTGTAGTCCAGAGTTTGAACAGCCTGAGCTGTAAGGCAGTTTGACTCTTGACCTATTACATTATATTTTTAATGAAAATCTATTAAAATACAGAGTTAAAAGTTGAGTTGCATGGTAGAAGGATTTCCAAACCACCACCACAGATTAGAGGATAAGGTGGACCAGACTCTCAGGCAGTCCAGCCCGTATTAATGAACTTAGTCTGCACCAACTCTGTGTTAGACAAGTTCAACTTATGTTCCCCAGTGATTTCTCAGCTACGGAGAGAAGAGTGGAGAATGCTGTCATGCTGGACAGTGGGGATGTGGAATATTGTGGAATTTGGGTTCCAATGCCTTTCAAATTCAGGGATTATCCAAACAGTACTTTCCTGTAGGGGAGATAGAGGGTGGTGCGAAGCCCCTGAATCGCACAGTCTCAGTGTGGCTGTGCATAGGGCTGGATTTCTGGCTGAATCGGCTCATGCATTCCTCAGTTCTGATGCTTATGGGAGGTGCTTGAATTTGGATTCCTTTAGTTGCTGTTATTGGTTGTGTTTTGAGCAGTTTTATCAGTGGGAGGCTGTCAGGGTTTCCATTGTAGACCAACACGAAAATATTTTCTGTGACATTCATTAGCTGAAGTGGGCTTGAAAGGGTTCTGGGTGCTTTTCTGCCTTTCTAAAGGGAATGGAAACTTACTGAGGAGAGTGGATGTTTCTGTGGGTGATGCTGGACAGTGTGATGGTGAAGAATACAAGGAGCCTTTATGCTAAAGCACCTGTTGTGCAGCCTCCTTATGACTGGGCTTGCGTGAGTTTCATTTTTCCAATGGGAAATCTCCGTTTCATACTCATTTTAAGAGGGAAAGAAACAAACAAGAAGGCATTGTGCGGTCTCGCAAATGACCTGAATAGCTTCCTGCTCCTCATGGTTCAAAAAAAAGATAAATGCCAAGTAACTCACTGGAGCAGAGCTTGCTGTGTGGCGCTTTTCCTCATATCTTTGCAGATTTATTTCTAAAGACTTGTTTTCCTTTTTGTGAAACCGGCTTAGCAGCCCCAACATTACTGTAAAAATAATACATCCTGAATCAAAGTCTATTCTGACTCTGATCTGCCACTTATGTTGTCTCGATTGCTCTGCTCCAAGGTTGGAGGCTGAGCAACCCTTTACCCTTCTCGCTGCAAATCCTTTCCAAACCACTTTGCTTGTTTTTACCAAATCCATTGTTAAGTATGTGTTGAGTCGCTCTTTTGTGTCATTGGTGCTGTATAAACACAAGTTGCTGTTTATAGCAGCTGATGTTGCTGATAGCATACACATGGCAGTTGAAGTTTTGGAGTGGCACAATTCCATGTTTTTTTCTGCCAGCACTTCTAAAGGTATTTCCGAACAAGTAAGTTTGGAACAGGAGAGGAAAACTCAGACTTGAAGTCTGGCGTGTGTGTATGTGTATGTGGCGTGTGGGGGAGATGAGCTTTAATGCCATTTTATCAGTGAAATATACAGAGAATTCTGGACGCTATGTACCTGTTACAATCCTAACAAGGAGCTCAAATGATATTCTAAAGTACAAGACTTTTACTCTGCAAATGTAAGTAATCTGTGTGCTGTTAGCTGACTGACTGGGAGTATTATATGCACTCACTTGATGGACATTATTTGGGTTCCTTTGATGTTTTGAGCTAAGTGATTGTAAATGTGTAGGATCTGACAGTATCTGTCTGTAATGTACAGTTTTTCTGGATGTTAGTCTGTGTGGGAGTTTGTAGGATATTCACCTTAATGTAGTAACTGACAGGACACTGATGTGAAGGTTATGCCTGCCTGGAGCAAAGCGCGTCTTCGTTCATATTGCAGTTAAGTGACTTAACCAGTAACATTGCAACCACTTAAAACCTCGCTTAGGAATTTCGAACATGCCTCAGCTCAATTACTCTTCTTCGGATTCTCGGAAAGAGGAATGCGACGGGCTGGAAAAGTCAGTCTAGCCATTGCCATTTTCCACTTACAATTACAAACAGGTTGGGGGGTAGAAGAGAGTAAGTTTGTGCTCATTAATTGGGAAAGTGTAAATGTATCCTTGTAATGAAGACAGCTGCTCAGTTCAATATGTCTGCTGAGGAGGTGCCTGAGATTAAATAGCCTGGCAGTGGTAGCATTCTCGCCTCTGAGTCAGAAGGTTGGGGGTTCAAGACCCACGTCAGGACTTGGAATCACATAGTCTAATCTGAAACTCCAATGCAGAGTTGAGTTGTGTTGCATTGTCAGAGTTGCAGTCCTTCAGATGAAACGATAAACCAAAGTCTCATCTGCCTGTTCAGGTGGATGTTAAAGATCCCGCGGTACTATTTGAAAAGAGACAAGAGTTTCTCTCTCCCAATGTCCTGGCCAACAATCTTCCAAAATAAAATTAGGCACTCACTGCATGGCTGTTTGTGGGACATGTTTAACAGGAAAAGCGCTTTGAGACATCGCAATGATGCAATGAGGCGCTACATCAATTGCAAGGATTATTATTATTATTACTACTGGGGTGCACATTGTAACCACTAGGCTGAAAATAGTACTGACCACACCTACAGACCTGGTTTGGGCTCCTGCCTTTATTCTTGTATCTGTTCTCCCATCCCGAAAACTCTTGAGCTCCAAGGCAGACATAGGACTGTTTGTGTTTGAGTGACATGGCTGTAAATTGCAACTAGTGTTTAAAATAAAGGATTCTAGGAAGAAGAATGTACAAGACCGGAAAAGTTGTCTGGCTGATCCCATTTTCAAAATACCATTGCAAATAAGGGGAATAGAGATCAGGAGACACGTGATCCTAACATCTGACTATCTGTGTATCCGACTACAGCCTCAGCAAATACACAGGGGTTCTGCACCATTAAACATCTGAGGGGAGCAACGTTTTGAATTGACAGGAGGCCACCAAAAAAATCAGATGGTCATATAATTAATTACTCTTCAAAAATGTAATAATAATAACCACCTGTGGGGTGAGAGTCCCCTTACTTGTCCAAGTGGCTGGTTACAGGGCAGTATTGGTAAGGTCCTGGTAGAAGGTTGCCCATTCATGCCCATTGGGTGGTGACTGACTAAAGGATACTATTATCACATAATACAATAAGTACTTGCACTTTATCCTGAACTTTATTACATCAAAACAGCTCAAACTCTTTACTTAGTAAGCAACTTTGAAGTATAGAGACCATTATGTAGGCAAATACTGCAAAGTCTCACCAATAGCAAAATATCCGCATTTAATCTGGTGAATAGAAATGGGTGAATTGGTGAGTTTAGGTGAATTGAAATGGGAGGAATAATGGCCAAAATACATCTGCTTCTTGATACAGCGCCAGTGATCTTTAAAATCCACCTAGGAAGGATCTCAATTTAATATTTCACCTGAAGGACAACACCTGCAGCAATGTGGTGCTCTCCCAGGACTGCACTGGTCTGTCAGCACACATTATGATCTTTAATCCCAGTTTCAATCTTGAACGCAAACGCTTCTGGATGAGAGATGGGATTAGTACAAACTGAGCCTTAAAGGGCAAAGTTTCATCCCATTCTTAAGAGTGGGATTTAACACAACGTTCACCAGGATCTTTTTTAGCTGCTACGTTTCGCCTACAAAAAACAGTCACTCCACTTTACACGGAGTGTAAGCACTTTGAGACATTTCAATGATGTGATAAGGCGCTATATCAAATGCAAGGATGATTATTATTATCTGTGAGAAACGCATTATTTACTCTATGAACAGAAAGAGGAATGGGAGAAAATGTAGATACATTAAGATACATTCATCGAAAGCAACAAAACCACAGACATATAGTAAACTGTAAGCGAGGGCAACAGTGTGATTGACAGACTCAGCCTGTGGTCTCGTTCTGCAGTCCAGCTGCCCAGTCTCCTATTGCAACCTCTTGAAATCAAACGTCCATCATTTGTTCTTCACGATTTAGTGCCGAGA
The DNA here is from genome assembly GCF_018977255.1 of Callorhinchus milii. Taxonomy (NCBI): domain Eukaryota; kingdom Metazoa; phylum Chordata; class Chondrichthyes; order Chimaeriformes; family Callorhinchidae; genus Callorhinchus; species Callorhinchus milii. The sequence goes on along the minus strand of NW_024704750.1, from coordinate 18,216,274 downwards.
TGCCCATCTGTGGAGGCCAGACTGCACCACAGTACAGTGCTCCAGCACAAAATCAGAGCTCAGCAGATGAGAGAAAATTAATAATAATAATCCTTGCACTTGAGATAGCTAACATAGTTAAGATGTCTCAATGCACTTCACAGAACATACTGTAAAGTGAATTGATTGTGTACTTGGAAGCGAAATGTGGTAGCCAATTGCGCACAGCAGTGTCCAACAGACCGTCGTGGATTGAGTGACCATATTTTTTAAGGGGGATTATTACTCCAAAATCAGCCAAAGCTCCCATTCTGATTGCTATTCAATAACTAACTGCAGAGAACTTGTGGTGAAACTTGGGTGAGGATAGAGTCGGATCTGGCTGTAATTTTCTTCTCTCCAGTCAAATAGCATGCCGACACTTCCCTTCCAGATTCCCACATACAGACCAGCTACTTGGGCAAAGAAGCTGGGTGCAGGTAACGCCCATGAATCTAGATGGGTGGCGGGGGAGAACGTTATTTCCCCCAGAAAAGTGATCCGCCAATTGACTAACACCTGCGTTCCTACTGACTGCGAGGTAAACTGAGACGTGTGGAGTGAGGAAACTTGCCCAACGTTTCGCCCTGCCCGGGAATCGAACCCAGGTCCTCTCGCTTGCGAGGCGAGTGCCTTAACCACTATGCTACAAGATCCAGGAGTGAGGAGGCAATTTCAGCAGCAAAAATCCCTGAGCCGACCACTTGTACAGAAAAGAGAAGTGAAAACATGCTTCGATCCAAAATGCATCTTAAATGTCAAAAAGGGCTGTGAATTCAAACCCCACATCGGGACTTTGAACTCACAGTCTATTGCAGCATTTGGGAGAAGCGCCATCCTTTAGATGAGATGTAAAACCAAGGTCCCATCTTCCTGTTCAGGTGGACGTTAAATATCCCATGGCACTATTCAAAAGGGAGAAGTGAGTTTCTCTCTCCCGGTGTCTTGGCCAACAATCCCTCAGATAAAATTAGTCATTCACTTCATGACTGTTTGTGGGACACTCCTGCCTGCGTGCAAATTGGCTGCCACATTTGTTTACAAGATTACCAGTTACTTCCCTTCATTGCTTAATCCTGTAAAGTGCTTTGAGATGTCTTGACGACATGATAAGGTACAATATCAAAGTCAAGGATTATTTTGTTCTCGAGCCAGGCTGCAGAAACACCCAGCCACTCCCTGCTAACAAGTGTGTCAGCCTGATACCACTACAATCCCTCCTAATGCTCTTGGACTCACCCCCTCTTCTGAACCACTCCTGAACAGATCCCTCTCAAAACAAATACTGTACGGTACCCACTCCCAACAAATCAGCTTTTATTTTCATGAAGTGCTCATTCCAAAAGATTTTACAGATAAAACAAAAAATTCAACGGAATGATTTAAGTCATTCGCACAGCAAAAGCAGCAAATTCACACTGAGACCTGTGTGTTTTGGGACCTGGGTTATGAACAAACTGAATATTTTCACAAGAGAGATAAGCAATGACTGTTTGAATGTGTTGTTGTTGCACAAAGCTCCCTCCCCAGCACACACACACACAGACAGACAGATATACACAGACAGACAGACAGATATACACACACACACACACACACACAGATATTTCCACACAGAGACAGATATACACACACACAGACAAATATACACACATACAGACAGACAGACAGACAGATATACACACAGATATACACACAGACAGATATATACACACACACAGAGACAAATATACACACACACACACAGACAAACAGATATACACACACAGACAGACAGATGCACACACACATACGCACAGACAGATATATACACACACACACACCACACACAGATCCTCACTCCCGGGTTAATTCATTCTCTGAGGACTTCACAATGTACCATTCTGGATGTTGATGGAGCAGAGAAATCAACCGATCAACCCCTTGTTATTCTGTTCCATCTTTTTTTTTAGAAAAAACTTTATTTTTAAAAGGCTATTTTTTCACTGCTCCCCCTTCCCACGCGCTTTGAATAGATGGAGAGAGAATTGAAACCTATTTACTCCAAACCCCCCCCTCCCCCCCCCCCCCCCATCCTTACATGATACATGAAATATTAAGGGCGAAATATGCTCACAGTGGCAGATGGGGACACGTCAGATCGATTTATTACTATCCAGTTCCCTCCCAAAAACACCAGCATACAATCCACCAGCCACTCCTTGCCAACCAGTATATCAGGCACTACAATCAAACCACATTTTTTTTTAAGATACTGTGTGTGTATTTTTTTAAAAAAAGACATCTTTTCAAACATTTAACCCTCATCCCCTGTGCGGAGGAGGAACACAGACTGCGATGAGGAGGAACACAAATGCATTATATTGGTGGTATACACATATATATTATATATATATATATATATATACTGCACATATAAACACACAGAGAAAGCTGCTGCTTTGACAAGGAGACTGAGATGAGATTCCTTGCTTCCACTTTCACACCCACAGCTGTGCATCTGAATTCACTGCTCAGTTACAATTATCAAATAATGTTAATATCAGAAATATAATATTGGCTTCGCTTCCCATCTGTTAAGAGCAGTTCCCGTGCTTTGAAGCACACAGTGGGGGGGGAAATTCTTCCTACGATGCATTGGGGATTATTTTCTCATGATCTCTTTTCTGTCGTTTTAACTGCTGGGTCTACCTGGATCTGTCCCACAAGATCATCCCCCGACATGAACGAACGCGCTGCAAAGGCAGGTTGGACCAGAGCTGGTTTCAGACTGAGCTCTTTTGAGTGTCTGTCAACCTGAAATCTGTCACAACATTCAGCATTGCTTTATGCATAAAGGGAGGAGGAGGGTGGGGTGGAGAGAGAGAGAGAATAAAAAAAATGTGATTCTTACCGAAATAGACAGTTTTGTCGCATTTGGGGCATTTTGATGCCATGTTGCGCCTCTCGATGGTGTGTGTTGCTGTCTATGTGTGTGTGTGTGTCTCTCTCTCTCTCTCTCTCTCTGGAAACTCAATGAGACTCATCGCTCCTCCTCAACCCCAGTCTCTGATCCTCAGCCCACCCCCTTTCCAACTTCATTGGCTTCAGTGCAGCCATCTCACCCTCCAGCTCCTGCAGGATTGTCTGCCTCTGCTTGTCACTCACACAAGCAGTGAGGTTGCATTGCTCTTCATATAAAGTGCTGGATAAAAATACAACTGGGGGCATGTCAGCTCCTCGGAGACACACAAGCCCCTCCAGTGTGTTGGTCACCATGGCAAAGATGCCTAAGTGGTTCTGTCATAAATCGACGGCAACGCGGTTTAGCACAGCGTCTTTCACGTTGAAAAAGAAACACCTCAAAGCCTCTCTCGGAATGAAATTGGAAATTAACTGAACCCGGCATAGATAATAATAATCCTTGCATTTGATATAGCTCCTTACCACGTCTTCGAGACGTCTCAATGTGTAAAATGGATTAACTGGGTATTTTGCGGGCGAGTTGCAGCAGCCAGTTTGCGGACAGCAATATAGACACAAACAGCCATGGAGTGAGAGATTCATTTTATTTTGGGGGGTTGTTGGCCAGGACGCAGAATAGCACCATGGAATCTTTCCCGTCCACCTGAACAGGCAGATGGGACCTTGGTTTAACTTCTCCTCTGAAGGACGGCACCTCCCAACAATACAGACACGTGCTTAACCCCATCACCGTGCTTAAGAATATCCAAACCAATGCATTTCAACTCTACATTGGAAATTCTCGAGTCTGGAATCTCTCCCCAGAGGGCCGCACCTACAGAATGTTTTAAAAGAAGCAGAGTTCCTTGTGTCCTGGACAACACTCCTCCCTTTAAACCAAGTCATATTAATTGGTCGTTCATCTCATTGATGTTTATGGCATGGGACCATGAGGGCACAGATTAGCTGCTGCATTTGCCTGCATAACAATCAATGTGAAATTGTGCTAAATCAAATGCAACTGTTAGCTATTAGTGCTTAACCTGTTAATTAACATGCAAGCAATTATTCTCCATTTCAAATAGCGAGAGGCACAGGCAATGCAGAGGTAAGTGTACTGGTCGATTTAGATTAAGAGCACAGGTTAAATACAAAATTAACAAGTCACAAGTGGGCAAATAGACTGAAAAATCCGCACCTTATACATTAAATACAAGATTAAATAAACTGGGCAGTGGTTGTTTGGAGAGACGAGCTTGCAGTAGAAGACAGTCTGTGTGTATTGTGCTTTCCTTGGTTATAAATATTATAGCCAACAATAAGAAAGCCATTAAAAAGAACCTCAGAAGGAATCATAAAAATTAATAATAATAATCCTTGCATTCGATATAACACCTTATCACATTGTTGAGATGTCTCAAAGCGCTTCACATAATATACTGTGAAGTGCAGTGACTATACATTTTGTGGGTGAATCGCGACAGCCAATTGCACCCAGCAGTGTCCAACAAACAGTCATGGATTGAGTGACCATTATAATAATATTATAATAAATTAAGCAATTTAACAGCCAGAACAGGAACAAGTGTATTGTTCTATTTGATGTCCATTTATTTTGCATGAAATAGTAGTAGCTCAAAGCACAAAGGCCAGACACTATTTATCCTCCAGATAAATTGCTCATCCATCTCCAGGGTGTTTGCAGGACATTACGACATTTGCCATTTCTATGTATTTTTAAGGAATAAAATTTCACTATTCTTCGGGATCCTAAAAAATTCTCTGATATTTAATAACAGTGAATTTCTGCTCCTGTGCAACAGAGCCAACATAACATTTGTGACTAAGGATTTCTCTTACAAATGGGACATATTAGACTCCACTTCAAACCTGCCTTTTCTAGGTGCACATTTAGTGCACATAAAAAAAGTACTGTTGATTCAATGGCTGGGTCCCTGAGTGAGAATTAAGAATTAAGAATTAGTTTATTTGCATACTGGAGTGCTCGCTTTGGATTAACTGCACAAAAAAAACATGAATCTGGTAATAAATAGCACTGGGTCAATGGCAAATGGACCATTCTTCTATAACATGCTGAAAGGTGCCAACATTATGCTAAAACAATGCAATCCCGCCCCGTTTCTAAACCCGTCTTAGACATTTTCAATTGACTTTCATTAATTACGGTGCACATACAAATAAAAGAACATACAAATTGTGAGATGAAAGAAGACTAAGGTCCATGCAATTTGCCTTCCATTATCCTGGCAGTCACATGCACATGTCATTGTATCTGAACCTGATCCTTTCAGTCTAAACGACTTAACAACAACAACAAACAACAAACTGCATTTAATTAACAACTTTCATGTCGGGAGGAAGTCCCAAGGCACTGGATAACGAGGTGTTTGTACCTAAGTTAAGGGTTGGGGTGGAGGAGAGAAGATTACCGAAGGCACAGTCGAAAAGGAAGGTCTTGAGATGGGCCTTGAAGGAGGCAAGAGAGGGGGCAACGTGAGGCGGAGGGGCTCTGGCATGTTGCCGGGATGGATTCCACTATACTTGCTGTACATTCGCCCCCAAATCATTCGAGGATGTATTTTAGGATATAACATTTTTCTCTTACAGTTTCGTACACATGAATCGATTTGTTAATAATAATCATATTATTGATATAGCGCTTTATCACGTCGCTGAGACATATCAAAGTGCTTCACAGAATATACTGTAAAGTGGATTGACTGTGTATTTTGTGGGCGAAAAGCGGCAGCCAATTGCGCATAGCAGTCTCCCACAAGCAGTCATGGATTGAGCAATTTTTTTTTGGAGGGATTATTATACTGTTCAGCAAGGGAGCAGAGGGGAAGGAGGGAAGGGAGTGGGGCAAATAAAAACACTCACTTCGGGCTTTGAATTCTAGTAAAACAAAAAGTTTGCAAAATGTATCGGACCCCGACTGAGATTACAGAACTCAAACTCATTGTGAACACACGTTTATTTTGATTTGCAAAGGAAAAAAAGCCAACAGAAAGACACTGGGCTTTTTGTTCTGCACATGTTCGCAGAACTGCTGAGAATTGTGACACCAGAACAGAGCCTCCACAGAGACTCTGGTGGGCAATGACATGGGACAGGGCTCTTCCTTTGTTCTCAAGGAAACAAAATGTCAGCGCTGTACCAATTCCTAAACAATACCGCATACTAGCAATTCCTAATCTCAATGCCAGGATACATAAAACACATCCTTTCAATGGTGCTTGCTCTGTCGTTCCCAAGGTTACATGTACACTGAATGGTTGTAAATCTTGAAGCATTGAATAGCAGTCAGCAAAATTTACAGAAAGGATTGACTTTTACGATAAAGAGAAGATTAACACAAAGCAAATTAAATGATTCCCCCAAGTGCAGGTTAAATTTTTGCCTTCGCTGCTTGCTCAAACGTCAATTTTTTTAATTTTTAAACTGCTCATTGTTCAACATGAAAGTAGCTATATATATTTATATATAATATATAATCTATTTAAATAAATGTATATATAAATAGCTATATTTCCTGGGAGGGGTAAAACCTGAGGCAAGTTTCCTTACACCACATGCCTCTGTTTACCTAGCAATCAGTAGGAGCCCAATTGTTAATCAATTGGCGGAAGGCTTTCTGGGGTAATAACCCTCCTAAAAAAATGTAGTCATTCATTCCATGATTGTTTGTGGGACACTGATGTGTGCAATTAGGTGCTAAGTTTCGCCCACAAAATACACAGTCAATCCACTTTACAGTATATTCTGTGAAACATTTTGAATCATCTCAACGATGTGATAAGGAGCTACATCAAATGCAACGATTATTATTATTATTATATAAATGTAATTTGTTGTTGATCCCCTCCCAAAGCCAACCAGGGAAATTTGTAATGTCTATGCTCTGTACAGTCTAACATTTCACATGCTACATAGGAGATTCGGAAGGATTCATCAAAACAAATTGGAACCAATGTCCAATTTGGAGACACAAGTTCATTAAAAACATTATTTTGCGATTCTAGTTATAAAGGTGGAATTTGGTTACATACAACCAATCAGAGGAAGAAATTGTCTGTAAACCATGTAAGGATAATTACTGTTTTCTTCAATTGCCAAATAGCAGTCAGCAAAATTTACAGAGTACGACACGCTTCTAGAACAAGGACAGATAAGCTGAAAACAAAATAAATTAGAGCAAATGTGGACTGAAATGTGGACTTTAAGTGCTCCGAGACCTTATCTTGCGTGAGGGGTGCTATATAAATGCAAGTTCTTGTTGTGGATTCCCGTAGCGTAGTGGTTAGCATGCTCACCTCACAAGGTGGGGCAAAACCTTAGGCAAATTTCCTTACTCCACCCACCTCTGTTTACCTAGCAGTAAGTAGGAACCCAGTTGTTTGTCGATTTGCGGATCGCTTTCTGGGGTTAATAATCCCTCCAAAAAAAATGTTTTGGCCTGGCTACGTGCAACTGGCTACCTACAAAATATACATTGATTCCACTTTAAGTATATTCCGTGAAGCGTGACGTTTCAACGATGTGATAAGGTGCTATATCAAATGCATGGATTATTATTATTGTTGTTGTTGGATTTCCAAAAAATTGAGTCCCTTGCTCTCCTTCTCTCTCACTCTCACCCTGGTCCAAAGAATCAAACGGCAAGCTCTTCCAAACAGCCCCGGACTACTCAAACCAGGAGTTTTTCTAAATACAGTAAATCAGTCTGGATGTTCACAGTAAATTCTGGTTATGCAATGTTCTGTGCACCAATAAGGAATGACAGTGCTGGACAAATGCCAAGGTCCTGACCCCAGGGCTCAGAAAACAGCTGGGTGCTTTATGGGTTGGATTGCAATTCTATTCTAAACAATCCTATTTTTACAAGAAAATTACCGCATTGAAGAAAAATCATCCCAGTGGATAAATTCAATAGCTGAATGTTTTATACCTCGATCTGACAGTATTTGTGTGACAGTAGCAGTGGAGCAGAAAACAGGGGAATATGGAGCAATGATCTCCTGTTCGTGGGAGCTTGGTCTTTCCTGGGCCTCACTTTGAGCATGAGGTTTCAGTTTTTTTTTGCCTGAATTTGGTCATTATTTGGGGCTTTCTGTGTTTTTTTCATCTCTTCTAGCCAGTGGCCAGCACCAGGGGAAACTGTAGGTGAACATTAGATGAAAGGTCAAAAGGGAGTTGGGAGGTTCTCCCAGGAGCGATCTTAATACAATACAATTTAGCTTTACAAGTTCTTTCACCATGGGAAGAAGTATCAAAAGGGTGGGACCCGAACAGGAAGTGGGAGTCAAGGAAATGGGAGAGGAGAAAGATGAATATAATCAATATAAATATAAAATAATCACAAATAGATCAAGAATAATAATAATAAATCAAATAGGGAAGTTAGAAGAAATTTCTTCATACAGAGAGTAGTGGGAATGTGGAACATGCTACTACGAGGAGTTGTTGAGGCGAATAGTATAGATGTATTTAAGGGAAAGCTAGAGAGGTACATGAGGGTGAAAGGAATAGAAAGTTATGCTTGAAGGCTTAGTTGAGGAAGGACAGGAGGAGGCTCATGTGGAGCATAAACACGGGCATAAACCATTTATTATTATTATTATTTGGGACAAATGGCCTGTTTCTGTGCTGTATATTCTAATGTAATGTATGACCGAAAGAGTGGTTCAAGAAGTAATAATAATGATCCTTGTATTTGATACAGCACCTTATCACATCATTGAGACTGTATACTTTGTGGGCGAAATGTGGCAGCCAATTGTGCACAGCAGTGTCCCACAAACAATTGTGGATTGAGCGACCAAATTATTATTTTTTCTCGAAGGGATTATTATTCTGAGAAAGCAATCCAACAATCAATTAACAACCGGGTTCCTACTGACTGTTAGGTAAACGGAGGCGTGTGGAGTAAGAAAACTTGTCTAAGGTTCACGCTCCATTTCATTACAACATATTCTGTGAAGCGCTTTGAGATGTCTCGAAGACGTGATAAGGCGCTATATCAATGCAAGGGTTATTATTATTATTATCGCAACATCAAACTGCTTTTCAATCCTTCAAAGCCCTGCTTTTCAATCCTTGTTTCTCCCTCCCTCTATGATCTGCTAACTCCATATAGGCCTGTCTGTTCCCTCTGCTCAGCAGGCTCCGGTCTGCTCCATATCCCTCGTCCAGTCCGCTCCACCATTGGCGGTCGGGCCTTCAGCCTTTCTGCCCCTACCCTCTGGAATTCTATCCCACAGTCCCTTTGCCTCGCTCCCTCCCATTGCCTCTTTCAAGGCCTGTCTCAAGACCCTCCTCTTCAACCGTGCCTTCAGACACCCTGCTACCCCCACCCTCTCTGCCCTCCACCGCTCCCGATCCCGATCCCAACCCTCAGCTTGGGTCCGAAACTCAGACTGACTTTGTGTCACTTCTGTGCAAATGAGTTTTTACTGTTTCCAAAGGCTGAATGTGCTTTTAATTACTGGCATTTCCGAAGCTGTGAGTGAGGCCGTGAGTTGAACATGTATTTAGAAAGTGGAAGAAATAACTTGTATATTTATAGCACGTTATCATTGTCAAAACATCTCAAAGTGCTCCAAAAGTAATTACTCTCAACTGTCAGCGCTGTTTTGTTGGCAATCACAGCAGGCCAGCGAGGTCCTACAGACTGGAAGATTGTTGGCCAGGACACTGGGACAAACTTTTCTCTTTTCAAATTGGGTACCTGTTAATTACTCCTGACCATTAATACTCATCACATGGCCTGACATCCAACATTGTCACACGCACGGTATGTGAAAAGATTACTTGTTGATGTGCAATAAACAGCATTTAGCAGATACATTCACATGGTAGGGTATGAATGATACAGTCTGGTATTTTCACCAATACTGAGCATAAAATGTAGTGAGGGCTCTGTGTCTGATCAGAACTTTCAGTTTGTATTCATTTAGAAAACAAACGTGGGAAAATGATGATATTATAATAATTGTATTAGAAGTAATTTGTTGTGTTCAGTACAAGTGTTTAAATGTATTCAGACGTCCAGAGGGTCGGTGTGTGTGAGTCAGCGCCATCGTTTTTATGGCAGATAATGAACCGTCACCATGTTTGGTGCTGCATTTTCCATAACATGGATGGAGTGAGGAGGCGAAATGTATCTCTGACAGACTGTTTCAGCTCCTCTGTAGTCTCGTATCACTGTTTTGTAACAGGGAGTAAGAGGGCTTTGTGGACACCCTGTAAATGTCTAATCAAAGAACATTAAAATCCCAACCAGTACTGCATGACGCCTCATGACAACGTGCCAAGGACAGTGTAACCCAGAGAAGATTTAGAATGATCTACAGTGCCCGCTGACTGCTTGAGCCAGATGGTACAAAGCTAAGTGCTTCCAGAATGTCTGAAGGGAATCTTTGTATTTGCCGGTAGAATGATTCTGTAACCACTGCCTGCACCGCCGTGTTCAGAGACTGCTGAACCAGCGCTTGTCCATATGTTGGTGCTGAGGTGCTTTAACCATAGTGTAGCATAGTGGTTAGTGCGCTCACCTCGCAAATGAGAGGATCCGGGTTCGATTCCCGAACAGGGCAAGTTTCCTTACTCCACACCCTTCTGTTTATCTAGCGGTAAATTAGAACCTGGTTGTTAGTCGATTGACGGATCACTTTCTGGGGTTAGTAATCCCTCCCAAATAAAATTAGATTTGCGGGTGGGACTCTGCTGTTCGCAATTGACTGCCAAGTTTCGCCCAAATAATAGTCAATCAACTTCACAATATATTCAGTGAAGCGCTTTGAGACATCTCAACTGATAAGGCACTATATCAAATGCAAGGATTACTATTATTAAACAAGCAAAAGCATTCATACAAAGTCACATCGTTGGGTAAAAAAGAGTTGCAAATTGTTCTAAAGGCTGAACAAGATGGAGCTGCAAGGTAATTCTCTCTCCTGCTGCTGCTGATTAGACTGGGAGAATTTATTGTAGTACTGTACAAATTCTTGGCAGTTCACACACACCAGCCTGCAAGCAGTGCATTTTTTCTCTCTCTCTCTCTGCGAAAAGTTATGTGCGATTAACGTGCTCTTTGGCAAGCACCACAGCTTCTGCTAATTTATTCCCCCCTGAATCTGCTGACAGTTTGTCAACTTTGAAGTCTTGTGCGTTGCAAAACCATTGCTTTCAATTGGTCTCCATGGAGGTGTTTCAAATCTATTAAGATATGGTCTTTGTTTACGTATGCTTTTTTTAGTCGTTTTCCACTGATTTTCTTTTGTCCTCTGACCTCCGTGGGGAACAGGAATAGTAAGGTGGTTCAGTCAATAGGTCATTCCAGAAACTTATTCCAAATGCGTAATAATAACAATCCTTCCATTTGATACAACGCCTTAACACGTCACTGAAACGTCTCAAAGTGCTACACAGAATATACTGTAAAGTGGATTGACTGTATATTTTGTGGGCAAAACGCGGCAGCCAATTGGGCACAGCAGAGTCCCACAAACAGTTCTTGGATTGAGTGATCAAATTGTTTATTTATTTCATATTTTTTTGTAGGGATTATTATCCCCGGAAAAGCCATCCGCCAATCGACTAACAACCAGGTTCCTACTTACTGCTAGATAAACAGAGGTGTGTGGAGTAAGGAAACTTGCCTAACGTTTCGCCCTGCCTGGAAATCAAACCCAGATCCTCTTGCTTACAAGGCGAGTGCTCTAACCACTAAGCTACAGGACTCCACTAAGCTATAGGATGCTATTGTGAACACCAGTCAGGATAAAGACTAGATATAATGCCCAAAACCCTTTAATTAGCCCAATTCACATCTGTCCTTCTGCTCCTCCTTTAGCAACAAACCTGTCATTTAAGTATTTCAAAGTGAGGCCTGTTCTTTACATTTCCTTACAGTCGATTTGCATTCCTTAGATCAGTGGTGGCCAACCCATAGCCCGGGGGTCGGAACTGGCCCATGGGGGCCTTCAAGAAGTGCCCCCCCATCCTGAACATTCGCACTGATAATAATAATCCTTGCATTTGATATAGCGCCTAATCACATCATTGAAACATCTCGAAGCACTTCACAGAATATACTGTAAAGTGGATTGACTCTGTATTTTGAGGGTGAAACAATTGCGTGCAGCAGTGTCCCACAAACAGTCATGGATTGAGTGACCAAATTATTATTTTGGGGGTGGGGGGCCAGGGGGGTGGGGGGAGTGGAGGGCTTATCACCTCTGGAAAGCGATCCACCAATCGACTAACAACCCAGTTCCTATTAAGTGTTAGGTAAACGGAAGCGTGTAGAGTGAGGAAATTTGCCTAAGGTTTCGCCCCACCCAGGAATCAAACCCAAGTCGTCTCGCTAAACGTTACACGATGCACTAGGTGAGTTTGTTTTAAGTCAATGTTTTGTTTCCAGTAGCGACTGAGTGGCGATGTTTATTGGGCAGCCATAAATAAATCAAGAAATATTCAATCAAGAAAATGTATTCGGTTGGCTGACCAAAAAGGTTGGCCACCACTGCCTTCATTGCTTTCTATGAAACATCTTTGTTTAAGCATTCCACCTAATAGGCCTGTTATCGAGTATAATCATAAACGTTCACTGATCCTCAAGTTGTTTAAAGTTTTAACGATTTTCTACCTTTGCCTCTGCTTCAACTGTCTTCAATCAGAGACAAAGCAATAGTGATTTATGAATACTTCATTGATACCATTTACCCCAGTACTGTTTCCAAAATGTGCCAATGCCATGCAACATCTGAGACATATAAGCCCTTGTGCTGTTCAGTGAGTTATAACAAGACACCAAGGTGATTCAAATTTGTGGGATGCTGCTGTGCACAATTGGCTGCCATGTTTGCCCACAAAATACACAGTCAAACACTTTAACACTATATCATGCAAAGTGCTTTGAGACTTCCCAATGACATAATAAGGCACAATATCAAATGCAAGGATTGTTACAATTATTAATAAATTTCCATATAACAAATGGGTAACAAACAGAAGGGTTTGGTAGGAGCCAAGGCTTGGAGACCCCAGAGTGTGCACTGGGGTAGTGCTGTACCTTACAGTAACCCCCAATGCACCATCTGGGGTCATTACTGCAGTGTAGGTTCAGTGTACAATACAATGCAAAATTACATTTGTAAAGCACCTTTCAAGTCAGGAGGACATCCCAAGGTGCTGAACAGTGAGGGATTAGGGCTGGAATGGTTGGAGTTGGGATCACGGAGGGTGGCGAAAGGCACGGTCGAAGAGGAGAGTCTTGAGGCCTGCCTTGAAGGAGGCAAGGGAGCGAGCGAGGTGAAGGGAATGTGGGATGGATTTCCAGAGTGTGGGGGCAGAGAGGCTGAAGGCCCGACTTCCAATGGTGTGGCGAGAGTATACAAGCTGCAGAGTTCTGGATATTCTGAAGTTTGTGGAGGGTAGAGTTGGGAAGGCTGACAAGTAGGGCGGTTGCATAGTCGAGCCTAGATGTAATGAAGGCATGCATGAGGGCCTGAAGGATGAGATAGTGGCAGAGGTAGGCAATGTTGCAGAGGTGGGGGAAGGCAGAGAGGGTCATGCCATGGATATGACGGAGAAAGGACAGTTGAGTGTCGAACAACCACCTAGGTTCCTGACTGGCTCGGTGAGGTGGAGTGTGCATCCTTGGATGCTGACAGTGCCTGAGGTGCTGAGGCGTTGGCGTGAGCCAATCAGGAGAGCCTCGGTCTTGCTGACATTCAACTGAAGAAAGTTGGCTCTCATCCAGGACTTAGAATGTCTGTCAGACATCGTAAGGGTATCAGTGGTCCTGGAGTCGAGGTTGGAGGCAGAGAGGTAGCGTTGGGTGTCATCCGCATACATGTGGAAGTTGACCCAATGTCTGCAGATGATGTCACCAAGTGGGAGCATGTACAGGTTGAAGAGGAGAGGACTGATGACAGAGCCCTGAGGAACACCATACGAGACGGTGCGGGAGCTGGAGGAGAAGCCATTTGTGGAGACAAAGTGGAGCCGGTGTGAGAGCTAGGATCTGTATCAATGAAGGACAGAACTTTGTAGGTTGAGGTAGGAGGAGAGGCGGTGGAGAAGGATAGAGTGGTCCAAAGTGTCAAAGGCAGCAGAGAGGTCGAGGAGGACGAGAAGACAGAGGGAGCCCTGGTCACACATGGACAGAATATCATTTGTCACCTTGAACAGGGGTGCTGTGGGCAGCACGGAAACCCAATTGGAGGGGTTCATAAAGGGACTAGCAGGAGAGGAAGGAGTGAGGCTGGGAAGCAACAACTCTTTCAAGGACCTTGGAAAGGAAAGAGAGGTTGGAGGTGTGGTAGCAGTTTGTGAGCATGCTGGGTCCAGTGAAGGTTTATTTAGGATAGGGGTGATGATAGCTGTTTTTAGGGGGTGGGAACGTTGCCAGAGAGAGGTTGACGATGCCTGAGAGTAAAGGAGCGAGGAGGTGGAGCTGGGAGGTAAGGAGAGGGGTAGAGATGTGTTTGAGGGAGCAGGTGGTTCACTTCATGCAGGTTATAGTGGCGGTGAGAGGAGGAAGGGGAAACAGGTTTGAAGGTATGGAGGAAGGGATGGGTAGGGGCCGGGGTGTGAGGTGGGATAGGGAGGGGGTAATGGTTTGGAGGGCGGAGGTGGCTGAACGGATCCCCTCGATTTTGGTCTTGAGGAAATCCAGCATCTCCTCGCAGTTGGTTGAAGTGTTGACTGTGAGTTCAAAGTCCTGGCATGGGTCTTAAACCACAACCTTCTGACCCAGAGGCGAGAGTGCTACCAACTGAGCCAGACTGACAATTTCCAGGGAAATGAAATGCATATGGCAAATTGTTATAAAATTGGTTGTTAAAAGATCCCCACAATAGAGCAATGTGATCTGGGGCCAAGTTCTTCTCTTTGGGTTCATTTTTGGCAATGTTGAAATATTACTTCATTTCCTAATACTGTATAGTTTTCCTAAGTGAACAAGGCCGACATTGTATCACTGGGTGGGAATCTTAGAACCTCCAGGATCTGTTAATGCAGTCACGGGGCATCTGTGTGGACACCCACATTTAATCCTTAATAATCCATGCGTTTGATATAGTGTCTTATGTAGTTGAGACATCTAAAAAGCCCTTCAGAGGATATATTGTAAAGTGTATTTTGTGGCAAAACACAACAGCCAGTGTCCAACAAACTGTTGTGGATTGAGCGTCACAATTTTCTTTTAAGGGATTATTATTCCCGGAATGCGATCCGCCAATTGACCAACAACCGGATTCCTACTTCCTTCTGGATAAACAGAGGCGTGTGGAGTAAGGAAACTTGACTGAGGTTTCTCCCCACCCGGGAATCGAACCCGGGTCCTCTTGCTTGCGAGGCAAGTATGATGACCACTATGCTGGGGCACTCCATTTCCAGTGAGAAGAAGGCAGCAGCAATCCAAGTCAGATTATTTCAGAGGATGGGATAACTGGTCAGACAGAGCATGGGCTATTCTATTTGAAATTATACCATGGACAGTAAGTTTACAAAGAAGCCTCAGTCTGGCATCATGTCACCCGTAATTTCCAGAGGGGATGCCTGAATACTTTTGAATGTTTGTTTTAAAAGTAATCTTTCTCCTCCAACAGCCTCCCAGTTGCTGCTGTAAGCAGATCCCTACGATGTAGAAAAGTTTTTAAGTAGCCGCCTTCTGATCTCACAGATAACGTGACTCCAGGCAAACAATAAGTCTTAGTAGTCACTGTACTCCGCCAAGTCCCTTGTTGAGAGAATGGAAGTAAAAATAAATGAAATTAAAATAAATAAGTTTATTTATGGCTAACCAGATGGAGAAACCGCCCTTTTCTGGACACACAAACCTTTCGTCTGCTGCTTTGGATCAGGAATAAACAGTGGCTGGAAGTCTATTTTCCAAAACATGCTTAAGATACAGTGGACATCTTCAAAGTGGATTCAACACCTTGGATGCAACAAGATAGGGAAAAATGGGGAAACCTTTGGCAAGTTTCCTTACTCCACATGCCTCTGTTTACCTAGCAGTAAGTAAGAACCTGATTGTTAGTCGATTAGCGGATCGCTCTCCAGGTGTAATAATCTCTCCCCCACACAAATAAAGTCTCTCAATCCACAACTGTTTGTGGGACATTGCTGAGTGCAATTGGCTGACACGTTTCGTCCACAAAATACACAGTTCACCCACTTTACAATATATTCTGTAAGGTGCTTTGAGACATGATCAGGACCATATCAAATGCAAGTATTATTATTATTGCTGAATCACAGACATATGGACTCACGTTATTGAGTTGAGATCAAGTTCAGTTTAATCTCACGGCCACTGAGAGACGAGATTCTTAGGTCATCAATCGCACATTTTAAAATAACTCTTGGGGTCAGAGTGAATGCTAGTGATGAGCAGATCTGGTTCTTGGGCATTTTATCATTCTATGCACTGCATTCCCTTGCATCAGAATCATCCTTCTGGATGGAAAGAAAAACAGCCCAAATCTACAATCATTTAGCAAAAAAAAGATCAAAAGGAGTTCTGTTTCATTTTATTTGCCGTTCCAAGGTTGTTAAATTACAGAGTTTCAATGTGGCGCACAGGCTTTGCAGAAAGCAAAGTAGCATGTGTTAATGGCTGGGCTTGAAGGTCCAATTGCGTTCAGCACACCAAAGCTTTGGACAGAGTCCATCAGCAGTTGACGAATAGCGCTTCTGTAAGCTTCTGAGGAGAGGGGAGTGGAATATTCCACTGTTCAAACACTGAATGCAGTTAGCTCACTTCCTCCCTGCTTGCCAACAACGTCATTGGTTCAAACAAAGTAAAGCCAAACAACAAAAAAATCCCTTTCTCCCAGCTGTAATGACTTCATGCTGAGATCAATGGGTGTGCCAGACTTATCCATAAAGCCACATTTTCTTCTGAGATAAGATTCCATCCGCCAGCAAATGTTTTACAAGACATGGGTGTTTGTAAACCGTGAAAAGACCTCAGATTTATAACAGGTGCTGCATAAATCATTCAAATAATGAGTTGCCCATTAGATCTTAAAATGTTACAGTCTAATGCTTTGGGATTTAGTAAGTGTATTTTCGCCCACAAAATACACAGTCAATCCACTTTACAACATATCTGTGAAGATACTGATAGTTCCTGGGGTACAGTTTCACGGATTCTGGCACCCCAGAGGACATTAATAATAGTAATAATAATCCTTGCATTTGATATACGACCTTATAATGTTGTTGACGCTTCTCAACGCGCTTCACATAATATATTGTAAAGTGGATTAAATGTGTACTTTCTGGGTGAAATGCAGCAGCCAATTGCCCACAGCAAAGTCCCACAAACAGTCATTGATTGAGTGGCCAATTTTCTTTGGGAGTTTGTTGCGGTGGGTGGAGTAAGGAAACTTGACTAAGATTTCATCCTGCCTGGAATCTATCCTGGGTCCTCTTGCTTGCGAGGCAAGCACACTAACCACTACGCTATGGGACTCAACATTGCAATCGAGACCGACCCTGGTACTCGTGCAACACTCACTCACACTGATTCACTCACTCTGCAACTAGATAAGTAGGAACTCAGTTGTTAGTCGATTGATGGATCGCACTCCAGGGATAACAGTATCTTAAAAAATAATAAAATAATTTGGTCACTCAATCTGTGGCTGTTTGTGGGAGACTGCTGTGTGCAATTGGCTGCCACGTTTCCCCCCAAAATATACAGCTAATTCACTTTTCTGTGCGTTCTGCGACGATCTTTGAGAAGTTTCAACGATGTGATAAAGCGCTATATCAAATGCAAGGGTTATTGTCTTACTGAGAAAACTAACCCATTCAAATCGAGTGAGACGAGAAATTAGAAGAAAACTGGCAAACTTCCATAGCAACTGTTTAAATTAGTGACATCATCCAGTAAACTGTTCCCCCATCAGTTACAAATGTAAGCAGCTAACTCAACGATATCACTCAATATCATCCAATATCATCCATTGTCGCTCCCACATCAGTTACAAAGGCAATCAACTAGCTCGATAGCTGACACTTGGTGTTTAGAAAAACAAATCGTCCTAAAGAATGAAGTAAAATTTTTGGCAAATGTTATTTGGTCAAAAAGTCTCCAATATCTGATAGCTCTCAGAGCACTTCACAGTTAATTACCATCAAATGTAGTGACTGTTTAACAAAAATTTTGCCTTCAAGGTCCTTCTTTTCCAATAATGCCATGAGGTCTTTAACATCCACCTGAACATTCAGGCCCAGGTAAAAATATAGGCTTATCTAAGCCGAAAGATAGCATTAACAGAGTGAACATCTAGCTTGCTGTCATCTCCTGAACCTGGACAGTATTTAGCCTCACAGAAAGGGTGACGTAAGGCTTAACATGCCTGCTTTGAATCTATCCCCAATAATTGTGCCAACTGGCTGGACCTCAAGCCAATTGCCAGTGAATAAAACTCTGTGTTTTAGGATGAAGTGGCCAGTCTCAGTCATGGGCATGGGAAATGTAAACATCATATTAGTCCATTAGAGTGGGTTTCAAGGTACATTGCATAAGCCAGCTTACCCAAAGCTGTCCTTTTCACTCAGGGTTCAGATTGCGTTTTTAAAAAGATACCTCAAGGAAATCGGTTCGTCTTGAGTTGTTGTAAAATTGTTTTTCATACCGCACAGCCTTATTAAGTCAAAGTAATACTGACTTTCTTGTGCACAGCAAATAACGTGGACGATGAGGCCAAAGATTCTTCACGTAGTTGATTTGATATTTTAGGAAAAAACATTTCTTTCCTCCTCCCTGCATTTTTCCAGCAGCTCCTGAAGACCCTGATTGGTGCTGCAGTTTAGTTCCACAGGCGCTGGGTGCCAACCAATAACCTACACATGTGGAGATGTCAGTTCAGGATTGGACTTGGCGCTGTATTCTCCCTCTCGCTGCGGACACCAGCAACACTGGCAACACTCATTGTCTAGGCTCATCTGTGAATTTTATTATTAAAATAATAATCCTTGCATTTGATATAGCGCTTTTCACGTCTTCTAGACGTCTCAAAGAGTTCTTGAGAGATCCAGCAGCCAGGCGCTTTGCAGAGGAGGGGAGAACATTTTAAATTGGAGCTCAGCTGGTTCCACACCCTCAAATTTCTCTCTAAACTGATTGAAATTGTAAAGGATCATTCGCCTCGAGAGTGGAAGGTCGGCAGGCTGACAACCACATGCATCAATAGGCTGTTAATTAAGTTACTTGCTCTGTGCAGAAAACTCAGCTCTGCTGTTTGTTCAATACATAACCACATTACTTGCACAAGCAAAACAAACAGCTCTGTAAACTGCAAGAGCTTTTGCAGTCTCCCATTAACCACAGCTCTGCTCCCTCCCTCCCTGCCCTCCCTCCAGCAACAGTGGAGTGAGAGAGCAAAGAATTGGTGGTCTGTCTCCAAAACTTGCTGTGTACGCTATTCCCAGTCAGCAAGGTGTTATCTCTGATATAACCAGCTACAGGAAAATCAAACAACCAGTAAAAGAGCATATTACACTAGCAAGTCTCCAAGAAGGTTGAAGCCCCACGTCGGGACTTGGAATAATATCGTCTGAGGCTAAGCTGACACTCCAATCCAGTGCTGATTAAGATGTTAAACCGATGTCTGGTCTGCCTGTTCAGGTGGATGTTAAGGATCCCATGGTGTTATTCGAAAGGAGAAGGAGCTTCTCCCTCCCGGTGTCCTGGCCAACAACCCCCTGAATAAAATAGGGTCAATCACTCCATGGGTGTTTGTGGGAAATTGCTCTGCTCAACTATCTGCCGCGTTTCGCCCACAAAATTTCACCGTATCACATCGTTGAGAAGTCTCAAAGCGCTTCACAGAATATATTGTAAAGTGGATTCATGTGTATTTTGGGCAAAATCCAATAGTCAATTGCGCACAGAGTGTCACACAAGCAGTCGGAGATTGAGTGACCAATTTTTTTTTAGCCTTTATTATCAGGAAATTGCTAATGTTGAACTTCCCACAGGAGACGGAGTGGGTGTGTGAATTTGTGAAAGGACAGTGAGAAACACAGGCTTGATGGGCAAAATGAGCTTCCTCCTCGGAGCGCTATTCAAATGTTATCTCTGCCACAAAGCCAAGGTTTAATCTGCAGAGGCTTAGTGGGAAGTAGCACTGCTATGTGTATAATAACTGAAAAACTCCCAACGCCCAAGTGCACACTCAGAATAAAGCAGCAAAATACATAACACTGGAACATCTGGGAACTGTCAGCTGTTGAGGTGTGAATGCTGCTAACTATTAGATGTTATTCACACAGATTTTTGGACCACAAGCTCTCACACATACCCTATCAATGAACAATCCATTACTGACTTTCCTCCCAATCTCACTCCAACTCCCTCACATTGTCAGGCTTAGTAACTTGTTCCCAGTCAGTACCTTTAGAAATAATAATAATAATCCTTGCATTTGATATAGCGCCTTGTAACTAATAACTTTTTGTTGAGACGTTTCAAAGCGCTTCACAGGATACTGTAAAGTGGAGTAACTGTGTATTTTGTGGGTGTTGTCCCCCGTTCCCACACAATGATTTAATTTATTTGCAATTTTGTTTTATGAGAATTAAGAACTAATATGTTTAAATATTATCTCCACTGCTGCTATCGCTGAGGACGTAGTTTGGAACAGCTGTTCAGAGGGCTTATAGATCCTCTAAGTGTATACAAGTTCACAGTAAAAACTCTCCCAGCAAAACCTTCCAGATGTTCAGGTCTTAATCGGTACAATTCTGCAGGGCATCTGCCGTGTCCAACTGTTCTAAGTACAAAGATAGGTGGAAATGAGCAAACTATAGCCACACAGCGTCAATCGCCTTTGATCCTGAATTGGCAGCAGTTTTGCGCCTTTCAACATCTTGCAGGTGAAGTTGTAACATTTGTACCTTTAAAAATTGCAAAAACATCATAAGAAAAGTATAAAAAATGAATACAATCTGTTCTGTCTCTCTCCCCCACACATACATGAAAGTGAAGACAATGGTTTTCATGTCATTAAATGAGATCAAATTCCACCTGGGGCTCGATTACGTAGCGTTTCAGAGCATCCAGATTTGGGAAATACTTAAATAAAGCGTTAAATATGAAGATAGTTATTTCAAGAAGTACATAAAAACAACTTCAAAGTTGAGACTGAATTGTCTTTTAACTGTAACGTTTCAACTGAAGAACAGCACCTCTCAACAATGCGATGCTCCCCCAAAACCGCAGTGTACGGACGTCTCGAACACGTGAAAAGCGCTATATCAGATGCAAGATTATTATTATTACTATATTACAGCCACTACGCCCTGACCTTTGTAACTCCCTCTGACTTGCCTCTTTCTTCCCCTTTTTTAGATCATGACTGAAGACCTTTTTCTTCAACCATTGCTTACGGTCACGGTTGAAGCCCGAAACCCAACCCTCCCTCCCCGCAGCTTGGCATCAGGCTCCGCCACTGTTAGGCGCTCCAAGATGTTGCCCTGAGTGAAGGGCGCTATATCAATGCAAGTTGTTGTTTTTGGAGTGTCATCTTAGACCAGGCAGGTGCATGGTATGTAGGGGTGGAGGGCAGTCACAGAATAGCAAGCACACGTTTGACCTGACATGTAGCTAACTCTCACCTGTGCTAATGCTGGGAAAGTGCGAGGAGAAGAGGATGCTGGAATATCACAAGCTGCTTATTACAACTCGTTCACAGTAACACCATGCGTGGGAGGCTAGGAGATGGTCCGTCTATTCTCTTAACCATGCTGGAGGAGTGAACTGAAAAAACAAGAAGGAAAACCAGTGTCAACAAAACAGGAAACTAACAATTAAAAAGACAAAAAGAATTAAAGGTCATCAAGAATGGCAGTCCATTAATATTTTCGCTGCCAAATTATTTATTTCCTTTAGTATGAGTATTTTTCTTTAAATAAGGAAAGTACAGTATTGGGTACAGGTTGGCAAGAGCCAAGGCTTGGGGTCCCCAGAGTGTGTGTGTTGGGGTAACTGCTGGAGTCTAACCAGCTAAAACCATGTAGTTTACCATTGATATCACTATGGCAAGAAAGCCAGAACAGAGTCAGAAATAAACCTGAAATGTTTGAGTTACAATAGGTGACAATAATCCTTGCGTTCGATATAGCCCCATAATCAAAGAAAATATTTGAAACAACACACGTAGATACAGCACATCAGTAAAACATGATACCAGCTGTGGGTGATAATAATAAACATTTCCATTGCTTAGATCTACTCTGCACTGTCCGGGAAGTATCACCCCACACTTCTCACTCCGCAACCTCTATAAATCTTACTGATAAACATCAGGTGATCATCTCCAGTTTACCCATTACATGTCCTCTGTATATCCTGCCATGATTTGATGTTGATTAAAGAACTTTCTTGATGCGATAAGATCTAATCTACCATTACATTCCACTATATGACTGTGCCATTATATGCCAGAGGTAGATTTTAATCTATCCATGGGGATCAGGTGGGGAATAGAGTGCTTTTAAAATAATAACTTGCTTTTCACCCAAAAGCACATGTACCGTATAATAAAAATAACCCTTGCATTTAGTATCGCGCCTTTCACGTCAAAAGAACGTCCCGAAGCCCTTTTACTATGAAATGCAGCGACTATATTTGTAGGCAAACTCAGCAGCCCAATTCCACACAGCAATGTCCCACAAACAGCCATGGAGGGAGTGACCAATTTTATCTGGGGGGATTGTTGGCCAGGACACCAGGAGAAAGAAACTCCACTCTTCAATTAGGACTATGGCATCTGTAATGTCCACCTGAACAGGCAGACGATTCCTCAATTTAATATCTCATCTAAAGGACAGCATCTCCAACAATGCAACACCCCCCAGGGCAATAATAATAACCATAATTTTAGGAGGTGTGTCATCTTAGATTCTGTGAGTCCAAGTCCCCATGTGGGGTAAAATTGATTAGAAATGAAGTGAAGATTAATATGTAGCCAAACATAGCGGCTGATCTGCACTTGCAAAGAGCGTCCAATAACAACAACCAGACCATCAGGCAATGGAATCGAAAATGTGAGTGTAAATATGGATGAATATAAAGCAGATTAATTGGGGGGAAAGACTTTCCTGAATCTCTGATATTGCAATGGCAATGTGGTACTTTCCATCCACAAGAAACACCAGACATGGGGTTGACTGATGGGGAATGCTTTGGCTGTGAGTAACTCTAGGATTCATGCTCTGAACAGATGGATTGATTTTTAATCTGTTAGAAGATTTGAGCCTTGAACAGATGGATTGATTTTTACGTTCATGAAAGTAAATTTATTGGTGTGGATGGTGAGCCAGTAAAGCCGCAAACTCAGACTGAGACAAAACAGACTGGGAAGCAGGTGTATTTATGTAAGCATTCCTCCGCAGAACTGAATGCACATGGAGATGTAAAAATTCCTGCACAGTCGCTGGGAGCTGATTCTCTACAGCCTCTGAAAGAGGGTTCTAATAAGAGATTGCATACCTTGTACGGTCTGACAGCATTAAGAGTATGTGCACTGTGGGGTTCAAACAACTGCATAGTTTTGCAAAACTGTCTTGACCCAGAATAAAGTAATCTATAATAACGATGATGATAATAATACTAATCCTTGCTTTGAATATCGCACTTTATCACGTTGTTGAGACATCTCAAAACACTTCACAGAATATACGGTAAAGTGGAATGATTGTATATTTTGTGGGCGAAACGCGGCAGCCAATTACACACAACAGTGTCCCACGAACAGTTATGGATTTTTAAGCGGAATTAATACTCCTGGAAAGCGATCCTCCAATCGACTAAGAACTGGCTTCCTATTTACTAGCAGACAGAGACAGAGCCGTGTGGAGTAAGAAAATTTGCCTAAGGTTTCGCCCCACCTGGGAATCGAACCCAGGTCCTCTCGCTTGCGAGCTGAGTGTGCTAAGCACTATACGACGGGAATCCTTACTCATTTCACATCAGGAGGATGTCTCAAAGAGGTTCCCGGGATAAACTGTAAAGTGTAGTATTTTGTAGTCAAATGCGGAATCTAATTTTGTGCAGAGCAATGTCCCATAACCAGCCATGAAGTGAATGACCAATTTTATTTGGAGAATTGTTGGTGAAAACACTCCCTTCTCTTTTTGAATAGGCCATGGGATCTCTACCTTGAACAGGCAGATGGGACCTCGGTTTAACATCTCATCCAAAGGACAGCACCTTCGACAAATCCACCACTGCCCCAGCAGTTGTGTGAAGTGCATTTAGAGTCCCTTTGTGTGAAATGTGAATGATTGCTGTTGTGGGGACAAGGGCTCTAATCAGACTGGAGGACCGAGTGAAATTCCTGCTCCTTATCTCTGTGCTGTTAATGTTGCTGTAATTGGGTCTCTAAGGCCAGCTTCTAAGTGCTGAAATAAGTCTGGCAGAAAGCGATAATTGTTCAACAACATTTACGTCAATCGGCAGCTGTAAACTTAGCACGGACGGACAAGTGATGTTTGTATTGCAATGGAAGCCGAGACTTTAACTGTTAAATATAAAATACAAGGTTTCCTTCTTCACTCGAATGGCAAAGGAATGTTTCCGTTGGGTCTAAGTGGCTCAGTTCCTTTTGTCATCACCCAGTTACTTTCCATTATCGTTTGCTATAATTACAATCCTGCAACGTCAGTCTACAGCACTAAAAGCCACTGTTTGCTATCTTAAAATACCTAACAGGTCAAGTCAGCCCTGACAACCAGCTATTGTTTCCGTCATCATTCTTTTCCTTTAACTTTCAGCTCTCTATAAAGCCTACATCCTTTACCAGACGAATACTGTATTTCCTACCTGGGGACCTCTTCTACCACCTGTCTCACACCTGCTGGACAGGATACAAAGGAGTGCGTTACAGATTCCAATAACATGCAATATACTTGAATAGAGAGTTTCTCCCTGGCCAACAATCCTCCAGATTAACTGATTATTCACCATCATTCACACCTCATGGATGGTAGTGGTACTTCATTGGTACAAATGGCTGCTTAGTTCCCTATATAAAAAGTCTCGACAGTAGCTACCTTTGAGATATTTTCTTTGTGGGTGTTTTTTGGTCAGCTGGTGTCTGACACATCTGCATGCAGAAACCCATCACCATGCAAACCATGCATCCCACCTACACATGGAAATCCCAGAGATAGATTGTTGCAATAGAATGTGCACTCTCTTTTTGGAGGGACGCATTCTGCTAACTTAATTCCGTGGAGTATTATGCGCAGGTTGGCAAAAGTCAAGGCTTGGGGACCCCAGAGTGTGCAGTGCGATAACTGCTGGAGTTTAACCAGCCAAAACCACACAGCTTGCCTTTGAGAGCACTCTTTGGCAAACTTTTCCGTTGCTTGTCGAGCAAGGACTACCCTATCTGTCAGGGCTTTGGCTTTCAGAGTTAACGGGAGCTGACCTTGCCCCCAGTACCTACAGCCACCTGGCCCCCTGCCTATCCCCAACCCCCTGCTTATTATATACCCGGCTCAGGCTCCCATTCCATCTCTGTGAAGCACTCTGAAACATTCTCCGACATATCAATAATAACAATAATTCTTTCACGTTTGGACGATGTCTCAAATACATTGTACAGTGTAGTGACTGTACATTTTGTAGATGAACACAATAGCCAATGTTCCACGAACAGCTGTGAAGTGAATGACCAATTTTTTTTTATTTAGGGCATTGTGGGCCAGGACACTGGGAGGAACTCCCCTCTCTTTTCGAATAATGCCATGGGATCTTTACCATACACCTGAACAGACAGACATGTGTCGGTTTTAATGTCTTATTTAATGTCTCTGGCACTGCACTGAGTGTCAGCCTGGAACTAAATGAGTGGAAACTTGAACCCACATCCTTCTAACTCAGAGGCAAGACACTTGAGCCAGGTCTACACACAAAGGTGAGGTGGAAGAAACGGCATGAAGGAGAAAAAAATTGCGTACTTAGTGCCCCTTTCAGGGGAGTCCTGTAGTTTAGTGGTTAGAGCACTCACCTCACAAGTGAGATACCCGGGTTTAATTCCCTGGTGGCACCAAACCATCAGCAAGTTTCCTTACCCCACCCCCCCTTTGTTTACCTAACAGTAAGTAGGAACCCAGTTGGTAGTCGATTGGCAGATCGCTTTCCAGGGGGGTAATAATCCATTCAAAAAAATCATAGTAATAATTTGGTCACTCAATCCATGACTGTAGAACATTGCTGTCCGCAAATGGTTGCTGGCTTTCGCCCACAAAATACTCAGTCAATTCACTTTACAGTATTTTCTGTGAAGCGCTTTGAGCCATCTCAACAACGTGATAAAGCACTGTATCAAATGCATAATCATAGGATCAAGACAAACGCTGAGCTGAAGATAGGGGATAAACAAGAACAAACAAAAACCCGCAAGAAATGTTGAAAATCAGAAGTTTTGTAAAGACTCGGAGCAAATCCAAATTCAATTAAGAACTATAACTGGTAGCATTCAGCCCAACAACAACAACTGTGGGGCCAACAGGAAATTCATTTATCAACTCGACTCGAGGCAACAAGTGACCCCGGTTTGTTGAAAGATGGAATGGAACTGTGATTGTGATAAAGATAAAACTGAAGGCCGAAAAAGAACTACTATGACCTTTCAATGTCAAAGGCACAAGGGGATGATATTCCATATTGACTAACTCATCCTCAAAACGTATTAGATGGAATAAAATTGCTGTCTACCTTTGCGGAGGGTATTTTTAAAAAAATTCAAAATGATTTTTTAATTTCAAAGGAACAGTATTGTTAATTTGATTATAACACCTGGAGAGAGAAACTCATTTCTCCTTTTGAATAGTGCCAGGGGCGGCAGGGGGAATCTTTAAAATCCACCCGTGATGGAACCCTGGTTTAACATCTCATCCGAAGAACAGCACCTCCTTCAATGCAATCCACACTGCACACTGCACTGTACTGGATTGTCAGCCTGGACTGTGAGTTCAAAGTCCTGATAATGGCGCTTAAACCCATAACCTTCTGACTCAGAAGAGGGAGTGCTGCCAACTAAGCCAGGCTGCCACACATGCACACAGACACACGCACACACACAGACACAGGTATATAATTAAATAACTAAATATAACACAGACACACATATATATCTAACTAAATAAAAGCATATGTACATAGAAAGAGGATACAAATTATGCATGTAATTATCCTTGTGCGCTATAAATACGGCAAACATCAGTAATCCATTTACTTACCCTCATGGTCTGTGTCTCAATAGTGTCTCTGTCCCCCAAGCAGGTCACCCAGAGTTTTCCCAGGCCGCTCTGGTCTGTGACCTCCCTCATCTCTAGGACCTAACACTGTCCTTCCTGTAGCTTTCTAACATTGGCCTAAAATGTTTACAACACATTTTTTGGCCTGTTTGTGCATTCTTGGCCTGTTAGGTTGTATTTTCGCTGACCTGACCCCTAGGAGTGGGCCTGCTGTCACACTGCAGTGTGAGCACGCTCACTCCAGGAGTGGTATGCGATTGCCAGTCACCCGCACATGCCTCTCAGCTGCTCCAGCTTTCACTCCCTTAATGCACTGGCCCCACATCCCATCTGCACCTCAACACAGCAATGATTGTCATCTCAGTCACTGGCCAGCCCTCCAGCTCACTGGCCATGTTCCTCACTCACAGGCTACACTATCCAGTTACTAGCCATTGTCACCCAATTGCTGTGTCATTTCCCAATGAAATTTCACACTTCCCATTGGTTTTATTGCAGTATAATAATAATACTTACATTTGATACTTCGCCTTATCATGTCATCAAGACGTCTCAAAGCGCTTCACAAGATATACTGTGTCTGTGTATTTTGTGAGCCAAATACAGCATACAGTTTCTGCACACAGCAATATCCCACAAACAGCCATGGAGCAAGTGACCAATTTTTTTATTTGTGCGATTTGTATACACTATGAGCTCCACTGACACTTTTTTTTTCCTTTTTCAATCACTTTCCTATTAGCCCAGATTTTCCATGATTTCAAAGAATGAGACAAAAACATATGGACGGGGAACAGTCCCTTATTCGAATAGCATTTTTTTTAATGATGAACCCACACAGGTTCCTAAGGGAACCTAAGGGAACCTTAGCACCCTAAGGGACATTCAAGTCGGAGTCTCAGCTAACACTCCAGTACAGTGATGGGGTGACTGCTCGATTATTGGAAGTGCCATCCTTCAGGTGCAATATGAATGTGAAATCATCTTCCTGTCTTGGTGAACTTTCAAGATCACATGGCACTAATTCTAAAGGATAAGGGAGTTTCTCCCAATCATAGAAATATTGGTCATTCAAGTCTATTTTGTGACACATTGCTGGGCACAAATTGGCTTCTGTGTTCGCCTACAAATACACAGCCACCATACTTAATAATTATTTATTTATTACGAAGCAATCTGAGACGTGTAGGAATGACAAGGCGCTATATCAAATGCAAGAATTATTATGAATATCTCAGGTTCAGCTGAGCTCAGAAATATTTCAGAGGATTTCCAAGAATTTCAAGCTTACCTATTAAAAGCTATTTATAAATCAGATCGCACTCTTGGAAAACAAAACACACCAAGCTCATAAATCACATCTTATCAGAGCTTCCCAGTCCACTGCATTCCCACCAGATAACAACATGTTATTTCCAGACAACATTCCCTTTCCCATAAAAGGCTCGTTTTGAGATGCGTTGTAGTTCATTATGCAATTAGGCTGCCACATTCACCTACATATACTCAGTAAATGCTGTGAAGTGCTTTGGGTCTACCCGACGTGAAAAGCGCTATTTATTATTCGGTACATGTGCTTTTGGGTTAAAGACAAGTTATTATTATACCCAAAACAGCCCCCTCTGCCATGTTCGCCTACAAAATAGTCACTACACTTTCCAATACTGCATAGTGATAAGGCGCTACATCAAATGCAAGGATTATGAATAATAAGATCAGTAAGTACAGAGTAGTTTAGTTTGGAGAATATCAAGCATGTGTTTTTGTGTGCCAGATACCCTTCTGACCAATAAAAGAAAGTACGATTAGCATGTTAATGTCAGCATTTTTTTTCATATCAAAAGTTCCTGTGAACATTGAAGATGAATAAATACAATGATATTTTTGCTCTGGGGGTCAGAGAGAAAATGTCTGGAGCAGGTGGTTGTATTTATATAGTGGAGATGTGGGGTTGGACAAATATCATTGCTTCAATCGGTATCTATACATTTCATTCCCCCCCCACCCACCCCCTAGAGTGAGTGCGAGTAGGGTGAAGTCCGTAATGGGAGCAGGTTTTGTGTGGTCTGAGGAAGGAGAGGGCTTGATGGGTTAAAGAGCTTTCTCCCGCTCCATGCTTACTTGTTATTTCCTCAGGACTGATCTGAGGGCAACAAGTATGCCACTTACCAAGAGGTGGCACGTTTAGCAGAGCTACACACTCTGACTTTCCATCTCTCCTGAAGAAGTAAGCACCTGACTTCAGAACACGAGACTAAGATATATTATGCAGTTTATTAGACAATAAAGGGAGCCCAAGGGCAAATTCTCTGCATGTTGTCAACGATATATTTCGGACCCCTTGTTTGACTATTTTAGCGTGTGTTAGCCTGGCTCAGTTGAAAGCACTCTCGCCTAGAAGGTTGTAGGTTTAAGCCCCACACTGGGACTTGAGGGGTGTTCCAGGCATGCCCTGCTTCAGATGAGACTTTAAACTGATGTCACATCTGCCTGTCCAGGTGGATGTTAAAGATCCCATGACACTATTTGAAAAGAAAAAGGAGTTTCACCCAATGTCCTGGTCAACATTCCCCCAAATAAAATTGGTCACTCACTCCGTGGCTGTTTATGTACA
Organism: Callorhinchus milii; assembly: GCF_018977255.1. Classification (NCBI taxonomy): domain Eukaryota; kingdom Metazoa; phylum Chordata; class Chondrichthyes; order Chimaeriformes; family Callorhinchidae; genus Callorhinchus; species Callorhinchus milii. The sequence continues at coordinate 18,186,381 of NW_024704750.1, read as the reverse complement.
TAAATTGGCTGCTCACCTACAAAAACAGTCACTATACTTCACATTAAATCCTGTGAAGCCCTATGAGATTTCCTCCTGATGCTGAAGGCACTATATCAAATGTAAGGGTTATTATTATTATTTTCTTACGCTCTGATGTGGGTGGAGCAAGACCATGGAGGGCTTTAAAAGTGAGGATGAGGATCTTAAACTCGATCTCTGGTGGATGGGAAGCCAGTGAAGCAGGGCGAGAATGGGGGTGATTGGCTCAGTGCGGGAGAGTACATGAGCTGCAAAGTTCTGAATAATCTGCGACCTGTAGAGGGAAGTTAGCAAGTTGTTGTACTGATTTCAATGCACCCAGAATTACCTACTGCTATTTCACGTCCCACTGTGCATGTTTCATCTCTACTTTAACCACAATCAGCTACCACTACACTAAATTGGTCACTCACTTTTTAGATGTACAGATTATTAGGGTCTGCAGCCTCTGAAAGTGTTACGGCCCTGTACGGTCTTACTTATAATGCTTCAAATTCCTGTGACTGCCAGTCCCATGAGGACCAAATTTTATTTGGTAGTGATTATAAACCCCGGAAAGCGATCCGCCAATCGACTAACAACTGGGTTCCTACTTACTGCAGAGTAAACAGAGGTGTGTGGTCCAAGGAAAATTGCCTAAGGTTTCACCCCACCTGGGAATCGAACCCGAGTTATTAACACAAAGAATAAAAACATTTTTCTCCCTGTCTGTACTCACAGTAGCTCTCTGTGCTAAATGAAGATAAAAGACTTGCCATAGAAGCAAATCTGCCTTCCTCCCCCTAACACACGTGCAGTTTGAGTTCAGCCCACACACATGGACCTTGTTATTTTCCACGTGTTGAAAAATCCTTCGAACCTTGTACGGAAAAATCAGCCTTCCTGTACATTGACGTGAAGGCGAAACAATTTTGAGCCAACGGTCCTCTTGATGAGGAATTCTAACCCTGTAAAGGTTAACTCGCAAGGCCACATTTGGTACAATGGGACTGATCTTTTGTCGAGGTTCAAAACTAAAGGTCAGTGGCCTCTTCACGGATTTTATTGGCTTTTGCAATTCTCAATTCGCCACGTTTACAAATCTTTGGAGACTCACAAACCAGACGTCACAATTAACCCAGAAGAATGTTTTGTGAACCTCACAAAATGGACACCCATTGTGTGCAGACCACCTTCAGGAAGATATTCAATGAGAGAACAGCAACAAGGGATTCAGAGCTCAAGTTCCAAACGTAAACTCAGAGCTGACTAATAATATTATAATAATCCTTGCATTTAATACAGCGTCTTATCACGTCCTTCAGACGTCACAAAGCGTTTCACAGAAACTGTAAAGTGTATACTGTAAAGTGAATTGACTATATATTTTGTGGGTGAAATGCGGCAGCCGTTTGCACACAGCAGTGTCCCACAAACAGTCGTGGATTGAAGTGACTAATTTTTTTAAAGGAATTATTACCCCCGAAAAATTGATCAGCCAATCGAATGACAACTAGATTCCTACTTACTGCTAGGTAAATATAGGCGTGTGGCGTAAGGAAAGTTGCCCTGCCCGAGAATCTAACCCAGGTCCTCTCGCTTGCGAGGCTCTTACCAATATGCTACGTGAGAAACCATGCTTAAGTTGAGATTTTGGAAGGCAGAATTCCTGTGATATAAAGCTTAGCAAATACGTGAATGGCCGACAAGGTACTTTCCTTTCTCATGTCCTCAGAGGCCAGGAACTCTTGGTGCAATGGAAGATGTTACCCTACCAACAAAATAACCTTTGATTTAGATAGAACGTGTTCTATCTTCTAGTGATGGGCACATGGTAATCCATTCAACTACTCCCATAGCGAAGCGGTTAGCACGCTCGTCTCGCAAGTGAGACCACCCGGGTTTGATTCCCTGACAGGGAGAAGCCTTACGCAAGTTTCCTTATTCCACACCTCAGTTTACCTAGCAGTAAGTAGAAACCCCTGTTGTTATCGATTGGAGGATCGCTTTCTGGGAGATAATAATCCCTCCCAAAACAAATTTGGTCACCTAATCTGCAACCTGCTTGTGACAATGCTGTGCACAATTGGCTGCGGCGTTTCGCCCACAAAATATGCAGTCAAAGCGCTTCATCTTAGCCCCTCATCTCCCCCTTCAGCATCCCTGTCCTCATCCCCACTCCCCCCGGCCTGCTTTGAAATATCCTTCCCACGTGACAGGCACGCTAAGAACATAAGAATTTTCTGGGCGAAAGAAGACTATTTCATTTACTATTTATTTACTCTATCAATGTAAACTATATTGCATATTCATAGGAGACAAAAAGCCCAGTTTATCCGAAAAGTTTAAGTGCAAACATCAAATCAATGAGATTCACATTGCTGCTAACCTGCATTCATATGTGATAGTTGATAATTTACTGACTGAGATGAAACTCACTGTCCTCACTGTGCTGTAGGTGATCCACCTACAGCAATTAGAACTCACATTTGTCCAGGCTCAACAAACATCTGACAAGCTGGCGTGACTGTTGCTGATTAACTCACATATGTAGAAACTGGGGACAGCTGTTTTCTAATCCAAGAATCCAATTTCTTTTCAGACTGTATTGGAATAGACCACAACTCTTAACGGGAGTGTGGAAAAACAATGACTTCTGTTCTTTCCTTTGCTACTTCAGTTACACTTTTTATAACTGCAGCCTTTCTGGAATGTTAGCATTAGACTACATTTTCTCCCATGGCATCCATCCAAACTCTTAAAATTCTAGCTGTGCACCCTTAAACTCCAAGCTTGCTTCCACACCACTCAGTGTTTAGTTTCTAAATATTGGGGTAGGACAGGGCAGGGGACAGAAGATGGAAGTGGAACATATTTCCACCCAGTTAGACAATGCTTATGCTTTTTCAAGCCTATGTTTCCTGGAATGAGCCTTTACATGTCTAGACCAGCAGATGTTGCCTATCAGTCCATTCAACTGATATCAAAGTGCAGGAACCTATTGATGCAACTGCCCAAAACAGGCTTATTTTAGGAATCCTTAGTTTTGTGAAGGTGGTGGGGGGAGAGACCACATGTGGTGATGGAAGTACTTGAAGCAAGAGTAATGTTTTAATGGGCATTCTGAGTTGTAACACATCGTGACAAACTAAATTGCGTGTACTCGAAACATAGGGTTTGCATTTAACATTGATTAACGAGCAAACCACTAATAACACCCACTGTTTTACTTTCGAGTTAACACAATTTGATGGTTCGAGGCTGCCGGAAACTCTTGCTGTGACATTCCCGTCAACACACATCACTATGAGCAGAGTGCAGCAATGCAGCATCCTCCAAACCACTTATCTTGAAGGATGGCCCCTTGTAAAAGTTGACAAAACTAAAAGTCTGAAAGAATAACGATTTTTTCTTAGATTTGAAATGTGGTTGCTATACTCCAATGGACAAGCAGCGGGAAAGTTTGCCAGACAGCGATATCAATGGTAAAGTATGCGATTTTAGCCGGTTAGACTCCGGCCGTACCACAACACACATTCTGGGGTCCCAAGCCTTGGCTCTTGACAACCTGCGCCTAATGCTTTCCGGAATTAGGGAAGCAGGATGCGTCTTTCCAGGGAGAGAGTGCGCATTCCATTCCAACAATCTTTCTCTGGAATTTCTATGTGTAGGTGGATAGTTTGGTTCAGACACTTTTAAGCATAGTGACGGATTTCCGCATGTGTCAGACACACGGCTGACCCCCCCCCCCCCACCCCCCAAAAAAACTTTTAAATTTTTGTATTCCAACACAATCATTTGACGCGATCAAAATATAAATGTTAACAAGGGTGCTCACAAGTGTGATTTGGATGCAGAAGGCCCTGCGGTCCATCTGATCTCATCTTCCCAGAATACTCACCTGATCGTCCTCCCATCAATCCGTTTCTTCAATGAGTTCAGGGTCCTGACCTCGACTACCATTCCTGGAAACCTGTTCCAGAAACAAAAATGTGAAAATTGAATTAAAAAAAATAATTGCGCAAGGAATTTTGTTTTGGTCAGCTATGTGTCTGACACGTTCAGAAACCCATCACAATGCTTGAGTATTGAAACCAGGCACAATTCCACAGCTGCATGTAACCTACGCGTGAAAATGTCCCATTAGGGAATATGGGTCCCATTAAGGAATACTGTTGCGTAGTGATTAGAGCTCTTGCCTCACAAGCGAGAGGACCCGGGTTCGATTCCCCGACCGGGCAAATCCTTAGGCAAGTTTCCTTACTCCACACACCTCTGTCTACAGTAAGCAGGAACCTGGTTGTTAGTCCTTCAATTTTCCTTTTAAAACATTTGGCCACTCACTCCATGGCTGTTTGTGGAACGCTGCTGTGCGCAATTGGCTGTCGCGTTTCACCCACAAAATACAGTCAATCCGCTGTACAATATATTCTATGAAGCGCTTTGCGACGTCTCAATGACGTGATAAGGTGCTATATCAAAAGCAATTATTATTATTATTATACATTAAGACACAAGTTCCCAGAAACACATGCAAATAATCCTGCCTTTCCAGATAAAGTCCAGCAAAGAGTTCACTGCCACATCGCACTGTGACGCCATAAATAGCGCTGCTTCATCAATGGACACAATGTAAGATGGCCTTCACAGCCGTATTAAAATCAAGAACACTTTAAATTTACCAACCATCTGAGACATAAGAACATTTTTGGTCAGGAGTCATTCCATTCCATTAACTTATACTTACTTGAGTACAGCACCATCTGCTGGTTACTTTCTGTTTTGTCGTGCAGAATCATCTCACAATCATCTCAGATCAATTTATAATAATCCTTGCATTTGATATAGCGCCTTAGCACGTCATTGGGACATCTCAATGCGCTTCACACAATATACTGTGAAGTGGATTGACTTGTGTATTTTGCAGGTGAAAATCAATTGGCACAGCAGTGTCCCATAAAGAGATTGAGTGACCACATTTTGATTTATTTACAGTATTTGGAAGGGATTATTACCCACGGAAAGTGATTGACCCAGGTTCCTACTTACTGGTAGTTAAATAGAAGCATGTGGAGTACGGAAATTTACCTAAGGTTTCACCCCGCTCAGGAATCGAACCCAGGTCCTGTCACTTGCTACGCGACCCCACTTTGTTACAAAGCCTGAATAATTTTATTTGTCCAATCATTTATTTCCTTTGATAACAAAATACAAATTCCTAGCATTCACCGTTTTCCTTTTTCTCATTTACTCCACGTGGGATCTGAAGAAACAGCTTTGTTTTCTTTGCTTTCACACTTCCACAGATTGACGAAATACCTTGAGTTGATACATTGCCATTCATGTAAAAAGAAATGTCTCAAAGCACTTTACAAAATACATTATAACTGCTGAGAATTTAGGCGAATGTTATTATATCAGCAAACATGATCTTATATAAGCAAAACCACTTTTTCATCCATGAACTGTCTTTCTTCGAGGTACTGCTTTTCTTTCATCTGTCGATTTTTTTTTAGTTCCAGAAAATATTATATGTCATTGATTCTTCCTTTTGCTGAGATTGACTGCATCACAAAGTAAGTAATTTGATGATTTTATAAGGAAGTGTCTGGTTCAGTCTGTAGCATTCTGGATCAGAGGGTTGTGAATTCAAGCCCCACGTCAGGACTTTGAGCGCACAGTCCAGGCTGATACTCCAATACACTGCACTGTCAGAGGTGTTGTCCTTCAGTGCTCTCAGACATTCACCATTATGGACGCAGGGTGTTTTGCAATATCTGGTTGAAGTGGCCAATCTTCCAGCGTGAGACTTGAGAATGGAGCGACAGCAGAGAACTGGAACCCAGCGCACACGGTCTTCATCTCAAGCTATTTACAGGATTAGCTCGTAAACTATTATGATAAATAATCCTTGCATTTGATATTGCGCCTTATCACGCGTTGAGAGGTCTCAAAGCTATTCATACGAATATACTGTAAAGTAAATTGACTATATTTTGAGGGCGAAACGCAGCAGCCAATTGCGCACAGAAGTGTCCCACAAACAGTCATAGATTGAGTGACCACATTTTTTTTAAAAAGGATTATTACCCCTGGAAAGCGAGCTATCCGGGTTCCTACTTTCATAACATCTGGGTTCCTACTTTCTGCTAGGTAAATTGAAGCATGTGGAGTAATGAAACTTGCCTAAGATTTCACCCCACCCAGGAATCGAATCCAGGTCCTCTCGCTTGCGAGGCCAGCACACTAACCAATACGCTACATGACTCCTCAATCTTTTCTTTCTAGTGCAATGGAAGCACTAAAGAGATGTAACCTTTTTTTGTTCTGTGGATCTCACTCTATATTCACAGTCAAAGACTATTTTCTATTACAGTCCCTAAGACAGTCAAAGACTGCATTATGTGAGTAGTTTGCTTTCCAATCCCAGAGGAGAGCGGCCATGTATAATCTGGGGCAGCCCAACAATACTGCATTGACTTTATGTACTGTTATCTACATTCTTGCTCTCTCCCCCAAAGGCTATGGATACAGTTCAATAGAAATTTTCAAGACTGACATGAATAGATTTTTGTTAGGTCAGGGTGTCAAGGGACATGGAACAAAGGTGGGTAAATAGAGTTGAGGTACAGATCAGAATGGCGGAACAAGCTCAAGGGACTGAATGACCTCCTCCCATTCCTATCTTCCTATCACATCACCCATTTGACAAATAGCTGTCCGGAGGGCATTGTGTGACAAAAGGCAGACAAAACACCAGCTCACAGGGGAGAAGGGTTAACAGCAGTCATGCAGTCCCGTATCATAGTGGTTAGAGCACTTGCTTCACAAGCGAGAGGATCCTGGGTTCAATGCCCGGGCAGGGCGAAACCTTAGGCAAGTTTCCTTACTCCACACATCTCTGTTTACCTATTAGTAGGTAGGAACCCAGTTGTTAAACGATTGGCAGATCACTTTCCAGGGGTAATAATACTTTTTTAAAAAATTGGTCACTCAATCCACAACTGTTTTTGGGACACTGCTGTGCCTTGTTTCGCCTATGAAATATAACTTCAATCCACTTTACAGTATATTCTGTGAAGTGCTTTGAGATGTCTCAATGATGTGCTAAGGCGCTACATCAAATACAAGGTTTATTATTATTTTATGTTCAACATCCCGGTTTATGAATCCCAGAATCCAGATAGCCTACTGGACCTGCTGTCTCAAGTTACCTTTGTCTCATGTGAAAAACTGGTTTCCTGCGGTCAACACAGAAATCTATCACTTGTGCTTCATCTGTCAAGTCTGTGATACATTTAGAATTCCATTTTCTTTATTCATATGTTTTGCTCTCAAATTATTTTGTTTGTAACAGACTCCAGTAATTTTCATTAGCTGGCTTGAAGCTTTGCAGAATGTCTTGTTCTTTATGAAGGTCTCCAGTCTCTGAATGATCAATAATGCTTGTAGTTGGTATACACTTAACCCCCGGATTACCAGACTTCAAGTATCTGCAATTTGGACTTAACCGGACCAGGTTAATTTTTAAAAAAATTAGTACAGAACTATACAAACTTTTTTTTGTCTATTACATTTATTTAACATTCATTTTAAATGTTAGGGAGGATGTGTTTTTACTTAGTTTATTTGTTTTAAATTTCAGGTAGGATTTACAGGGTGACTATTTTTATTGTATTTATTTTAAATGCATTAACACTTAGCCAAAAAATACAACTAGCCACATCGGATCTCCCACCTATCAGTCCAGTTAGCCAGGGGTTGAGTGTACTTGCATTTGACCTAATCACATTGAAACAGTTTAAAGTGAATTAACTTGAAAATAGTGATGGTTATAATGTAGGCAAATGCTGCAGCTAAACTGAGCCAGCAATATCCTACAGTCAGACATGAGATGAATGGACAATTAATGGGTCCTTTGGCTAATTTAGACAAGGGAGGAGATTAATAATAATAATCCTTGCATTTGATTTAGCCCTTATTATATCATTGAAACATCTCAAAGAGCTTCACAAAACATACTGTAAAGTCGATTGAATGTGCATTTTGTGGGCCAAACGCGGCAGCCAATTGTGCATAGCAATGTCCCACAAACAAATAGTTGTGGTTTGAGTGACCAATTTTTTTTTGAGGGATTATTACCGCTGGAAATAACTAACAGCTGGGTTCCTACTTACTGCTAGGGAAATAGAAGACTGGGGAGTACAGAAACTTGCCTAAGGTTTCGCCCTGCCCAGGTATCGAATCAGGGTCCTCTCACTTGTGAGGCGAGTACTCTAACCACAAAGTTACCGTGGCCAGTGCCCTGGGAGGGCTCCTTACTTGCGTTTTCAAAATTCTTTACAATTCACAAGAAAAAGCAGACGGGATCTTAGTTGATCACATCATCTGAATGATGGCACCTTCAATGATGCAGCAGAGAATTCCCTCAGTCCTGCACTGGAATGTTAGTTAATCATATTACAGTAACAAACATTACAATATGAATATTAGTTTATATTTTCTGTATCTATTCGTTTAGAAGCATTCATGAAGATTTGTTAGTGAGGAATTATCTGCCAGCGTCTATTAAATTGGAGGTAATTTGAGACCAACAAACAACAACAACAAATTGTGAGAATATAGCGCCTTTCACATCAAGATGATGCCCAAGGCGCTGGACAGTCAAGGGTTTGCACCCGAGCTGGGGGTTGGAATCAAGGGTGGAAGTGGGAGGATGACCAAAGGAATGGTCAAAGAGGAAGGCCTTGAAGGAGGCAAGGAGGCATTTGAATGGAATTGCCCATGCTCTTTCTGATCCGTTGTCCCATTCTCTGAAATAATCTGATTTATTACTTTAAATGTGCTGCTGCCTTCCTCACACTGGAAAGTGTGTGTCTACACAGATGCCCTGTGACTGCATTAACAGACCCTGGAGTTTTTAAGGTTACCACCCAGTGGCACAATATTGGCCTGGTTCCCATAGGAAAACTGTACAGTAGTAGGAAATGATTTCAACATTGCAAACAATGAACCCAAAGAGAAGAACTTGGCATAGGTCATATTGCTTTGTCGCAGGCTTTTACCAACCAATTTTATAACAAATTTGCCATATGTATTTCAATTCCCTGGAAATTATCAGACTGGCTCAGATGTTAGCACTCTCGCCTCTGGGTCAGAAGGTTGTGGCTTTAAGAACCATGCCAGATCTTTGAACTCACAGTTTATTCTGACACTTCGATGTCATACTCGGACTGTGCTGAATTAGTTAATGTGTGTGAGCCTGGTGCAGTGGTAGCACTCTCCCCTCTGAGTCAGATGGTTGTGGGTTCAAGCCCACGTCGGGATTTGAAATCGTATAGTCTAAGCTGACACTCCAATGCAGCACTGGGGGATTTGCATTATTGGAGTTGCTGTGCTTCGGATGAGACATTAAACTGAGGTCCCATCTGTCCGTTCAGATGGACATTAAAGATCCCATGGCACTATTCGAAAATAGAAGGGAGTTTCTCTCTCCCAAATGTCCTGGCCAACAATCCCCCAAATACAATTGGTGATAATTTAAGACTCTAGATTTAAATGGAAAGAATAATTGATTATTGTAACTATTTTTTTTAAAAAAAGCCAAAAGAAGGAAGGAGCAATTGAACCCTCCAGTGAATTAGTATTCTGCCTTCCACCTCTAGGATATATAATAATTTGAATCCAAGACAGACTGATGGAATAAAAGTCTTCTGCGTGCGATGGCTTAAGGATGACTTAATTTACTTAATAATAATTTTGTCACTCAATCCATTGCTGTATGCAATTGGCTGCCACATTTCGCCCACAAAATATAGTCAATTCACTTTACCATATATTCTGTGAAGCACTTTGAGACATAGCTCAGGATTATTATTATTATTATTTGAAGCAGGTTTGTGTAGTCGTGGGGCCTACACCACAATACTGCACAGACTTGTGGTCCCTCACAGAGAGATCACACGATGACTAATGTAGGAATTATTACAATGTACAGTATGGGAGGTGGGTGCAGTAAGAGTGCTCTTCTGATTTTGGAGTTAAGGCACATTATTAGGACAGATAGGAGGAAACTATATCAAAGGCAGGATTATTATTATTATAATCTTGAGTAGTAAAATTACATTTAAAGTAAATTGCTGTCATCTGCCAGTACTCAAAAGGATAAATAAGAAAAAAAATCCACAAAGAGACAGCCAGACACTCTGAATGACGCAGAACAGAATTACGACACTTTTTATGATAGATATGTTTTTAAAAAAGAATCTCGTCAGCTCCTGGCAAACCAACCAGAAATTACTCCAATACTTCATGCTAATAATTCATTTTCGCCCACAAAGTATACAGTCAATTTCACTTTACAGTACGTCCTTGTGAAGCGCTTTGAGAGGTCTCGACAACGTGCTAAGGCGCTATATCAAATGCAAGGATTGTTATTATTATTTAATATAAATAAAACTGGAATTTTTTTTATTCACAGACATTTTAAACAACGCTGTGGAGACAAAGAAGGCTTTTGGGGATTATTAATAGCTGGAGCTGTGTGTGTGTGTGTGTGTGGGGGGGGTGGTTAGTGGTGTGGGCTATAGAAGACCTGACCTGTTGCATCCAAGCGACCTGTTGCTGGGAAATTAACACTGAGCTGTGACACAGACCTCTACAATTCGCTGCTTTGCTTACACTGAAACACCCAATACACAAACACATACACACAAACCTATATATATATATACACAGACATATGTATGTATAAGTTTCAGGATGGTTTATCTGAACAGCTCCCACCTTTCATGCCCACACTGTGTGGCAGATGTGTCTGGTTTCAAGAGATTCTCCCTTTCTCATTCGCTCACTCACACTCTCCCTCTCTTTCTTCCTTCACCCCCGTCCGTCCCCCCCCCCCAAAAAAAAAATAATAAAAATAATAATAATAATAATAATATCTGCTTCATTTCATGCCAACGAAGAGGGGGTGACAGTTGATCTCAATCAAGAGAGGCGGAGTAAAGCCAAGCCACCAGCCTGGTTGCAGGCAATGCAAGGAGGGAGGGAGAGGGAGAGGGGGGGGTTATAGATTATGTACATATATATATATATATATATATATACATATTCCCTGTGTGATTAGCCCCTGCAGGGAGCCCAGCAGCGGCCACAAGAGCATCTCAGGGGCTGCTGCTGCTCTGCTGTGAGGCAGACAGACATCATGTGGGAGGAGGTGGACGATGCTGGAGAGCGCTGACAGAGAGACACACAGAGGGAGAGAGGAGAGAGAGGAGAGGAGAGGCAGCACCAGCACAAGGGTTGGTTTGGAAGATGTTTGGCAGAGAGACTGTCACCCACACACCACACACCACACAACACACACACAGAGCAATAACGAGCACAGGCACAGCACTGCGAGTCCCGGCGAGGTGTGAGGTTTAGCAGCAAGTCAACAGGAGAGGCTCAGACACACTCACACACACACACACACACACACACATATATATATATATATATATATAGTTGTATATATCGGTATATAGAGAGAGAAGAAGCGGCTGCGATGAGGGACAAGGACTTCATCCCCGGGGCGGACAAAGGCAAACCCGCCACCTTCACCGGGGACAAGAAGGCTAAGATGGCGGCAAAGACCAACAAGAAGTGGGTCCGTCTGGCCACGGTCCTGGCGTACGTCCTGTCCGTGTCTCTGGCCGCCGTCATCCTGGCCGTTTACTACAGTCTGATCTGGAAGCCGGTGAGGTCCAGCGCGGAGAGCGGGGCCGGGGCCGGGGGCGGGGCCGGGGGGGCCGGGGCCCTGGATACAGTGAGTCTCTCTAACCCTCTTCTGATGGACTCGGAGCATCGGCCAAACCCGAACGCCAGAGCCCCGGACGCCGCCGCCACCACCGCCGCCGCCGCCGCCGCAGACTGTCGGGATCGGGGCCGCTGTCCCCAAACGCGAGCGCTGACAGCCACACAGGCCCTGGACAGCAAAGCCAAGAGAGAGGCCGTCACCGCCGCCACCACCGCGACGCTCGGCCCGACCAGAGTGACCGGGGGCTCCCGACCCTCCTCCGGTGCCCAGGCCGGTGCGGGAGACGCCCCCAGGCACCGGCCGGGAGAGGCCGGGCCCAGGAAGCCCAGGGGGAAGCCCAGGGGGGTCACGGAGGCCCACAGGGCGACGACCCCCGTCGCGGGGGGAGGAGGAGGAGGAGGAGGTCCGCGGGCGGCCGGAGACCTGCGGAGTTTCTCGGAGGCGGCGGCGGCCCCGGGGCCGGTGACAGAGGGACCGGACACGGAAAGGATGGTGGGCGACCCGGACTCGCCAGCGACCCCGACAGGATAAGGTTCACGTCCCTTCGGGCAGCCCCGTAAGCACATGGACTTTATTAGGCATTAATCATCATCATCATCATAATGATAATAATAATAATAACGATAAGGATCTCCTTTGCATTTGACGCAGCGCCTTATCGCGTCGTCCGGACGTCTCAAAGCGCTTCACAGGATTACGCTGCAAAGTGGACGGGACTCGTGTACTCTGTGGGGCGTATTTTCGCCGCGAACCGGAGACCTTCGGAGGAATATAGTCCGGGGCCTCGGAGGAATTCGGAGGTCAGCCGTGTGCACGGTTTTGCACTGAACGAGTAACCGTAACCTTTTCAACCGCTCGTCGCCTCCAGATGTTTTCTCATTTCATCAAAGTTTTCTTCCTGCGCCGGTTAAGTCGTTGTTACTCGACGCTACGGGGGGTGGTGGGGTGGGGGGGAAGAAGGATTACATGACACATTCGACTTAATTTTTGACTTTTTTGGGAAAAAAAACTGTTCAAGGACATCAACTGCTTGTTGGGAGACGTGACATCACCTCGAATTTCCATTTTCCTTCCTACAAGAGTTTAGCATTTCGGATTATAATTTCGCAACACGTTTTAAGGGGTTTTTCATGGCACTGGAAATATCTGTACGTTATTACTACGTAGCTCGTTAAGTGTATTTAAAAGAATCAACATGCCTAACGGAAACGATAATGAGTTAATCTCAGGTACGCCACGCTCTGTAAAATGTATCTTGTACAGTCAAATATTGTATAGGGCATATTTTAATGCTCGGCTCCGGTCAAAACAGACCTGCTATAAGTTTTAGCAATGGATGGTATTTTTAAAACAAATGGTACAGCATTAAATAGAAATAAACGTCTTAATAAGAACTGGATTGATTATTATTCATTTATGTAGAGATTAGTATGAGGAGATAAGAAAAGGTGCCATGTGATGTAACACATACACACTAACGTTTCATCTCAGCATTTTGCCAGACTGGTTATGTTATGACAAATGCAAGGACGAGTCAGAAGAAAAGAGCCAAGTCTTGATTAACAGTCTTTTCATATTTCAACCTTATAAGCCTCCCTTCTGAAAAGATAAACTCCAAAAACAACAACTTGCAATTTATATAGCGCCCCTCACGCCGGAGCACTTGACAGTGGCAGAGCAGGACGCTGAGCCGGGGGGAGGTGATCATAGGCACAGTTGAAGAGGAAGGTCTTCAGGTACAATCTAAAGATGGGGAAGGAGGGGACAAGGGGGATGAGAATTAGTTAAATTTACCTACTAAATAAATAAAGTTAACTACTGGAAATTATACCAGAAAACCTACAAGGTCTCAGTACTTTCTACCAAGTTAACAAAGCCTGAACTATCCTCACATCATTTAGAAAGGTCAAAACTCCTTTTCAAATGACATAGTCAGACACCTCAATATGACTGAAAGCAGCTTAATGAAAGTTAAACTCGGGGTAATTGCAGTACTTCGAGTGTGACAATGGCAATGTCATAATACGCCAGGGAGACCTCAAGAAAATGGGTTGAGGAGGAACTAATGGAGCATTTTTTAACCCTTTGGGAGTGTCAGCAAGGTTACCGAGTTGTGCTGTAGTTTTAGCTCACCCACTTAGTAAAATAACACCATTCCTGTAATGAAGCTACTCCAATTCCTAAGAAATGGCTATGTTACTAATGCAAAATATTAACCCGAATTCATTATAAAATACAACACACAATTTAAAGGAAAAAAATCAAAAANTGTCCTGTTCTCTTTCCATATTCTCTTCCTTATTCTTGCTAGCATTTTATTTCTTAATTTTTACTACTTTCTACTTCTTTTTCCGACCCATTTAACTTTTTTGTCTTGTTTCTTACCTTTGTTGACTGTTCCATGTCCCACTATCCATTCTAGTATGGATGGTGGCAGCAATACTTTTCAAAGTTATTACTTATTAGCTCAGAACTATCCTGACATGCTGATTATGAGGCCAACGGAAAGTGAAAAGCCTAAATGATTGGCAAATCATAGTCACAGCAAGATTTGTAAAATGAGTTGAACGTCGAGAACATGCAGGGGAAGATATCTTTGATGTCATAAATACGAATCAACACCTTTATCTGGCTTAAATTGGATAGAGGTGGTTGAAATTCTAAGGGAAATAAAAACAGTATTATTATAATTATTCGATAGCCTGGCAGCAACCCTAAAGTTTCAACACCTTGTGATTTACAAAGTCATAACCATCAACAGTATTTCATACTACACTTCAATTACTCGGGTAATAAATAAAAAACAGTTCAGTGTTAACGTGAGGCTTCATTTCCAAATTCAATTCGAAAAACAGGGTTGAAATAAGCGAAAGTTTATTTGGAAAAATAACACTGTTGCCAAAGCAATGAAAACGTATTTAAACATACAAAAATATTTACCTGGAAACTCAAAACAAGTATAACTAATTGTATGGTAGGATTTAAACTAAAATCTATGCCGTGTAAATTAATTATGAAAATACTGAAATATTAAAAGAATGTAATTATAAATTAAATAAAATTAATTATAAATTGAATAAAAAAGTTCAAAGCAGGATTTGAAATGACTCCCTTTGGTGGGGCCTCAGTGCAACAGCTTGCATTTAGTTCGTGCCTTCAGTGGCTTGGGACGTCCTGCGGACGTGAAAGGCGCTGTTTGGGTTTATGTTTATATAGCGGCCCACACAGGGTCACATCTCAAAGTGCTCGACAGTAGCGGAGCATGACACCAAGCCAGTCGAAGGGGAAGGAAGAGGCAAGGCGGAGAGACAGAGGAAGAGTGTTCCAGAGTTTCCGGGCGTATATAAATGTAATTTATTTGTTGTTGTGTATTGTAGTGTATTGGAGCATTTTACAGGCTAACTCATTGTGAGGATCCCATCTGAGCCCAATATTGATGACAGTAGCACATGTACACTTCCAGACTAATCACTGGACAGCCCCATCTAGATTTCTATTTATTTCACAGAAATATTTAAAGCCAAACCAAGGAGGTGGGGGAAAGAGTGTGGTGTCTGTGGACACAGTTGCAAATAGGTTTTTAAGAGCCTTTGAAAGACATGGGGGGGGGGGGGGGGGGGGTGAGTAGAGAGATTTAGGGAGACAGTTTCAAAGAATAGGGACATAACAGCTGAAGGCTTGGCTGCCGATGGTGTGGCATACGTACAAACGTATAATTGAATAAATTTCTGTTTATCATATAAAAAGATATTTAGTTAAACTCATTCAAAATCGATTTTTTTTTTGCATTCAAATGATGTGCAGGGTCCACAGTACAGTGCTGCTGATCATTTTCACAGTTAGAATGACTGTCTGTACGGTCGTTTGGTTGTAAGGCCTGCAATCCTGCAGGGAAAAACAGCTCTTTTACAATTGCAGTGTACTCAGTTTACATTCAGCGAGTTATTGGTAAACAGACTATTCACAGAGTTGAACTTAATTTCATTTTTTATTTTCCTACAATTTTCTCTTCCCCCCCCCCCACCACTTCTACTGAAAATATTTTGATTAATTTTTCATCCTACTAGGCTATGATTCCATAAGTGCCAGTGGCTCTGATAACTTAACCCAAGTGCCCATTGTTCATGTACAAGCTTTGATGGTGAGTACTGTATTGGAAAGTTGTTAGAATTCAGGGACCAATATAGCAGAGCCCAATCCTGAACTCACACAAATCCACATTATTCTCCAGCAGGGATCTCCAGTTTGTGATCAGATGTGGAAACCCTGGTATTGTTTCTTTCTTTTCTCCTCCATAGGAACACAAAAGCCAATTATAGCACCCCCAAATGAGCTCAGCCCCCAGTGAGATCAGTTAACTCAGTATAAACCAGTATTCAAATATTGAACCTCTGCTCTGTATGGCCTAGTTCTGCTTTACCCACTTGATCATCGGGGAGCTGCCCCAAAGTTAATTTCAAATAAACATTACTAAAAATATAACATTGAACAATTCTTGCATGATTTTAGTCAATTACATTGTCTCCAACCCCTGTTCAACATCCAGTTTTGTTCTCCTATCCTTTCTCTCCTGAATATACAACAACAACATTACATTTGTATAGCGCCTTTCAAGTCGGGAGGACGTCCCAAGGCGCTGATATATAATATTCTTTGCATTTGATATAATAATAATAATCGTTGCATTTGATATAGCGCTTTTCAAGTCTTCTAGACGTCTCAAAGCGCTTCACAGAATAGACTGTAAAGTGAATAGACCGGTTATTTGTGGGCAAAACGCAGCAGCCAATTGCGCACAGCTGTGTTTCACAAACAGTCGTGGATTGAAAATGACCAATTTATTATTGATTTGTTTTGTTTTTTGCATATAGCGCCTTATCCCATCATTGAGACATCTCAAAGCGCTTCACACTATATATTATACAGAATATAATGAAGTTAGTAACTCAGGCTGGGATTCAATCAATAATTTTTCTGACAAGCTTTCATTGAACAATTATTGGGATTGTATCATATTGGACTACTGGGATTGTGCATTTTATTACACTATTTTAGGGTATCTAGAGTACCATGTGATATTCTTTAAATGTTAGGGCCAGATAGATGGAATATAATTTTTTCTGCATATTTTATGTATGAGCCTGGCCAAGTGTTGCAAGGCTAACTCATTGTGAGGATCCCACCTGAACCCAATACTGTTGACAGCAACACACGCACACTTCCAGACTAATCATTGGACAGCAATCTAGATTTTCTATTTATTTCACAGAAATATTTACTACACATATTCGTGCACCAGATTCAGCTGCAATATTAAACTTTAGTAACAGAAACAATGTTTAATGTTATCTTACAAAACCGCAACAATTTATCTCTATGGGTAAATGTTTCATCAGTTTTTAACATGCTTAACAATAATAATAATAATCCTTGCATTTGATATAGCGCTTTTCACATTGGGAGGACGTCCCAAAGCGCTTCACAGAACACACTGTAAAGTGAATTGACTGTATATTTGTGGGCGAACGCGGCAGCCAATTGCGCACAGCAATGTCCCACAAACAGACGTAGATTGAAAATGACCAATTATTGTTTTTAGTTTTGGAGGGATTATTATTATTATTCAATAATATATTATTATTATAATATATTATTATTATTATTCAACAAGCAAGGGAATCGTTAGTTTAACAGGCAGCTGGAGTCAAAAATGCTCAAAATAACCTACAAAAATGCACAGCATAGGTTGATTATGCTATGATCAGTCGTGAGATATAAAATTGTTTTAATAACTGTTCAAGAGTTGAACAATTGAAAGTGCACTGTTAACAGCTAAATCTTCCATAATGTTATTCAAGGTAAATTTGACAGGGCACCAAACACTGCCTTTTTAATATTGCCAAACCTATTTTTGATATTTGTTCTTTAAACTAATAATGAAATGATCTGACATGCAGATGTCAACATATTGCTCAATCTTCACTATTACTACCAATTTAGGTGCTGGTTAGTCACATTTAGAGAGATTAGAGATAGCTCATATGATTTTATGGATTTCCTCACTGAAAGAATAAACTCTTACGTTCCACTAATTATTCCATTGTATCCCATGCAAGACCATAAAAGACTATTGTGATCCATCTAGCTAGACCCAAAATTCAAAGATACTCCTAGCCCTATATAGTTGCTTGCTCAACATACCACAAAAATATAATAATCAGTGGAGTAAATCACTGTGAGCAGTGCAATACAAAAGACCAAATAATTGATCATGGACAATGGCTGTTCGAGAGTGATTAGTATTTTATTTATACACAAGTGTATAGTTCCCAGCAGATTTCAAATGTTGAATTAATGAGTTTCTTACTTGTTAAATATGGTGCAAAACTGACGAAGCATTTAGCTGTAGAGGTGGCAATTCCATGTTATATTCACAGTTTCCATTACACCCATTTCTGAAAGGACCCAGTAGCTTAATGAGTGAGGGTCCAACTGGTGTGGATTAAGAGTCGAATAAAAACTAAAATTGTTTATACTTTGTAAGATTAACAATTTGACAGTTGTAGACGTGCCTGCTGTTTCCAGTACACTCACCTCGCAATATCCAAGAGCAAAGAGAAAACAAGACTAATAATAGCACCTTATCATAATGTTGAGACGTCTCAAAGTCCTTCACAGGATGTACTGTGAAGTGAATTGACTGCATATTTTGTGGGCAAAGCGCTTCACATGATATACTGTAAAGTGGTTTGACTGTTTTGTGGTGGGAGAGCATAAGTACTCTGCAGGCTCATGAATGTATGGACCAGCAGTGAATGACTTGTTCCCTTAATGAGCAGAATCGTCCCCTTCAGCATTTTCATGATCTTTCATGAATTTTACTCCATTATAATAGGAAAAACAAGAGTCCGGTGATGTCACATACTAAATTACAAACTATTTGAATTGGCCATTCTGAAATGGATCCAGAGTTTAAGTAATGCATCTCAACAAACGTTTGACTGTGGAACAATTTAGAGACATTTGAACTCTAACCAGCAGAAAAGGTTTGGAAGAGAGGGGAGTGAATAAATAAGTCTGAATAAAGATTCATGCCCTGACTACTTCTATGTTGAATTCATTCCCCCTCCCTTCCTCCCAACTATACTTCCCATCTTTTCCAGTAATGGAAATATAACTGACTATATATTTTCTATATATATATATATATGTAGCCATGAGACTCCTGGTTTTGCTATTTTAAATGGAATATATATATTAAGTTTTATATATATATATCTGCATATTCGCAACCAGTCTTTGTGTTGAAGTTTTTTCAAGGAATTATTAAAGCCCTGAACAAAAATTGGAATCTTGGATCTTCTGGCAGCTTTAAAGGGAAATATCCTCCAATGGAAAAATTCACATGAAAAAAAAAGCTCTTCAAAGAATCTATTAAAAAGACCTCTTAGGTAAGCCAATTTGAACTGCCTCAGGAGAGAAAGACTTGCTTGGCTGATGATGATAATCCCTGTGTTTGTTATTGTTATTTATGGAATTCCATCCCCCAGTCACTCCGCCTCGCCCCCTCTTTAGCCTCCTTCAAGTCCCACCTCAAGACCCTCCTCTTCGACCATGCCATCGGCCCCCCCTTCCCCTCCCTTCTCCCCTCCCCCGCGACCCCAGCTCGGGTCTGAAATGCTGTACTCTGTCCAGCGCCTTGGGAGGTCCTCTCGACATGAAAGGCGCTATACAAATGTAATCTTGTTGTTGCTCCTCATTAAGTTGTTGAGGCATCTCAAAGCACTTCACAGAATTTACGGTAACACAGTGAATTTTTGTAGGTGAATGCAGTAGCCAAAATGCACACAGCGTTGTCCCACCACCAACCATGAAAGTAAATGAATAATTTTTATCTGCAGAATTGTTGGCCAGGATACTGGGAGAAAAGCTTTCTTCTCTTTTCGAATAGTGCAACTGGATCTTAAACATCCCTCTCGAACATACAACAGATGGGATTTCAGTTTAACATCTCATCTGAAGGATCTCTGGCAATGCAGTGATTCCCCAATATCTACTAAAATGAATAATAATCCTTGCATTTGATACAGCAAGCGACTTATCATGTCGTCGAGACGTCTCAAAGCACTTCACAGGATATAGCACAAAGTGAATTGACTGTGTATTTTGGGGACAAATGCAAGGATATCCAAGGATATTGAATGCAAGGATTATTATTACGAAAATGATGGCAAGGTTTGACAATGGCCTTGTGTAACAAAAAATCTCTTCAATCTTGTAGAATAGTGTTCAACTGCCAGCTTTCAAGCTAAATTTACCCTTCACTTTTCCATGTTTGAATTTTGCTGAGCTGATGTTCAACTTCAGCAATTCTTGTTGCAAGAACACAATTGAAAACTAATAGCTCTAGTTTTATTTGAATATTCATCCAGCAATATTAAAAATTCAAAGGTGTACCTGAAACAAACCTACCTCTTGAAACAAAATGACCGAAACAAACTTCTGGATGGGATTTAAGATCAAAAGGATGCAGATACTTCAGACGTTGTTGCTAAGAAATAAAATAGATCATTTCAGAGATAGAAAATGTCTGTTCTCTGTAGCAATTCAATTGTATAGCACTGGTTCAAGCTGTGAAGCACAGTAATATTTTCAGATTATATCCCAAAGAGCTCAGCCATTTTATTTAATCAGTATCTCTGTCTCTGCCATCTGTGATCTTAATTTTTCTGAATATTGTACAAAGTTACCATCGTGTCTGGAGAACAGTCTGGCTCCCTGCATGCTCCCAGATATACATAGTGCAAACCAGATTGCCTGTTACACCAGGAGATCAACCAATATAATAACTCTTAATAGAGCTACTGATCTTAGCAGTCAGTGGATTCACTAACCCGTGACGTCAACATTCTTGTCATTTGAATTAAGCATTTTATTTTGCCTCCACTGTACAGTTTGGCTCAGGATCTCCATCCAGTCTTCCCTCAAAATGTTAGTAGATTTTACCTTTAGTTTGCATGAACAGAAACAAATAGGAAGTGTTAAAAAGATTTAAAAAGGAGTACTAATGACAACATGCAACTTTAAAATGCAAATATTGCTGATTAATCATAGGCTCTAATAGCTACTACAGTATTCCATCACTAATAATAATTCTTGAATTTCATATTACTTTATCACGTCATTGAGACATCTCAAATCTCTTCACGTGATTTACTGTAAAGTGCAGTGACTATATATTTGTAGGCATACAAGGCAGCTAATTTGAGCACAGCATTGCTACACAAACAGCCTTTAAATGAATGACTAATTTTACCTGGGGAATTGTTGGCCAGGACACCGGGAGAGAAATTCCCTTCTCTTTTCGAATTGTGCCAGGGCAACTTTAATAATTCGAACCAAAAATCTGCCTTTTTAATTATAAATGAAGTGCTTCTGCAAACATATAATTATTGTAGAGAATAAATGTACAGAACAATTTACATCAATAAAGGAATAAAAGTTTTAAACGTGTTCCACAATTTTACTCTGTGTTACTACTTTAGCGATCAAAAGGTCAATCTGCCTCATAACATTTATTGAAAAGATCTTTCAGGTCTTGCAATTAACCTTAGTGGCAAAATAAATTGAGGTATTTTATGGATCACTGGCACTTTACAATTCAAGTACTGAAAGTTTAACTATATTTGCAAATAAATGTCAATCGCATCACAAGAGTACTTACAAAATGGTCAATCATTCTCCCTTAAGAGTACTGTTTCACTCATTATGCAACAGTATCTAAATATTTCATTGCGCAACACAAGACCTTTCATAAGAAGTTGTTAGCATGAAAAAGATGACGAGATGTACTGTACCTGCAGCATTCAACTGCTTAGCATTGAAAATCATAATGCGACTCAAAATGACTAAACTGATAACGTTCAGTAAGGTGATTAATGAAACTAAGTTTCATCTTCAGCATAGTGACTACAGAATCTATCAACCATGAGAAGCAAAATAAACAATTGCCCAACTATAAAATTCAGCCTGGCTTTGATAATCAGGTAGTTTAATCTGGATGTTTAGCATGGAATTCTCATTTGGGTTTGAATACTCTATACACTTCATAGTGTTTATTGAAAAGGTCTTACAATTAACCTTGGCAAAATAAATTGAGGTATTTTAAAGCATGGTGTCAGACACCCAGCTGACCTCCAAAAAATGTTTAGCTTCTGATGATTTGAAACTCAGCTTTCGAAAGCTAAAATACATCCAGTCAGATTGTTCAGATTACAATTGGTCTTTAATTTTTTGATATGCAACTCAAAACTCCCATGAGTGATCAGGAATACATTCTGTTGAAATAGAAATTCAAAACAAAGTGAACGAACGAATACAGTATTTAGTAAATCATTACTGTATGCTGTTGACATCATCCTCTTCCTCCATGGGCTATTATTCGAACCGACAGCCTTGCTCAGTGGTAGCACTCTCGTCTCTGGGTTAGAAGCTTCACATCGGACTCATGTAACCTAAGAAGATACTCCATTGCAATGCGGGGGGTGGGCGGGTTTGCATTGCAGAAGATGCCGTGTTTCAGTTGAGGTCCTGTCTGCCTGCTCAGGTGGAATGTCATGTCATGATTCGAAAAGAAAAGGAAGTTTCTCCCAGTGTCCTGGCCAACAATCCCTCAAATAAAATTAGACATTCACTTCATCGCTGTTTGTGGGACATTGCTGCCGTGGAGAGTAAGCAGGTCAGAGAGGTAGGGAAATGCCAGGGCATGAAGGAATTTGTAGACAAGGGAGAGGTTATTGAAATCAATCCGTTCTGTGATAGGGAGCCAGGTGAGGTTTGATGTGATGGGAGTACCGAATTTAGAGCGAACTAAATTAGAATTTTACCGAACAGACTGCTGAGTTCTGAATTAGTTGGATTTTGTGGATAGTGGATCTGGGGAGACTGAAATGTCCTTCGATCCTCGGAAGTGATTAGCATAAATAATAATAACTTGCCTTTATGTAGCGCCCTCCACAGAACAATGGTTGAACCTTATGCCGAGCCAGGGGGACGGGGAAGGTGACTGTGGGCAAGGTCGAAGAGGAAGGTCTTCAGGCGCAACCTGAAAATGGGTAAAGAGGGGGTAAGGCGAAGGATTGAAGGAGGGAATTCCATAGCTTCAGGGCGTAGTGGCTGAAGGCATGGCCACCAATGGTGGAGTGGAGGATTTGAGAGACAAGGAGGAGGCTGGAGCTAGTGGAGCGGAGCCAGCAGGTAGTGCTGTGAGGAGAGAGGAGGTTAGAGAGATGGGGGGTGCCAAGGCGTGGAGAGATTTAAACACTAGAGTGAGGATCTTGAAGTTGATCCGCTCTGTAACAGGGAGTCAGTGGAGTTTGGCAAGGACTGGAGTAATCGGGTTGCGGAGTTTAGTGTGGGTGAGAATGCGGGAATTTTGGATGAGTTGAATTTTGTGAATAGTGGAGGAGGGGAGACCGAGGAGGGCGTTATAGTCCAGACAAGAGGTGACAATGGCGTGGACAAGGGTTTCGGCAGCTTGTGGAGTGAGGTATTCTCGGAGATGTGCAATATGGCAGAGGTGGAGGAAAGCAGTGCTGGTCAGGGACCGGGTGTGGGGGAGAAAGGATAACTGAGGATCGAACCTGATGCCTAAGTTGCGCACGGGTTCAGAGAGTGTTAAGACAAATCAGGTAGGTTGAGGAAGTCGGAACCGCAGAACAGAAGACGTCGACAGGAGCCAAAGAGTATGACTTCTGTCTTGTTGACGTTTAACTGCAAGAAATTTTCGTTCATTCAAGCCTTGATGTCTGCCAGTCAAGCTGACAGAATATCAGAGGAGGATTGGAAGGTCGCAGGTGAAGGAGGAGAAGCAGAATAAAGTGATTATTGGCATGGTCAAGATCAGGAACACCACGCAGGAAGTGTGAGTGCACCACTCTGTTACATAGCAATTTGTAGTACCAAAGCTATGAACCACCAGACGCTGCCTGGTACATATGGCGAGATCTGTGTGAAGCATTAAAAAAAAACTGCCAGAATCATCATTGAAACAGACATTGTTGCTTTAATAATTCCACAAAAATGAAATCAGCTTTCAAAAAAAAACTTCAATCCAGTCTAAGGCAACCACCGATATTCACTATTGTGAAAACTGCAAACCATGCTCTAATATATACATCATCGGCCAATGTTTTCTGGATTTACCTAACCTTAATTCTTGTTTACATGACATGAGTAACAAAAATATTTTTTTTTAATCTATTCAACTCTAAATACAAGTAGCATCAAACAATGCACACCATTCAAATAAGTAAACTTTAAGATGAGCATTAACTCTGCACCATGCCAATGCTAACCTATTACTCCCCCCTCCACACACACACACACACACATATCCTCTTCTTACCCCTCCTATACTGAACAGGTTCATTCAGAGACGTAATAATCTACCTCTTTGTGCTTTTCAAGAATGGCAATTACAAAAGAAATCTGGGAATCCTGCATGATTGCAGCCCCTTAACTTCCTTGCAAACCATGTATTTGAGCAAAAGCTCCCATGTGTTTTTTTCATAAAACAAATGTAAACACCATCTCATCAATGTGATGATGCTGGGAATAAGAGATTGTTAAACAACCATACCAAGTCAATTTACATTCAGTCTGTGGATAGGTAACCTAACCTCAATGCAATTCCTCCCAGGCTTCGCAGTTAGGGGTGATTAATTCAGTTTGTGAATTGGGAGGCGTTCATATACCTGTCTGTTGAATGAAATAAGTTTCAGTTTATAGCTAACCTCAGAAGAGCAATTCAGATGTTAAAGCAGAAGCAAATTTCCCGTTTTGTAGTCCAAGGTACTCTTTAAGGTCAAGCATTAGTAATGAACAAAATGGAGGGCAATTTCCAATTGATGCAAGACTGGCTCACATGCAGCATTATTTGGCACAGGTCCAAATAATAGACACAAGAGCAGTGACAGACAGCTTGACTTATGCTGATTCTCAACGAGCACTTGAAACATTTCAAAGCAAATGTACATTTTGTGACTGTTTTTCATTTGAAAGACTCCAAAGTATAGATTTCCTTTCTCAAAATGGGCACAATGGCAAATTCAGAAGTATTTACCCTCAAATCACACATGGAGAGCACAGATCTATATGTGTCAGAAGAAATGCTGTCTTGATAACCTTTCAATCCCAACCTCTGAAAAAACAACCTCCTGTCACCAGTGAAATGTTTTTGTTTGTCAGAATACTTAAAGCTAGCTGAAAAACCTGCCAAATTACAATCAGATCTACAGTTTCTATTGCAAACTAAATTAAGACTACCCAAACTATTTGTGACCTTGAGTATTTTTAACCTTTGTCTTCAAAGCAACTCAGTTCTAAGTGTTATAATTTTGCTTTTTTATTATAGTTGTGATTGTGGAATCAAATAACTACAATTGTTTTGCCCCACATTATACCTGTGCCCTTAATTTACAGCATTTTAAATGGATGACAGGGCAGGAATAGTGCAAATCACTATTCAAGCCAGTGCTGTCCATACCCATTTTGTTCAAACCTCTCTGGAAGCATGTATTGTTCAAATAGATCGTAAATGTAAAACACATGCTGATTTAAATCCAGTCTTCTAAGCTAAGTCTTTCACAAGAGCTAGTTTTATTTAAAACTTCTGAGTCTACTTACCTATTCATCAGCCACATCAAGTGCACCAGATTATATTTAAATAAAACAAATAATAGATATAAAGTGCTTAAATATGCAGAATTTGCAGCAAATAAAATATTTAAAAAAGTAAATTAAAGTGTTTGGAAATTTTGCTTAGTGCTTTTTGTAAAGGTTTTGACTTTAGCTAGAGGAAGGTTTCTACTCTTGCATGTTATCTGAGTGTTATAAAGCCTGTAGCTATACATTATAAACACTGTGTAACAGAATTTGATGTGATAATTGCATTATAGGTGCTGAGGATCTTAACAACACAATATCATCAGTAAGGTGTGGCTTCAGTTTTCTTCAACCTGAGAGATGGAACAGAAAAGAAATGGCAATTAGCAAATTGGGCTTAAAAAAACTGAACTGAGCCTACAACTGACCACACTTAGCAATAAGGGAAGATAATAATATTATTAATAATAATCCTTGCATCTTATCACATCTTCAAGACTTCTCAAAGCGCTTCACAGAATATACTGTAAAGTGAATTGACTGTATATTTTGTGGGCAAAACGCAGCAGCCAATTGCACACACCAGTCGTGAATTGAGTGACCAAATTATTATTATTTTATTTTGGAGGATTACCCCGGGAAAAGCGATCCTCCAATCAACTAACACCTGGATTTCTCCTGACTGCTCGGTAAACAGAGGTGTGTGGAGTAAGGAAACTTGCCCAATGTTTCACCCTGCCCTGGAATGAAACCCAGGTGCTCTCGCTTATGAGGCGAGTGCTCTAACCACTAAGCTACAGGACTCCAAGATAAATTTGAATGAGATGCAACTCGGGTCAGATTGAAAGCTAGCATTTTTTTTCTGAAAGCAAATTTAATTTTCTGCACCTCTCTACACCTATCTTAAAGGTGACTGCTTCTTGGTTTCTGCAATTACTCCATTCGGCTCCTTAAGGGTACATGGAAATACCATTTACTTCAATTTTCTCAGCCTCTCTGTGGCAAAGGGGCTAGTCTTCCACATAGGTAACCTGCAGTTTCCCATTCTGCAGCATATATGGGACGTTGTTAGCTATCAATTACCCAATAAAGTCAGTCATTTAATGAGTGCACACCAAGAGAGAGATTATACACCTTCAAGAACACTTTTGACTCCTTGCTGCTGAAAATGATGTCTCATAGATACTGTGTCTTGCATCAGACAACATAACTCAAAATGTTTTCCAAACTGAGATTAATTCTAGTTTACTATTAAATCAATTATACTGAGTATTAAGTAATTTAATAGTAAATATTCATATTTATATAAATTTATAAGTTTATATGTTTATAAATTGAAATTTCTTGAGTTTTTTTTGTTGCTTTAATTAAATTAGTGGTCCACATCAATGTTCCAGAATGAAGCACAACACATTCTGTGCCCCAACACTATCAAATTTTGGACAACGCTAACTGCACTGGAGATTTTCCAACTCTGGACATTATAAAATACTATGTAAGAAGAAAATAGATATGCCATACCAAAAAGCACAATGTTCACTCTATATTCTTTTTACCCTATGGCCCCAAACAAAATGTATTCAAACTGAAGATCTATTAATCCAAATTGAACTCTTATGCTTTCAAAAAAAACATGGTTCTAACAATGTAGTGAAGTATCGATTTGTAAAACTAAAAATGGAAAGGAGAAGCTAAAGTGATGATGCCTTTATGATTAATTATATAATGTGTCTCTGAAAATTATTTTGCTCAATCATACCATTATCCCAACAACATTACAGTTGTTAATGTCTATTATCATAGAGTCGGGTGAAATCTCTTGTTTTTTCTTCAAGACAACAGTTGAATTGCCAGGTGTCCCTGAAAAAAAAGCAGCAAATAAACAATACTGACAGGTAGGTGCCTGTTATATTATAAAATTATTTTACTGCTTTAAAAGAACATGGGAAGAGGGTAATGGTCAAACCTACAAGTAAAGGCATTTTTAAAAACATATATTAGATATAATCAAAAATGAAACTTCACTTCTGTATGGAGAATGGGAGAAAAGGCCAAGCACATCCTGACAAAGTACATCCTGACAAAGGATCCTGACAGAGTGGAGCTCAATACAATGGTGAATATATTTTCAGGGATTGATAACAATCTTAAACAAGGCAGGGATATGATATCATAATTGTGAACTCTAGGGCTTATTAAAAATGAGACAAAAAATACCTTTTGCATCAGGATGGTCAGTGCCATTTCTTTCCTTTTCTTCAGAGAGTGTCTGCTGACATTTCTTCTCTGTATCAGGACCAGGGTCATTATTTCCACCATTGAAATTGAGGACACTACTTTCCTGTTCAATCTGTTGTGAGATCTCTACACTATCTGGTTTCAGTTTGAGCTGCAACTTGCTGGTGGCTTCCTCTCCAGACACATCCTGTAACTTACTGTTTGATGCCAAACTTCGGGTTCCATTTTCAGTAGCTGAAGAGCAAATTATTTTTGCTTCTTCATGACCATCAGCAATTTCATTCAATGTCAAACTGTCAACTTGAGTGTCACAATAATCAGGCAATTCATGTTCCATTCCACTTTTGTCTTTTAATGTTTCATGATCTTCTGTCTCAACGCTTTGGACTGATTTCTTATCCAAGGTATCCAACAGATATGTTTTCTCCAGTGTTTCAGTATCCACAGAGGAATTTGACATGTTATTTCCAGTCTCTTCATTGTCCTGTATATCACTGCCTGACAGAAGACCGTGATCCAAAACGCCAATTTCCAGTTGGGTATGAGAACCGTTTTCATCAGATGCATTATGATCCAACAGCTCTGCAGCCAGAGATATATCACCCAGTTTACTGTCACAGTTCGCTTGCTTGTTCACCGTCCCTTCAACATCCAGCAGAACACTATCCTTGAGATCTAAAGAGCTTGTCTGTGAGTCACAAGGTTGAAGCATGTCCCACACCCCATTCCTCCAGACATCAGTATCTTCTTCAATGTCTTCCCAATCAAGCACAACTATGTCCACACTGCCATCCCTCCACAATTTCTCCTCTTCATTTACCATTTGATCCTTATGTTCTGTATTCTTCCACTTTACAAAAAGAAAATATAGTGTTAGAACTGGGATAATTCCCAGCAAATTCAGTCACCAATATAAATAATACAATTACATCTTCAAGGATGGATGGAATCTGCTAGGATTGTGTGTGCATCCTTAATCAACATCTTATTTTTCCTGTTAGTAAGTGTGGGTTCCTTTGTTATCACTATCAGCTTGGATGTGCACTGAAGCTGGATTTGATGCAACTGCTTTGAGCACTGCTGAGAATGATAAAATCACTCGAGTGTCAGTCAAAATTGCTCTGGTCACTCAGATGTAATAATATCTGATGGTATTGAATCACTCATCAAGCAGATTTGTCACTGATACAGGTGGAAGCTTGGATTATTAGAGCAGAAGTGCTCGTCATCTTATAGTATAGTAACTAGGAATATAGGAATCGAAGTAGGCTATTTAATATCTCAGCAGCTTTTCTTATATTTTGTATTGCCATTCCCCACTCTTCATATTCCTTTTACTTCCCAAGTACCTACTTGAGATGCATTGTTATTACAGCTACTATAAGAAAAGATTATTATCTGATCAATTGCTTTTGCATTTATGACCTTCTGAGAGAGGATGAAAAATTTGGTCATTCAATCTACGACTGCTTGTGGGATACTGCTGTGCGCAATTGGCTGCTGCATTTTGCCCCCAAATACAGTCAATTCACTTTACAGCATATACTGTGAAGAGCTTTGAAATGTGTCAACGACGTGATAAGGCGCCATATCAAACACAAGGATTATTATTATAATAATCATACTCACCTGCTTCTCCTGAAAATGTTGGGCATTTGATTACAGCTGCCTTTTCTTTCAATGTAAAATATTAATTTGTATCTCATATACGAATAGAAATATGCATCAAGTGTAAACTTTGCTGTGTTATTTGAATCTTTTAAAGGTTGGAATTTTTGAGGCTCTCATTATCATTTTAATTGTTATTACTATTCTGAGTTTTTTTTAATTTTACTGATGTGGGAAATGTCATGACCAAGTATCGTTAAATATTAATTGTCTGAATATTAAATCAATTCATGAATTAGTCACGTTTGGAACCTTTGAGCAAAGTATGTTGACTTCTCCTCAAATGTTTCTTTCCTCTGTAAGACATGGTGGGATTCACCAGACCGCTGTTTGACACCAACCTTGGCAGTCCAGCTAAGATTTGGAACTCTTACTGCTGGGAATCATAAATGCAAACCTGTTTTCCATGAATGCTTTCACAATGTGTTCGTTCCATCTCACTCCAGATTTAAGTATCCTAAAATTGTATTAAAAATTAAAATTGTATACTCAATAACAAAATTTCTAATCTGAATGAATTGAAACTTGTATTGTGTGAAAGATTATTATTTTATAATGATTGAATGATGAGGGCTAATTTTGCGCACAGCAATGCACCACAAACAGCCCTGAAGTGAATGACCAATTTTATTTGGGGAATGGTTGATGAGGGCACTGGGGAAAAACTTGCTTCTCTTTTCGAATAGTCATGGGATCTTTAATAGGCGGATGAACTTTGGCTTAACATCTCAGCAATGAAGCACCGCCCCAGGATTGCAATGGAGCGTCAGAGCCTCCTTTAGGAAAAAAGAATGTAGAACCTAAAAATGCTGCATGGATCAGAATCCTTGTGTACCTTTTTTGGACTGTGAAGTAATGGACCCCCAGGTTTCGTGGTCTGATTCTGAGGCAAACGCAAACATTTGAGCATCAATAGTACTCTTGTCTGATGATCAGAACTGAACTCTACACCAATTGCAGAACCTTGAGAAATAGTGCTTGTCCAATGCATCGGACGTTGTTCTATAATCTTCAAAGAGCCATAGCAACTTCTTTCAGACATGGATTTTCACAGGTTAGTAGGTCTTTCCTGGTACGCTCCTGGGAGTACAAAGAGTATTCGGTGGGAGAGGGAGGGAGAATTCCTCCTGGACTAGACTTGATGGGTCTCTGGCCCTTCTTCCTTTCAATTTGTACATACCTGGTCTCCTGTCTCTGTCTGTATTTCAAACTTCCCTTTTGCATCGAATCTGCTGTGTAAAAGTAAGCCAAATACTATTAATCATTTTCTGTGTGTATATTATGTATACAGAGTATACAAATATTATTAATCATTTTCTGCATGTATAGTATGTACAGAGAGATTACATTTGCCCTAGCTTTTATTGTTTATTCTCAGTAACAATTTAGTTTGAAATTTATACATACAACTGAATAAATACCACTTAAAAACCTTCAATTTACAACGATATTTAAACATCTAGGTAAGTATGCTGTGGAATATTCTACATTTAACAAAAAATACCAATACAGAAATTGACTACAAAAGTACCTCTGATTTTGATTTTTCTCTCTTTTTTACATAATTGAAATCTGGATAAAATATGAATGATTAAAACTATGTAGTCTGGTAAATTATAAATAATTGCAAACTGCTTTTGACAGTGGTTGAAGCAACGCACATATTTATCGAGAAGCAGAAACTTAAACTCATTTTGAGTTTTAAAAAACGGATAGGTACTAAGCTGCTAGTGACTGGAGATTTCTCTAAACTGTAAAGCAATTAACAGAACTCTTGTTTACAGTTTTCTAAGTCAAACTTTAGCTATTTTCTATATAAAATACATGATTCACTAGGAGACATTAACGCATTAGAGAACAGAATAAGAAATGATTTGACTGCTAAATATAATAAAATCCACTCTACTGATATAGTGCTTTGTCAAACGAATAAGCCTGGTTCTTGTTCACTCCACCATCAGTACCAAATATCGCCCTTTTCCTCAGTAGGTTATCTAATTATAATCCAATTCATAATCATCCAGGATCTAGTGCTCTTTAGTCATGGCAAAATACAGGAGAAAACTCAATTTCTATAAATTTTATGAATGAGCAACGATTTGTCTTATTAAGCTTGCACGTCATCCCACTTCTCTTTTTATTGCAAGAGAGAGAAAGATCACATTAGACCATAGCTTACTAGTTGAAACATGACAATCTTACAAGCAAGATCAAACAGTTGTCTCAAACATTACAGGCAAACCAATATGTATCTGCTAAACCAAGTAATGCAGGATGTTCTCATAATCAACAACAAAATCTGACAAGCATGAAGTAACATCAGCATCATCTAAACAAATCCATCACCTGGAAAGAAGCCTGGGCTTCTACAGGCTGACATTCTGGTAAATTCTACATAACAATTCAGCTGCTAATGGGATTTCCCCACTATAATCATGCATCGCCAAAAGTTCAATGCATAAAATCAACCAAAAACTGGCTTTGGGTGGCAAATAGATAAGTGTCTACCTACAACAACTTGGATTTATATAGCGCCCTCCATGCCAGATGGCGTCTCAGAGCGCTTCACAGTAACGGATCCTGGGGCTGAGCCAGCGGGAGGAAGGTGACCAAAGGCGCGATCAAAAAGAAAGGTCTTCACCAGAGACCTGAAAATAGGAAGAGAGGGGGTGACGCGAAGGGAGTGAGGAAGGCAGTTCCAGAGCCTCGGGGATAGTGGCTGAAGGCACGGCCGCCGAGGGTGGAGTGGAGAACTCGGGGGACAAGGAGGAGGCCAGACCCGGAGGAACGAAGGCAACGGGTACTGTTTTGAGGAGAGAGGAGGTCAGAGAGGTAGGGAGGTGCAGAGGAGTGCAGGGACTTGAATCTTGAAATTGATCCTCTCTGGGACAGGCAGCCAGTGCAGTCTGGCAAGGACTGGGATGATCAGGGAGCGGAGTTTTGTGCGGGTGTGAATGCGAGCGGCAGAGTTTTGAATGATTTGGATTTTATGGATGGTAGTGGAGGGAAGGCCGGTGAGGAGGGTGTTAAGAGTAGTCTAGCCGAGAGGTGACAAAGGCATGGACCAGGGTTTCAGCGGCTTTCGGAGAGAAGTATTGGCGGAGACGGGCGATGCATCGGAGGTGGAAGAAAGCGGTGCTGGTGAGGGACCGGATGTGGGGGGGAAGGATAATTGGGGGTCGAACCTGACGTGTAGGTTGCGTTTATCGAAATGGTTTATTGCTCTTCAGCAAAAGAGCTTTAGATTCTAAGCCAAAGTTCATGAAAATAAAGTTACAGCTGCTAGGAGTTCTGACAATAGTAATACAGGTTTCAGTGCAGATGTTAAGACTTCATTTTTGAAGGTCCTAATGCAACCATGTAAGCATGGAATTCGTCATTGTGTAACAGAGTACACTTTACCAATGGTAATTGTTGTAAAGGATATTAAACAAAACCATCTCTGCTTAATCAGAAGCAAACAGTTAAAACACTTCGTTGTCCAGAATTCAAACATCTAATGTTAAAATGTGCCTTTCAGAAATTAAAACAACCTGATTGTTTTTTCCTGTAAGTTTGTATATTGTTCTAAAATAGTCAGTGCTGATGACTTCATCGAAGGAAACAACTTGGAGAATTTACTGTGCTTAACAAAACTGAACTGTAGTAACGTGTGCAGATGAACTAATATAAGGGTTGAGCTACCTTGACTGTACATATTGGATATTAAATCAACTTCATATTTCTGGAATCATTAAACATTTTATACAATCAGTTCTTCTGGTGTCATTAACAATTAATTTTAAAAAAATTAAAAACAGAAAAACAAAAAAATTAGGCTAATACATTTCTTTTAAAAGGGGTATTTACAGGTGAGACTAACCAACGATGTTTAACAGTGCTCTGATTACTAAACAAACATCCTACTTTCAAAGGTAAGCAAACAATTCCAACATATACATGTGGCGTCCCTCAGTGCTCTGTCCTCGGCCCTCACTTTTTCAATATCTATATGCTCCCCCTTGGTGGCATCATCTGCAGACATGGAGTCAACTTCCACATGTATGCAGATGACACCCAATGTACCTCTCTGCCTCCACCCTCAATTACAGGACCATTGCTGTCCTCATAGACTGCCTGTCAGACATCAAGTCCTGGATGAGAGCTAACTTCCTGTCAACAAGACTAAGGCCCTCCTGTTTGACCCTCAACTGTCCCTTATACCCACATCTATGCCATGACCTGCGCCGCCTTTCCCCACCTCCGCAACATCGCTCGGTTCTACCACTGTTTCACACCGCTGGTCGCTGAGACCCGCATACATGCATTCATAACATCCAGGCTTGACTACGCAAACTACTTGCTTCTCGGCTTTCCCAACTCCTCCCTCCATAAGCTGCAAATCATCCAAGAACTCTGCAGCTTGTGTCCTCTCCATTCAAGACCTGTCTCAAGACCTTCCTCTTCGACTGTTATTCCACCAATAGCACACATTAAACCAAGAGTCATGAGAAAAAGATTAAGATCCCAAGATACAAAGAGTAGCCAAGAAAAATAAATGGAGTGAAATTAGGCTAATTATAAACTGCAAAGATATAATTTTCTGAAGAATCAAAAGGGTCACATTCAGTTAAAAAAATTCAAGTTTTGCGTCTGTAAATTGTGTTGATCAGATATTGTGCATTTTGTAACTTGTTTTCTTAGAATGATGCGCCATTCTATTTTCCCAGGAGAAATGAAGTACGACATAGTGAAGCATATAAATGTTGCAAAATCAATTTTTGTATGGTATTACAACTTTCACGCTAAAAGGGACACAACACGAATAAGTAGAGAAGTCTGCCTATGTAGACACGGTTACAAACATAACCCTAAAAGCAGTTTATCTATGTTTTGCATTCAGATTTCCTACATTATCACCAGGATCAAACTAAATAGTTTCATATGACTGAACCAGGCAGAGATTGCAATGCTATATCTTATAAATTAATATTGATCTCGGTCCTGGATCATGGAAGATTGCAGAGGGTAGGAATTCATGAAAGGAAATGCTAGATATTGTATAGAGATTTTGTAATTCTATTTAACGTCTGACCTAGTTGGTAATCAGTTTGAATGTCAATGACCTAATCTTTCAAGCTTTTTATATGCTGTAGTGGAGATTAAAAAAGGAGAAATGTAGCTCATCAGCATAGCTACTGCCCTTACTACTGTTTGCTTATAATGTAAGAATTCCCATTATAGGTATGCTGACAAAGGTCAGTAACTTTACTTAGCAGCAAAGTCTCTAGCTTCTATGTTGGGTTTGAACCAACCCAACTATTTGAAACTAACTAGACATATAATAAATACCGGAACAATCAATTTTCATCCATTCCTCACAACATTCAATGGAACTATTATTCCGAATACTCTTCCCTAATCAACCAGTAACCATGTTTATTAGTATTTTTAGACTTTGCCTCTGTTCTCGTAGAGGATGGGAACAAAGTACTTTCTGGCTCTGGTACAATTACAGAACTTAAGAAAATTCAATTTACTCTGTCCCCATGCATACTAAAGCAATCTAATTCTGGAACAAATTACTAACATATTGCAAATAGACAGACAAGTCTTTGGAGATTTTTATGGTATAATATGAACCTGGGGACCTATGCTGTAGGTAGCCACAAAAATAGACCAATATGTAATTATGTGAGTCAACACAATGAAAAAACATTTAAAATCCTAACCAAAAAATGCACAAGACAAAATTTGACTGAAAATTCAGCAGTTTACAGTTTTTAACATTAACAGTTTGACTATATCGCTCTATTTCTTTCTGTTTTTTCACCAGAATGGAATTTTAAATTATGGAGCTGCTACTTTGTACATCATCCCTGGCTTATTTATCCTTTGAAACAATATCAAAAGGTTGTCTAAGAAACAAGGTTTCCAACAAAAAAAAGTTATCAGAATCACCAGCATCTATTCGGCTCATATTTCTAAAGGACACCAAGAAATCAGAGACAGACCATCCAGTCTCCAGGCTGCGTTGTCTGTAGTTTCTAAGCAGAACAGAATAGCTGACAATTATCCAATGTAACAAAGAATTCTATTGAAGGAAATGCTAAATCTGATTAATGTCCTATATAACCTTCAGATCCTTAGAAAGGGAAACTTCTGAACTTGTAAAGGTGGATCCTTGTTAAGGAAGCTTTCTGGCAGGCTCAGGGCAATACTGTTGTCTAATTTGATTATGCATATTGAGCCAAGAACATCATCTGGTGATTCCTGTACCAGCAGGAAATAAGCAATGTGTGCTGGCAAAGAGATGAGGTCTAGAAATTATCACCAAACCCTTTTTGTTGATATATGTGTGAGTTATTTGCCCAAAGATATCCTCACTGACCCCACATTAGAACCTGGGAGTGGTAAGAGCCAACCATACCATGTCATGATTATGTTTGATGATTTGATGTATATTTAATCAGGAGAACTATGGTCCTGATCTATTTACTGGATAGAGCCACCAGCTGCACAGGAAAGCATCCAGCAGCAGGCTCAAGAAAGGAGGTTGCAGGTTGTTCCAGCAACTACCATCTCCAATGTTAGGCCTCATGAGACCTTTCTCATGACAAGTAGACATCTGCAATTGAAAGGGCAAGATGAAATGTGTACTTCTTCCATTGGTGTATGAGACCTAATAGTATATAGACCTAATAACTAATAGTATCTACAAGAAACCTTGTTTCAATGGGAGATCTAGTAAGAGACAAGAGGCTAAGATTCCAGATACTCTCAGCACAAAGCTCTCTCTGAAAAGAAAGCCCAGCTTCAAGGTTTCACAAAACGAACCTGTACAAAAACAGCAACAAAAAGTATTAGGTAATGGACAAAAACTTACCAACCTTCAGCCTTTACTTACTTATAGCATCTGGCTCTCCCAGTTAGTCTGTCCTTGCCCCTAGATTTTGTGCTATCTGTAGCTTCAATCCGAGGGGACAATTCTCGTGCCCTATCAGAGCGATTCCAATCATCTGAAATATGAAAGATCCATATCAAATAGAAACTACCTCAAATCTAGGCAGACTCTTTACAGACATCTCTGGAATTGCCTATAGACTTTGTTGCCATTGCTTAGTTATCCAGGTTCTGATCAAGGCTGGTTCATGAAAAAAACAATGCTCTTCTACTTGGCACAATGTCATGGCAAACAGGGAAGGAACACAACATTCCAAGAGATGAATTGTTGTAGCAACATCTTACATTATGCTTTGCTTGTGCTGAATCTACCTCACATTTTAAAATGTTATGTAATATAGAAAACAAACATTATAAACTAGGAAAATGAAGATATTTTCAACCTGCAAGAGCAGAACTCACACGAGAAAATGTTAGACCTTTTTTCACCAAACAAAACTAATGAATAAGAACTCAAATGGCTTTTGTGATGTGAACATTATGTGTTGCTTACAATGAGAGAAAGAACTTGAAGGCATATACCCCAGAAAAAGGCTCAATATACATTTGCATGGGAATGATCATCTGACTGTGAAGGACACAATTTTCTTAAAGGGATAACTTACAGATGGAGGCTGAACAGAAGAGGAAGAAACGACTTGATGTCAACATTTCCTATTTATAAGAAGGATTTA
Organism: Callorhinchus milii; assembly: GCF_018977255.1. Lineage (NCBI taxonomy): Eukaryota > Metazoa > Chordata > Chondrichthyes > Chimaeriformes > Callorhinchidae > Callorhinchus > Callorhinchus milii. The sequence goes on along the minus strand of NW_024704750.1, from coordinate 18,149,394 downwards.
CATAAGTTTAAAAGAATAGATTACCTCGAGCCTCAGATTGCTGAAATCGTGCATTGTATTTCCTTGTATTTCTACCACCTGCAAGAAGAGAAACATTAGACTGGCCATTTTTACACTGACTTGATGCAAAACAAACACTGTTCTAATGCAACTACCTATATATCATGAATTACACAGTTTGCTACAATATTTCACTACTATTATGTATTAAGGTTGCTTAAGATTGGTTAGATGTAACAAGCCACAATTTAAAATGTTGGATACTTAGATAAAAGCAAATTACCTTTAAATTCTATTTCAATGTAATTAAATTATATACAGTCTATCCCATTTTGTGCCTCAAATATCTTTACAATTCTGTGGCATTGCACATTGCTACACCAACACATTATACCCACATCACCCAGGATACAGAGAACAGCTTAATTAAAAAAACATCAGTTTAGGGAAAGTCAAATAGATTTTTGAATTCAAAATTTCAATATTTAGTCAAAACCTGAATTATCAGTACCATACATCTGTATAAAGGACAACATTTATCAAAGAATAAAGGCATTTTATCATCACAATAACTTATAACAATATTATTCAGTGATCTTGATGCTGACCTTTTTTCTTATGAAAGCCAAGTTCACTGTCCACAGTGAAGTCTTCCCGAAACCTAGGGAAAAGTATTTACGGTATTAACAGTGCTTAAAAACACTATAATGCAATTTTCAGAACACTATGGCAAGAATGGGCAAATAGCTTTGCAACCTAACTAGAAAATAATTCCAAAATACCCTCTCGTGGATCATGCAATTTTGTTTTTCAGTGTTTCTTCAAAGCATGGGTCAGTAACATATTCTATAATCTGTCCATTCGACTTTCAAATTGGTTGTTCTTAATACAACATTTGCATTTTTCATCCCTTTCAATTAGCTCTTCAGTTCTCTTCCTGTGCCTCTTCTGTCTGATTCTTCCATCTCCCTGTACTGTTCTATCAATAGGTTTACCATCTTAGCTGGATTCTGATCATCTTGTCCTTTAGCTCACCTCCTCATAACAAATAAAATGGAAAGAGAAAAGGCCATTTGGAAAGTTGCCCACTCCTTCCAGAGATCATAAAAATCCTACCCTATCCTGGACTTCACCCCATCCAACCTACTTCCTGGTGAAAATTCCACACAGATACTGCCTGACCTCAAAAGATTAAACTGTATTCATACACATCCGTTATTCAAAACTGGCCTCCTTCCATCACAGATACGCTGTGACACATGGCCTTAATTGGTCCAGATAGTCTTGAATATTATTTATCCTCTTGCGATTAATTTGTCTGAGCACACAGCTAGTGCTCATTAATTTAAGGATTTCTTCCATCACCCATGGTTTTTCTTCTCCTTTGACTGTTTCCTCAATGCTATGCTTACTCTGCTGTTCTCACCAGAGATGTTTTAACATTGTTCCAAAATTTAGCAGTACTTTATTCCACTCTTTCTGTGTGCCATTCAAGTTCCTCAAATCTGATTCTCACTCCCACAGCATAATCCATTGCTTTATAATCTTCTTGAAAATCAATGTCAATGGTTGATAATCTTACACTCAATTCTCATCTCGGCAATTACTGTTTTTGTAAGTTATTAGCTAAAACACTGCATTAATGAAACAGTAATAAACTACTCATATATAGTAGTAGGACTACAAGATTCACCTAAAAACTTTTTTTTAATGAAATGTTCTGGGAGCTTTAAAACTGTTCATGTGTTGTGTCTCCTTTTACGTTCCTATTCTCCCTTTTTATATTTTGTGTCTTTATGTTTACCAAAACTTCCATTTCTACTGAGTCCAATCTATACATACTAACTTGGTTCTCTGATGCTTAGCATCAAAACTCTTTTTGTATCCATTTTTATAAGAATTCCAACTTTCCAAAACATTAAAAAATCTGGTCTAGTATTAAAAATAATTAAAGTTGGAGTGATATTTGACATGGCTGCCTCACCTAATGTATCTTTCTATAGTAAAGCAGGAAGAGATTGCCAATTAATCAACATAGTTGCCAGTAGCCAAAGAATAGAAATGAAAATCTAGCTGTGGTGTGCTAAGTTAATTTTAATAGAACTCAACTGCTTTTGAAAAAAATGCCAAATATTTAGGAGAAATGCAAGATGAGCATGTTAAACACTGCACATAAAAAA